>NC_080384.1:35693828-36034843 GCF_014773155.1 Arachis stenosperma
GCCCGCAGCTTACCCTCCTCTTCCTTAAGGTGATCCCTCTCCTTCCTCAACTTATCTCTCTCCTCCTTCAACTCCTTCTCATGTTTTTCAAAAATAAGAAGCCTCCCCTCCAACTCCTCAACCCTCGAGGATGCCCCCAAGGAGTTGAGGGGAGTCTTCTCAAAAATGTCCAAAAGTTTGCCACAAACACCCGCTGCCCTAAAACTCTCCTCGGCCATGGTGGTAAGGTGGTTTCGAACAGAAACATCATCCATATTTATAAAAGGATAGATGTTCTTTCGGACGAATGCCAGAGCATCCGCCTTAACCCCACCATCAAAAGAAGAAGAGCCAGACTCTGAAGTCTTACGCTTCTTCTTCTCTGGCTCAGAGAGAGTTTGGGCAGAAGGGGGTGGTCGAGACAAACTTGAGGAAGAAATGACAATGGGTTGAGAGGGAGTGCCAGTATTTTTAGGAGGAGGAGGAGGAGGAGGAGGAGAGGTGATCGCCCTGGCACCACCAGACCTAGCTCGGGACTTCGCTTTAGCCTCCTGGACCCTTTGGTAAGCCTCCTGAGCATTCTTCTTTGCCATATCTACAAAGAAAAACAACCAACAGTTATAAGTCGGCAACATTCAAGTCGGTAGAAACAACTCGGAAATTAGGAATGCATGCACTACCTAATTGAGATTGAACAAAAGTCGGCGTTCCCTGAAGGATTTTTCTGGTATCCAAGTATGGGGCCCTCCCCCACGCTTCTCGGAAAAACCCCACAATGGCCGCCTCCACCTCGTCCAGATCATCTAGACCATACTTCTCACGAGGGGAGGCCGCCAACCAATAAAGGGGAAAGCGAGGGGAGGAGTGCTCATCCAGGAAAAAGGGGTGATGACCATCTACAGCTTGTACTTTGAAAAAATAGTTTTTGAAGTCATGAAAAGATTCGTCGAAAAGGGTAAAAATCCTCCGACCTTGTATGGCTCGGAAGGATACCCACTGCTGTTTGTTGTTTAGCCCACTAAAGGGCTTAGTCATGTGAAAGAGAAAGAAGAAAATCCTCAAAGAGGTCGGAAAGTCCAGAGCGTGGCTAATAAACTGATAGATCTTCAAAAAACCCCAAGAATTGGGGTGAAGTTGAGTAGGGGCAACTCTACAGTGGTGCAAAACAGATATCTCGAAATCAGAGAAAGGAAGAAAAACACCCAAACGGGTGATCATACATTCATACATGAAGAAAAAATGAGGGGCCGCCTCATTAACTCTCCCAAAACAGACCCGGTCTTCAGGACCCGGGATTATCAGTTCATATTTTGGCCCATCCTCCTCCGAAGTACAGAGCCGGTGATGAGTACGAAGATGAGTGATAAACTCAGCGTCGACCAGGGGTTCCTCCCCAAGGACAGTGTCATCAACCCACAAAGAAAGAACATCTACGGAAGCCATTTTTTATATATAAAGAAAAGTGGCAGAAACCTACAAAAGGAAAAAAGAAAAGGAAAAATCAAAAAACACGGCCCCTAAAGAGGAGAGACACAAAGCTAGAATCTACAGGCCAACCTATCCACTCACAATGCAAAACATGCAAACATAAGGCATGACATGGGAGAAATAAAACTAACCTTTATCCAAGAAATGAAGGTTGGAGAGAGCGGAAATCTTCAAGCACAAGAATACAGCACGAACAAGGAATAAGAAGTTTGAAAGATTGCAGAAACGGAAGAACGAAAGAGAGGGAAAGTATTTATAAATAGGCTAGGGGGCATAATGGTAAAAACGAGGCAGTCATTAATGAGACTGCACCGTTACCAAAGCCCTCAATCCCTAAACGCTTCCTCAACGGACACGACGCTTGAATTGACGTAACTGTCAGAAACAAAAGGTCGCGAAAATCACGTCGGTTTCAAAACCCGTGAAAGTCGGCTACGAACCCGAGCTAAATACTTGAACCCAAGCCTTAAGAGGATCTTGGGCTCAAGTAGGGGCACTGTTCATACCCTGGCCCAATGTTAAGGGCCCAGGTCCAACCAAAAGGCCTGATCCAATAGATTAAGCCTAGCAAAGCACCGGCCTCCACTTAAGAAGTCGGTGTCAACCACGACTTAGTATGAAGAAGTCGGTTATGAGATGGGCTGGCAGATAAACACTCATTCAAATGAGTAACCGCCCCTAAAATCTCTCTAACCACTTCATAAAGCCATATCTTAACCTCCCTAAGATAATGGGACGGTTAATATCCTAAAGATACGGCACTACTCCAACGGTGGTTATTGGCTCACCACTATAAGTACACTGACACGCCTCAGGTATCTCTAAGCCCAATACTCTCTAGACCTGCTCACACTCTTGCTAACTTAGGCATCGGAGTGTCTTTGCAGGTACCACCCCCCATTCACTCACGCGCGCAGGTCGGACGGAGCCTCCCGAGTCGCAGACACACCTGGAGTTCTCCTCCTTCATACACCTGGGCCGTCAAACGTCATCCATCTTATTAATCTCCGGTTACCCACCGTAACAAAATTATAATTAATGTGTTTGTAATTTTTCAAAAAGAATTCATTTTTAATATATATTAATTGTTTAATGATCCTACCAATACATATATGTTTAACCAAATTAATATAAGATTAAAATAAATTTTTAATAAAATTTTAAAACTCCAAACAATAAAAAGGTATTGTAACAACTACCGTTTTTTTATATTGAGCCACTCATAAGAATTTCTTATTTTTCAACCCCTTAGAAGTGGCTTTACTCACAAGAATTCAGGTGGTATGCATAAGTTCTTAAGTTTAAATTTTATTATTAAAAATTTACTAAATACGAGAAAACTATGCTATTTGGATTATAGCTAGTCGGTAATCTCAATACAAGTTTACATCAATAATTTAATACAAGTTTACATCAATAATTTTATTAAGTTCGCGTCATTAGACTATGTTGATGCATTTAGATTTAAGTATTCTAACTTTCTAAGTCACCAAATAATCATTCCTTTTAAGTGAATTTGACATAACCAGTTTATTTCAAAGGATCAAAATTTATGCACCATCCTTTACAAAATAAGCTTAGAAATATTTGGTGTGTGGAAAAAAATGACATACATGGAGAAAAGCTGGACTCTTTAATTTATCTTTTGGCTGTCATGTGTTTTTAATTTACTTTTTTATATCTCTTTTCTTGCTGCTCATTCTGTGGGTATCTCATTTTCAAAAACTTTGTGTTTTGGTTTGTTTTTCTTTTGAGTTTTAAGTCTTATTGTTAATAAAAAAAAAGCTGGACTCTTTTGTTATGTTGTTCCATGATCATGAATCATGACCGAGACTGTGGCCTATATGAAGAATGGAACCAAACTTTACTTTTTCAGGTCATTATCACCTTATGAACAGTGCAGAACAATGTTTATGTGATATAGAATTCAACAACATTGCATATCACATGGCAAGAAATTAATTACATATAAAAAGGGTATAAATGTGGGTGTGTATGGTTCTAAATACCATGCACAATGATTGAATTTCTTGTTCAAACTTGGTTACATTACATTACATGTACAGATAGTTGTATCAATTAACAACATCATCTGTGTTGGAGATTACAAAGTTGAATTTATTAATCCAAAGCTGTATTTCTGTCCCTAAAGTTTATTAAACTCCGTCAAATTCTTCAATGTGTCTTCCACAAATTCATACCCTTTAAGTTATTATAAACTATTTAACACACATTTCCAACCATTATGTTTTTGGCAAGAAATCCCTCTCTTTGTTAAACAGGAGCATCAGATAAAAGAAAATTGTAGTTAAACTAAATCAAATACTTACCCAATTTAAGATGATTCAGTTATATTTGTTAAAATTTTAAGTATAAGTAATTTAGTAATGAGTAATATTAGGTAGCCAAAATATTATATATAATAAATTAAAGTATATGATCAATAATATTTGCACTGTTAAGAGAGTATAAATCACTCTTTTAACTTAATTGACAAACTATTTTTTTTTTATAACTATCTTCTCTCATTAATTACAAAAAAAAATCAATTCCAAATTTAATATCAACCAAATTTTCTTTCAATTACATTTATAATTCTATATTTTTTTTCAAATAAATATTTTAAATTCTAATATTTTAATTATAAAAATTTTTTAAATTATCTCAATACATTTTATAAAAAATAAAAGAATCTTAAATTTGATTAGCCTCTATTTATTAAAAATCAGAAACATCCAAAATAATTAGTTTTTAACTTACAAAATAAAATAATAAATAATAAATTAGCATTAATTCATTGATTATAAAAATTATGTGTTTAAAAATATAAATGTTATACGTATAAAATTATGGATGTTAAATTAAAAAATTTTAACAACTTTTATTATATAACTCATAGTTTATATATAGACTATTAAAAAATAAAAAATAAAATATAAAATATAAACAAAAATTAAAAAATAATTTTTTAAAATAATATTAACTCATCATATTAAAACCAATAAATAAGCATACATATAAATATTAAATAAAAAATATTAAAATAATTAAAATTATGATCTATTAGTAGTGCACATATGAGATAATTTAAAAAATACGGTAAGACATATAATTTAAAATTTGGTAATATTAATCATAAAAATTTATTAATTATGGACATCATATATATAAAATTATAAATATTATGAGTACAAAATTATAGATGCTATATATTAATATAAAATTATAGATGTTATGTGTTACTTATATAATAACTGAAAACTAATATGTATATAAATATAATAACTAATAAATATTAATTAAATTCTTTGATGTTAGTTATATATAATTATGAATGTTATGTGTATTTATGAATGACATAATCACGAACATACAAATGATATCTCATACTTCATCATCTGATCTCTATTATGGCTTTATATATTCTCATAAATTGGTGACTATGAACAACCTCGTCGGGGGTGAGTCAGTGTGTTGTTTAAATTTTTTAACTATTACTGGTATAGACACTATGTTAAAGTCAAATTTAAATATCATACTATTTAAAATGATAATTACAACTGGTTGTGAATTTCTTTAGTCTATCCCAACCAAAATCAAACTCAAAAAGTTTCAATTGTACTAAACTCATCATTTTTACTCTTAAATTCGAAGTTCCTAATTGTGCTTCAGATGTACTAAAGTCGTGCTTTTTCCCTCTTGAATGCAAAGGTCTTATACATTACATAGATTGCGTTTAATGATAATGAAGTGATACAATAAATTAGTGGTTATGATAATTATTATCATTAACGTCAATTAAAGATTATTATTACAATTCTTTATTATCATTACAAAAATTTTACTCTTCTTTTTTATGTTAAAATGATACTTTTATCCTTTTTATTTATAAAATATACATTTCTCTTTTTGATAATTTTTAAGAAAACTTTTTTTAATCAATTTTAAATTTTTTGTATTAACTAATATTAACTTTACTCATTTAAAAAAAATAAATAAATTATATTTTATAAAAATATCTTTTAACAAAAATTTTATTTTTTTATTAAATTTTGTTTATAAAATATCCTTTAATAAATTATTTTTTTATTAATTAAATTATATTTTTTTAAAAAATTTTTAATAATTAAATTATTTTTTTCTAAGATACCTTTCAGTAATATTTTAATTAGTAAGGAACTTATTTTCGAAAGATGTAAAGAAATGAGATGTTAATTTTTTAAATTTGGGATTTATCCATCTCGATTTATTTTTAAGTTTTGATAAAGTTGTTAATAATTTTCAATAGTTCTATGAAACAAATTATTTATTAATATTAATTGTTATACGTATTAACAGTGGCAAGATATTTTTAATTTAATGTTAAAATAATATACATTGATATCGAAAAATTAATAGTAAAGTACAAAAATAATTGTTAACAAAAACTTTGATAAAAAATCACAATTTAATAATTAAAAAAATTATTGAAGGGTGTTTTAGGAAAAAAATAATTTAATCATTAAAAAATTTTTAAAAAAATATTTTGGTAAAAATACAATTTAATCAGTAGACAAATAATTTGTTAAAGGGTATTTTAGTAAACAAAATTTAATCACAAAAAATAAAATTTTTACTAAAGTGTATTTTTGTAAAAAATAATTCATTTTTTCTTAAAAAAATAAATAAAGTTAGTGTTAGTTAAAATAAAAATTTTAAAATGGATTAAAGAGGAGATTTTTTAAAAGTTATAAGGGAGGGAAGTGTATATTTTACAAATAGAGGGGAGGAGAGTGTCATTCTAACATTTTTCAGGATAGGAGAATATAATTTTCTCTTATTATTATTAGTCTTTAGGACAATAATAAATATGAATATCAAATTGTAAAAAAAATATTAATATATAATTCGGTTAATACCTAAAAGTTAGGGATATGTTATTATAATTAATATAAGGATCCCGCTAGGAGACAATGGATAATAAACATTTTCTCAAGAAATTAGTTTAATTTTTGGGTTCACCAAAGATCGAACTCTTGACCTTTCGGATCTAGCGCTTTAATACCATGTCATGATACCACTCATCCCAAAAGCTTCAGCTGATGGAAAAATGTAACACTAGTAATTATATCTCTAATACTCCATAAACCTCCATTGTACACATTGTATAAATATTTCATTGGCTCCTCATACTTTCTCTTAATATAATTAATATGTAAGAGCCATTAAGAGTGTGATAAGTAGAGTAATAAGAGAGTAAAATAAAAAATCAAGACGTAACTAACTTATTTAAATAAAATCAATTTAAGAAGGTTTTGGTTAGTTATAGGTGAAATATTTTGGTTCGAAACTTTTCTCAATAATTTAGTAATTTCATTTACTTTACCCCCACTATATCATCCATGTTCCACAAAGTTGTTCTGAAACTAAGATACTAAATTGATGTAATTAAAATAAGAGAAACCAGAGAAAAGAAGAGAACAGAATCAGAGAAAGTAGCTTCTGTGATGATAAAATGCATTAACTCTGATAATTCATTCACTGAAAAATTAAGAGAGTGAATGAAAGACATTTCAGCAAGCAAAAAGGTACGGTTTATCCCAAATAAGTACAACATCCACATCCACATCATCAAAACATGGAATACCATCTCTTTCTCCCTACCTCACACCAACAAAGTTGGTTTACATTTCAAACCAACTTAAAATCACTATTCAATATAACTAACAAAGTCAAACATAAATATTTTACAGTAACCACATTTTGGAATCTTACATATTAGAGGCCTCCTTAAATGGTTAACTTCTTAAATGCTTGTTCTGATGACAACGGACTAAAATGGAATTTTCTTATTAAAGAGGCCTAACTATGTAGAATGTGACACTCTTTATTGCAGTGTGAATAGTTGACAATTTGACATTCCCTCCTAATTAAATGGTTTTGCTTTGTAAACTTCTACTTATTATAGCATAAATAATTGATGTTTGATATTGAGACTAAAAAGTGCAAAATCTCCTTCTGTCTCTGTATTTATATCCTATCTCAATAACCAAATGCCACTAAAGAATTTGGAACTAAAAACATAATTTTGATACACTGAAAATGTTTTACACACTCATTCAATTATATCCTATTATGTTGAAGACTATTCACGCAGTAAATATACAAATTAGTTATTTTTGCTGATATAAAGTTAAGTAAATAAATGCATATGTAAAACTACTTTATGGAGCTCAACTACTCTTTCTAACTGTTCTATGAGATTGCAGCTATAAAAGAAAGGCTGTGTTGTGAGATCAATTTAACTATAACTGTCTCATATTCAAGCAAAAAAATTTATCAGTTCACACCATGGGTGGCACAGAGATGAAGATAGCCAGGTTCTCAAGCTGTAGAGGGGTGCCATTTGAGATCAATGCTAATAGAAGCAACCCTTTTGCAATAGAGCCACCACCAACACCAATTCCAAAGCCAGAACCAACAACACATGGATCATGGCGTTGGCTTCCATGGACAAGAACCAATTCTTTCAAGCTTCTTCCTCGGATGTATGCCGTTAGTCCAGGTCGAAGCCGTTCCAGCAGTCACTTCTGTGACATTGACATTGATGCTGACAAAGATGACCATGATGATGATGATGATGATGATGTTGAGGTAGAGTTCATAGCAGAAGGTACTCAAGATGCAGAGAAACAACAACAGAAGAAAGCTAATAGTTCAAGGCTTTCAATTATTCTTCTAGATCAAGGTTTCACAGTGTATAAATGGATATTCCTTGTTTGTTTGGCCTTGAATATGGTTGCATTATCTCTTGCAGCTTCAGGGCATTTTCCATATGCAAAGGAAAAGGCTTCACTTTTCTCCATTGCTAACATTCTAGCTCTTACACTATGCAGAAGTGAAGCAACACTCAGAATTCTTTTCTATTTAGTTGTGAAGACTATTGGGAACCCTTGTGTTCCTCTTAGGATCAAAACTTCCACAACTTCATTCCTTCAAAGCCTTGGAGGAATCCACAGTAGTTGTGGTGTTTCTTCCATATCATGGCTTCTCTTTTCTTTAGTCCTTACTATGAAAAACAAAAACAAAACTTCCACTGAGATCATTGTTGTTGCATTTGTCATCCTCTTACTCCTTTTTCTGTCTTCCCTTGCCGCCTTCCCTCTTGTCCGCCACCTCCACCACAATGTCTTCGAGCGCACGCACCGGTTCGCCGGCTGGACAGCTCTCATCCTTCTCTGGCTGTTCATTCTTCTGTCTATAAGCTATGATCCTAATTCACAATCCTATCACTTCACCATCTCTAAGATGATCAAGAACCAAGAATCATGGTTCACTCTAGCCATCACAATCCTTATAGTCCTTCCTTGGTTAACCGTTAGAAGGGTAGCGGTCCGTGTTTCTACGGCATCAAGCCATGCCACAATCATAAAATTTGAAGGTGGTGTTGAAGCAGGGTTGTTTGGTAGAATTAGTCCATCACCTTTATCTGAATGGCATGCATTTGGGATCATATCTGATGGAAAGAAAGAACACATGATGCTAGCTGGTGCGGTTGGTGACTTCACACGATCATTAGTTTCAACAAAACCAAACCATCTTTGGGTAAGGAAATTGCACTTTGCTGGGCTAACTTACCTAGTGAAACTGTACAAAAGGGTGTTGTTGGTGGCAACAGGATCAGGAATCTGTGTGTTCTTGTCATTCCTATTGCAGAAAAGGCAACATCATGTTGATGTGTATCTGATTTGGGTGGCTAAGGATATTGAAACAAACTTTGGAAAGGAGATAGTTGAGTTGGTAAGAAATTATCCAAAGGAGAAAGTGATTGTTCATGACACTGGAGTTTGTGGTAGGCCTAATGTGGGTGAGATGAGTGTGGAAGGTGCTACTATGTGGAATTGTGAAGTAGTTATTGTTACTAGCAACCCTCAAGGTAGCAAAGATGTTGTTAGAGCATGCAAGAAGGCCAAGATTCCTGCTTTTGGTCCAATTTGGGACTCTTGAAACACTAACTTTTCAAGGGGAATGGTGTTCATTTCTTTTACTCTTGTTTTTTTTGGATCAAGCAGATAGCATTAGAGTGATAATAGTTTTTGTTCATTGAACATAAAACTTGTAAAATACAGCAAGACTATGTTTCTCAATTCCCACTTCTCATTAACATAAATTGAAAAACTAGTTTGTTCAGAATATTAGTTGCATGTCAAAGTGATCGGGCACAAATTTTTTCTTTCTTGTGTTCTTGAAAATACTCACGAGACTAGTTCGAAACAAAAAATCAACAATAGAAGGCTAGTACCGAGTACTATAATAAGACTAGTTACATTTATTTATACTTTGCATATTATAACAGTAGCTAACAGAGGTACAAAGTTGACTGTTTTACAAGAAAGAGACATTTTGACACTTGTATCTTCACAACCTCAATGACATAATGAGATTCTTATTTTCCACAAACTCCACAAAACAAAACAGAACCCCGAAAACACTCGAGTCCACATCTGAACACATGGAACAGAGACATCAACAAAACATGTACCAAAAGCAAGAAAGCAGGATCAGTTTTTAGTGATCACACAAATCAAGGGTTCTTCCTCCTCCCTTCAACATTCTTGTGCATCGTCTCACTTTCTTCCTCACCACCAACCATGAGCTTAGTTGTGTGTGCAATCTCGGAAATGGTTTCACCAACGGCACCAAGCACACCACCACCTTGTTGTCCCTCTTTACCTTGATGCTGTTCTTGAGCTGTCTCAGCAGGTTTGATCATTGATTCACCAATCTCGCCCACAGTTTCACCAACAGCTCCCAAAACCTCACCACCTCCCTCAGTGATGTTACCAGTGATGGTGTCCAATGGCTTCTTCACCCTTTGTGCCACATCACCAACTCTTGTCATTGCTTCACCACCCTCGTGCTGAATCTGTTGCTGCCCTTGTTGAATTCTGTTGCTCTCTTCAGTTTGTCCACTTCCAGTGATGTTTTGAAATGGTTTCTTTATCTGCTGACCAACATTTCCCACAGTTTCTCCAATGGACGATAACACACTGCTTCCTGTTCCCTCTTGGCTCACAGTTTCGCCGACCCCTTGTGTTGTCCTCTCTTCCTAAATGCCACTTTTTGTCAATTCTCATTTCAATGTAAAAATTATCTTGCTAAGTTGTTCAACAATCTTAATAATGGCAAGGACTTTACTCAAATTTCGAGTTAAATCCCAAACTGATACTTCTAGATTGATCAAAAGTACAAAATAGTCTCTGAAATTTCAATTACAAGTAGCATAGTCCTCAAAATTCAATACACTACTCTGAAATATAAAATGGCTTATTTTTGAAGATGGTAATTTGGTTTAAGAAGATACCAAACCTGAAATTGAGAGGCTTTCTTGAGGTCCAAGTCCCTCTGAGCTTCGTCCTTCTTCCTTGCAGTGTACTCCTTAGCAGTCTCACCAGCAGAAGCAGCCAATCCTTTCACAGCACCCACCGACTTCACTGCCAGCTCAGCCGCCTTCTGACCAGCATACCCGGCAGCCCCCTCCACCACATGTACTGCAGTCTTAGTCCCTTCCACGGTCACCTCCGTGCCGAAATTCGCCGCCTTCCATGCTGCCACGGTCGCCTTGTCCTTCAAGTCCACGGCAGTCTTGCCAGCGTACTCTGCGGCAGTCTTGCCGCTCTCCACCGTGACATCCTTGGCCTTCTCAGCAGCTTGCAGGGTGTAGTCTTTGGCTTTCTCCGCAACCGGCGCAGTGTATTCTGCTGCAGCTTTTGCTCCACCTGAGAGTGTTTCTTTGGTTGCGTCAACATAGCCTTGTTGCGGTGCAGTTTGTTCTTTGCTTCCAAGGGTCTCACTTTCATTCTTCGTTTGAGCTTCTTCTGGTTCTTGATTCCTCTCTGCTTTTGCACCTTCGGTTTCAGCAGCACCACCGCCAACTCTTCCTCCCTGAAAAATCTCTTGCTCTTGGTTCCTCTTTGCTTTGGCAGCTTCTGTTTCAGCACCATCACCACCACCACCTATAGCCTCTTGCAACCTCTGTCCTTCACTAACACCCTCCTCTCTTCCTCTGTCTCCTCCTCTTGCTTTCTCAGCAGTAACTTGTCCCACACTCTCCTTGTTTTCACCACTCCTCTCCGGCACACTGCCTCTGACCTCTCTTGTTCTTCCTTCAAGTTCTTCTCCGCTCTCGAACTTCCCCACATTATGATGTTGAGCTTGATCACTCGCCGCTACATTCTCGCTTCTTCTACCTCCATGTTCACCGCCACCTTTCACTTTGTCAGCAAGAGACTCAAACTGTGTACCTTGAGGAGTGTCCTTGCTGCTATCATCAGATTCCTTAACTTCCTCAGCAAGATGCTCAAAATGCGTTGTCATCTTCGTCACCCTGTCCTTCTCAATGTGCACCTCTCTCTCAACACTCGCGTTCTCTCTCCTTTGCAACTGGTCAGACGCCATGCTTTCTGTTCTCGTCAAAACAACAAAAGCACTTTATTGTGTTTGTGTTTGTGTTTGCAAACTTGGAATGTGATGTGTGGTGAGAGTGAGATTAAAAAGGAGGGAGTGGCGGTTGAAGGAGGTTGAAAAGTGGATATGTTTGCATGGGGGATGGACAAGTGGAAGCGCATGTAATTGGTTGTGGCAACGTGTGAGGGTCCTAGCACTATTTAACCTCATGACTCAGCAACAATTCAAACAGGATTCAAAGATTAGGATCATGTATATCTTTGGGCTTCTCCTCTTCTCTGCTTTCTCACACGTGGCACCTTCCAAGCTTCTATTTCTATGACTCTCGTTCTGTGACTGACACGTGGCTCTCAGGATTTATATTTCCTGATAAATTGATTAGCTCAGAACAAGTGTTGGACCTCTTGCAGTAGTCGGCATATCACTCTACTTGCTTCGACTGCAAGAAACTTCTAATTCTTATTATGGGAATATGGGTCTAATTAGTGCTGAGGTATAGATTTAAATATACTAACTAATTGTAGTTAGATATAGTTAAACTGATAATTAAATTAGTTTCTGCAATAATTTAGATTGAATTGGTTTAGTATTTAGTTTACTAATTTGTTTAAATAAATATTGAGAGTTAAAAATTTTAAATTTTGCTTTATACATGCAGTAACAGGTACAAAACTTTAAATGAAATTCGAATATGAACGAATTAATCTTTGATCGGGCTTGATCTTGAGAGAAACCAAAAAAATTTTTTTTTGCATTTCTGTTTTCAACCAACTCATTCTGGTTCTGGTCATATTTAAACTTGTTTAGTTCTTTGGGTTCCAGAAATGGAATAAAGAAAATACTCAGTTTAATCCAATTGCAGCCCTCTTTTTTTTTTGGTCATCAATTGCAGCCCTCTTGAATCTTGACTCACTGAAACAATTTTGGGCTTTTTTAATTCTCTCTTTGAGAAATGGTGTGATCTGTTTAATTCTATCACATATAGAAATTCCATTGGGTTTACTGTTTCTGTTTTCTTAGACTTAATTATTCAATTAAGTTATCATATTATGTGTGTATAGGCATTAGAATTATTGAAGTCTTTCTACTTCTCAGTATAATTTGCAAGATCTACACATACATAATTACATAGCATAATTCTCACTATTAAAGTCTTTCTACCTCATAGTTATTGGCAAATGCTTTTCAATAACACAATAAAAGGGAGGTATATATACTTAGCACAAATCAAGGCAAGATTCTTGCCAAAATAATAATCCCAGACATTTACAATTTGAAGCATATAATATCAAACCAACCAACCAACCCTCTTATTATTTTTCAAATTACAAGAACCACAATAATGCAAAATAAAACTAAATTATCTCCTAAAGTAGAAACTAGAAACCAATTTGGTTATCCTTTTGGCCCCTAACACTAACAAAACAAACTTGTAAAGTGACTATATTTGTGATGAGTGATTGAATGAATGAAATTGTGGTCAAGCAAAAAGAGCAGCATGAAGAAGCACATTCCAAGTATCAGGAAGCCCTGGGAGGCACCAATGGCTGCAATCAGTGGCCATAACACCACTGTAACCCTCAGGGTGTGCATCTTTTCTGTACTGTGAGAGGGTAGTTACATCAAGAAAGAACACTGGCTTCTTGATCCTACTTAGAACCTTGTTGACCACAACCCAAGCCATTGGTGTTCCTGCTGGGTACTTTAACCCAAAGAATGGTTCTGTTTGGCTCATGCATGATTTTGCAGGCTGGTTCCAATCTCTCCCCCTGTATATATCTTGTGTTCTTAGTTACAAATAACACACTGTATCACATAATTCTTTTTACTCTCATGCATATTTAGAATGCAGAGATATAAAGATAAAATAAATATCATATTTTATGACGGTTTTTTTATTATTCTGTATACTATGTACGTTGTCAATATTTGAATGTAAATCTATTTTTTATGTGTAAATTATTAAAATGATATACAAAAGTTTATACTCTGACAAAAATAAATTCAAAAAATTTAAAAACGTGATAAAAATAATAAGATATTAAATATTTTTTAAAAATTTAAAAATTAGATTTTGATGTAACTTTTTATAATTATTATTAGAATTTTAGTAATTTTATGTTATGTAATTTTTAAAATTTTCTTAATAAATGACCGATTTTTTTAAATGAAAAAGAAAATATAGAGATTGAATTTTACTCAACTTTTTTTTATACAGCTTCTAAATAGTTATTCAAATGTCTATAAAAATTTGGATAATATTTATAAATTATTTGCTAAACACAAAAATTATTTATCACTTAAAAATATTATATTTTTTATTTTTTTTTGTCACAATATTTATAAATTTATTTTTCATTTGTATTTTTTAAAATTATTTTTTTCATTAATGTGAATTTTGAAATACCATTTTTCAATAAATGAATAAAATAACTTACTCGTAATGGACAGGGGAAATTCCCAAGAAGAAGACCTTGGTCTGGGCTGGGTTGACATTAAGGTTAACCCATCTGGCCCAAGTTGTTAGGCCCTTGTAATATGCAATAAATCGGTTCATGTCTTTGTACAACTTGCCACGGTCTTGAATATAATCCCACCTGAAATCAAAATAACACAAATTTAGTAGCTATTGTGGCCAATAGAGTACTAAGTACTAACAACAACAAAGTTTAAAGGTTGATTAATCGTACGGCTGTGCATTGCCAGTGTGGGTCCACCAGTGCCACGTGTTGAAAACAAGGACGTCCATTCCTCTCCAAGCATCACCACTCTTTATCGAGTCAAGCTTCAAAACTCTCCCAACCCTCTCACGGTCAAGGTCTACCAAGTATGGTGTACGGTACAGAAACAATTGCAGCCCATAATCCTATAATAAAATAATAATAAACCATTTCTGAGTATAAAATATGTAAACAACATTTCTCAAAATAGATTGATGAGTAAACAACAAAGAGGTTCTAAGTTCTAACTTCTTATTTCAAAAATAAATAATTTTTTATTAATTAAAAATATAAAAACGTTTTTTTATTTTTTAATAGGTGAGATATCTAAATTTCTTTGCTAAATTGATTTATTTTTATATATTTTGAACAAAAAAAATTAAATATCTCACATTTTAAAATATAAAAAAAATATATTTTTAATTAATAAAAAATTTATGTTTTTAAAATTAAAAAATTAATTTTTTTTTCTGAATTGATTGACCTATTAGCTACAACAACTTATGTTTTATTATATAAAAGACATTTAAAATTTGAAGCCATATCTTTATGTATACAACATATTATTCAAACTACCATTTACTAACTCTTAGTTACTTATAATAGATGAAATTTTGATTTCTTAAGAACATAAATATTTTAAGAAATACTTTCAAATTCATTCTTGTTCTAACATATTTTATTTTTTTTTTAGTATCTTTCTTGAAAAGTCTTCATTTATTTGCAAAGTGTCCTATCAAAGCAAGTTTACACCTTAAATTGAGTTTCCCTTGTGGTGATGTCTTTTCTTGTCTATAGGGCCCTTAAAAAGGAAAAACTAGCATAGAATAAAAATAAGAAAAAGAAAAAGAAGATACCGTCGAAAAAGTAAAAATAAAAAACCATTTCCTTATCTCAAACAAGTGGCACAATTTTTTGACACTTTAGTAGTTTACCAAATTTGCCTTAAAAAAAAAAAAAAGAGTCGTACAAGCAGAGAACTGCATCTAAATGAAGCCACCAGTTTCAAGTGGTCCATTTTAGAAAATGATTAAAGACTTAACTCACTAATTAATATTGGTTAATCTTCTGAAGTTAAATCCACAAAGTTAAAGAGGATTGAATGCAGCTATAGCTTACAAGTTCACAATTTATAGTAATATATTACTTTAGAAAATTTTCAAGTGTACCCTTCTATCGATTTCAATTTTTAATCATTGATTTTAATTATAAAAAATATATATAATATATATAATTAAGATCAACGGTTAAAAATTACTGATATACCAATATCATGGTGTACTTGAAAATCTTTCTATTGCTTTATACAACTGTATGTACTCCATAAAGTATAAAATAAATGACCGACTTTAACTTTTGATGATCCCATGTGCAATCATGTGTAATTATAGTAGTAATCTTATCTTATGTAAATAACTTGATTGAAGGTTATATGATGCTCAAGCATAGTATAAAAGCATGTAATCAATAATAATTTTCTGGAACTATGGAAATAGCATATAGTATTATCAAATTATCAATCATTATAATTGTAGAAATGAAGGAAATAGCATATACTACTATGATGATTTTAATTTCTCCATTGATGTCTCATACTAAGGTGATTCATGTTCTTAGCAATTGGAGGAAAATCTTTTTTTTTTTGGTTTTTCAAGAACTAATCCATTTCGGTACTGAGCTCCATTTAAAAGTTTATGGTTGGTCAATGAGTTGCTGCATGCACAAAGCAGAATTCTAACCCCCGACACTTATTTAAGTGGACTAATAAATTAACCACTAAACCAACTCAATTTGGTTGGAGGAAAATCTATTATCATTGTTAAGTGGGGACATTTGCTTTTGACAATTGGCCCAATTTACCCCAAAATTTATGTACTCCTACATGCAAAAATTTAAATAACAACAAAAAGAAGAAACAGAGAAATAATTTAAAAAATATATATATTGACAGTAATGCTTTTTTTTCTTTTCCACCGCAAGGAGTCAAGGACATGATCACATGAGCATATGGCTAATCACACTTCACCTATGTACAAATAATTTGTGGTTGAAAAAAAGTACTGGTAAAAAGTAAAAATCATTCACCACAGAAAAATTACTTAAAAAAAGAATGAAACAATATTTTTTTAATGCATTTAATATATGAGTTTATTTTTTATTTATTTTTCATATAACAAAAATTTATACAAATATCTAATTACGTAATTACTATCTTTTATATTGACAGAATGAATAATTATCTAAAAAAAACTAATATAATTGGATGAATATATATAATGTTTTATAATTTTCATCAAAATTAAATTTATAATATATTAAAAATTTAAAATTCATCTAATAGCTTTTTTTTAATCATTACTTTCTTATAAATGTTGAAGACAAACAGATTATGGTGCTACTAGTGCTACTCTTTCTTTGGATCTGATGTACAGCTAAAGAAAATTATGTGCACGTTCGAATTTGGTAAAAGAATAAGAGTTCATTGAAAGAATTATTAATTATAACAATTAAGACAACTAAGATTATATAGAATATTGATTACTACTACAACAATGAAGACAAGAACATTAATTGTGCCTTGAATTAAACAATTAGAAAAAAGTGTCCCCTACAAAAGGAAAATCCCCCCACCAATCACGTAGCAAACTTTATTGCCCTTACTCCAGTGTTTCACGACACCACCAAAAGAAGATCCATTGAACAATCAAACAAAATAAATACAAATTTATGCAAAGAAAAACAAGTTAAAAGAAGATCATAAAAATTGGAGTTCAAATACGGCAAAACAAAGTTCAAGTGTTGAAAAGAGTTCAACATTGATGTGCAAATTAGTGAGAAAACGACAGCACTTGCATGAAAACAATCATGATATCCAGCACTACCCATTAAATGCTTATAAAAATAAAAGAAAACAGAGAGTGACCTGGAATGTGATTGTGGAGAGAGCACTGTTCTTTGTGAAAGATGTTCTTGTGTTTGGAACCCAAGAGTGAATCATACATGCCAGTGAATTGAACTGGTTCAAGCTCAATGAATCTCCCACAAACATTATCTTCTTCCCTCTGTATCTTGTTAGAAAATCCATCGCATTAAACCTGCAAAAACAAAAACACATCATCTATCATTCAAGATGGTCCATAAACTAGTATTAAAATTTTATTTTATTTTTTTAAAGAAAGAGCTCAATACAATTTTAATTTTTATAACCAAAATATCTAAAATTCTGACACTATTTTCAAAAAATGAGTTAAGTATATAACAAGTCATATATGTCTAAGTAACTAACTAAGAAAGTGGTTAAGATGAGAAAATGAGAAGAAAGATGAGAAACGAACCTGGGTAAGGAACAAGAGAAGGGTTGCCACCTATACCTCTGGTACTGTTTATCAGGTCGACCATACTTCTGGCAATTGAATTGAGGATCTATGAAGGGACACGTGGAAGGATTGTAGAGAGGATATGAAGCGTCGTAGACCCATTTCCCACGGAACCAGTTACACCTTCCACCAAGCTTCTTTGCAATAATGGTTGCATTGCCAGCATCCTCTGCTCTTGCTTTGTGGCGGTTGCAAAACAGAGCGATGAACAGAGAGAGTAGTAAGAGGAAGAGGCCCTGCTGTGACATGGGTTTCTGTGGAAGGGGGAAGAGTGATGAATATACTAATAGTGTGTCTCAAACAGGGGATTATATAATGTGTAAGGGAAAGGCACACACAGATGTGAAAAACAGGACACTTTTTTTTATTCTTTAATTCTCAATAGCCTTCTAAATTTTTTATTCATATTCTTTTTTGTTAATTTCTCCCGCAAAATAAAATATTGGATATTAAAGAGAAGGTTAAAAATAGTGAATCTGTAAAATTGCAATCAATCGTCATCTCGGAACTAGATAAAAATGTATTAACAAGAATTTCGACGATCAATTCAGTCTGAAATCTAAAAAATACAAAAATTAAAGTTCTATTTCAATATTTATAATTTTGGTGTCTTAAAGTTTAAAAAGAATGTTTTTTTTATCTATCCTATTTTATAATATATGATCTTAATTTAGACAAATACAGTCTCTAAAATAGATCGGCTAAATATCTTTCAATATAGTTAATAATTAGACTATAATATTTTTTTAATCAATAATATAGAAATTTCTCATCTCTCTTTTTCTTTGATTGTACAACTATGTCTTCTTCTTTTTGTTTTTTTCATGGGTCTTGAATTTTTAACAAAATATTTTAAAATATGTGAATTACAATTTAATTAAATACACATACAATATATTATTATTTAGGAGTTTAATTTCTATTATATTTACATACTTCTGACTAAGTGTTATAGACAAAAGCCACTTTACTCAATATAAATATATTTTAAAGTCAATGCTGAACAGCAACAAGGGTTTATATCTATTAGTTAACAATGTGTTAAATCCTTAAACAGCTAAAATCCATACTCATGTGAACTGTAATTCACAATTTTAAAACTATTAGAATTGAGATTGAATAAATGACTTAATTCAATTTCAAAATTTAGTTTAAGAGTTAAAAAAAATGCTTAACACATAAATTGACTATCTTCATAAATATTTATACTTCAAATGATTATTTATGGACATGAGAAAAGGTATATATAATTTTTAAATAATTTATAAACGAATTTAATTGAGGAGTGTTAGGGGCTAGCAGATTTTGTGAGTTATAGCCATCAATTAACCATCAATAGTGTATTTAATGGTGTGAGATTTCATCTAATGGTAGAGAATCACTCATTTTTCTTTTGATGGCTAAGTGCTGGCCAGATTTTAATAAATCTGCTGGCCCCTAGGCTTTTCCAATTTAATTTTGATGCATTGTTAATGTAAAGTAGTTTTACATGCGTATCTAATTATATAACGTCACATAGTAAAAATAACTATTTTTTATATTGATCGCATAAATAGTCACGCAAAAGAACTGATATGATTAAAGTATATCAAAATTAAAGTCTTTATAAAGATGTTCTTCAATGCTCACTCTTTGAACTAATTTTTGAGATTGAAGTAGGGTATTGAATCTTAATTCTAATTGAAACTACAAGATGTCTCATTTTTAAACGTGTGTTGTTTGTTTATGTTTATTTATTTCCGGAGTCAGAAACAGTGGGAACTTTATACGGATTCTTTCTAAACTGTTGCATGTGGGGTTGGATCCAATCCTAATCTTTTCATTGCTCAGAAAATTCTTCGGAATCATCCATCGTCCTTCTATAAAATAAATAAATACTCTTTTCACAAAAATAATAATGGCAACAATCTCTGATCCATAAATAGCCAAGAAAGACAGAATAGAAATTGGCTTGTGAAAAATTAAATATATAATTTCATTTTGGGATATAAATGGTGATGAGAAAATTCCATAATTGTTCTGAGAAACATAAAAAAGATCAAAACAACATACCCCTGAGAAGTTATTTTGCATGCGTGTTGGTTGAATCTTTGTATGTAGTTTGAAAAATGGTTGCAGGCCTCAGAAGAATGCATCAAAAACTAATGCTCCTTGCTTGAAGCAACTCTTGTGCCACTATGATGTCAGAATTTGGATTTGTGTGACAACAAAAAGAGATGAGTATGGAAGTGTTGACCAATGAAAATCACTTTAATGCCCCATGCCTTTCTGATCTTCATTGCTACTAATTCGGAGAACATTGTTTGTTGTCATTATTGGTATAGGAATGTAACAAGAAAACAATTAATACATGTGGTTAGTTTAATGTTATTAGTGGTAGTTAGTTCTTTTTTTTTTTTTACTCAAGTTTAATTAGTCGTGAGAAATGGTTATTGTTAATAGTAAATTGAGGATCGATCTTAGAAGATGCATGGCATGCAAAGATTTAGGTTAAATGGTGTTAGTTATTGACTGGGACACTTGGCGCAGCAACATAATTAAAACATATAATCTTAGAATCACAAGCTATAATTATGCTTTGTGTGACTTAGCTACGTTTCTTTCCATCTATTTCATCATAATTGTCCATGTAAAATTTCTATATTGCTAGAAAATTGGTTATATACTTGTTTTATGAAATATTAAAAGAATAAGTATAAGAAATTAAATTTTAATTAGTTAATATCAATTTTTTATTGTAAAATTATTTTTTTTAACTCGTCTTTTTTTTTTGAAGGATTTTCAATTTAGGATTAGAATTTAGAATTTAAATTTTAGAAATTAGAATTTATTATTTAAAATTTAAGATTTAAGATTTAAAATAAAAAAATAATTTAAAAAGTTAATAGATATTAACTTAAAAAAGTTAATTCTTTAATTAAAGTCATATTAAAACATTCATTTTAATTTTCACACACACACACATATATATTTTATAGTGTTAGGGAATCAATAAATTTATTTTTGAAGAATGTTGGAGAATTAATAGAATTAATTATTTTTTATTAGTAATTAATTATTAATATTTAAAGTATATTGTTAAATTACTAAACTAAATAAATTGAATTAATAATTAAAAATAATAATAAAAATAATAAATTTTATTGATCCTCAAAAATTTCTCCTATTTATTTTATTCTTACTTATATAATCTACTCCAATATTTTATATATGGTTGTGAAATTTATCAAGCTGAAGTATATTAAGATTTAAAGAAAGGATAATACCACAATAAAGAGTGCCATTTCAGTGTTATGAAAATATATATTTTTTTAAAGTTTAAATTAATAAAAAATACATAAATAATTATATTTTTAATATATTCTTTAAATTAAAAAAAATTTTTAATTTATTTAACTTTTTATATAATTTTTTTTCTTTGACGTATGCTATTTTTTTTTTTTTGGTTTGGAGGATACTAATTAATAAGAATAAACTCTGATATCATATTATAAAATTATTTTTTAAAAAAATTTAAACTAATAAGAGAAGATATATAAATGATTATATTTTTAATAAATAATTTTTTTTAATAAAAAACATCAAAAAAATATTATGTATAATATACCTACTTTTTATAAATAATAAATTTTTTGTTGTTTTCACTCAATTATATTGTTCACCAAATAAAGAAAACGTATACCTAAATGTTTTGCCCAAGTTAGTTAAGCACAACATTTACATGTAACTTTAAAACTACAATAATAATAATCATAGCCAGCCATGATTCAATTTGAATATGCGTATAAAATGTATATGGCAACGCCACCATTGAAGACCAAACACGAAGCGTTTGTGTCGCAAAGTTCCTAGCTTATTCATCCTTTTTGTCCTTTCATCATGACGTGTTTGAAAATTCGGATAACAACTTATAACTTGGGTTAAAAGTAGATAAACCAGAATTAAATTAAATCTTGACTAAAGACAAAAGATGATAGCAATAATTGCACAAACCAGGTCGGAACTGGACTCTCCCAAAGTCATATTATTAATTAGTCCCCGTCAAATTCAAATTGATGAACAATTTATAATCCTTCTTTATAGCAAAGTTTATTATTATTATTATTATTATTATTATTATTGAAATATATGTTATAGTTTTATTTGATTAATTTAGGTGAAATTTCTATGTAGTGTTCAGACAAAAGCGAGGCTTCGGATCTGATTGGAACTGCATGGTGATCCACTAATTTCGCAATTCCTGTGTCAAATAATTGAAAATTATATTATGATATATATCAATTTTATCCATACTACATGGAAAGTATTATATTGTATTATTATATTATATAGTTTTGTACGTATTATTGAAGTACATAAGATTGTAGACATCTCTTCACATGCCAACTTTACATACACTGTTTCCAAATAAATAAATTTCATGATGCGCGTTCATATCATATATATAGATTCCAATGCTATTATTGATTAGGAAAAATAAATGGAAAATTATTTAAAATACAAATAATTAGTTATGTATAATAAACTTTTCTGGGGTGCTTCAATCTTCGCTTAGCTTGCTTGATTGAGAAGTAGCCACATGGAATGTAAGCCAGCGAATAAGACATGTCAATTGTCAACGACCAATAGTCCATGATTTGAAGTTTTATGTTCCGTTTTTAATTATTAAATTATGAATATAATTGTCCATAGTAATTTTTTATTTAAGTTAATATTTATATTTTAATTTAATAATTATATATTCTAAAAGTGATGTAAATAATGTTGTGACGCCACTTTTTTCAAAAGTTTAATTTTAACCCCTTTTCTTATGCAAGAATTTCTGTGAGTTTTCATGAATTTTTTTTTGTATATTTTTTTATTTGTATTATATTAAATTTTTTTTTTTAGATTCAACGAGAATCGAATTTTAATATATCTCTAATAAATAATAACTTATTATTTTATAAAAATATATTAGCCACATATCCATCAATTAAAATTTAATTTTTTTTATGATACATTATATAAATTGTAATAATACATAAAAGATAAAACAAGATGCAAACTCTTTTCTTCTCGAATAAATATGTTGTAGTTTAGCTACTATTTAACTATTGAGATAATATTAGAAAAAAAATTAAATTTATCTTATTTAACATTCATTAATTTTAAAATAATTAATAAATAGGCTTATTTTTTTATTATCAAACATTTTCGATTATCCAAATGTACGCACATTATTCTTGAAAGCAAATTTATTAGTGCACATTTTGAGAATTTTTTTTTAATATATAGTTTATAACTTAACTCATTATAGTGCAAGTTATTGGAGTAGTTTTAGGGTTGTATGATGGTATATAAGTTATAACACAATAATTTGTTGGCACAATTAATGCAAGGTTTGCGATATGCATTGGCATGAAGTTGGGGCCGGATTCGAAATGCTCCATGTGATAGCCTCTTCTTCCTCGCACCCACAAAGCAAAGTTAAAAGCAAAAAGAAATTAAAGGGTCACGATTCCAAACTTTGTGTGGAACAAATTGGAACCTAGCTAGTGACTATTGTGTGTGGTACGTGTAATTTGTGACAATGACTTCACTTACATAATTCATCATCAATTCAAGAACCCACCCCTTTCTATCTTTTTTCATGTTATTGTATGCATTTCGATATATGATGTTCTACACGAGGTTAAGTTTTCTTAGATTAACTAAGCTTATGATAGAGATGTCTATATTAGCTATTAAGAAAATATTAGTGTCAAACATTATATTGTCCACTAACAAAAATATAGGCATAGCGAAATTGTATAAAAGAAATGGAAAAGTATAGGGTACCAACATATTATCCGCCAACTTCTGCCAACTCTTATTTATATTTGTGTTTTATGGAAGTGTGTTCGTAGATGTGTCTAGTAATTAATATATTTTAAATACATATATAAAGAGACACATCCAGAAAATATATCTATAAAGACACTTCTATTAAACACAATTATAGAAAAGATATTTTTATTAGACACATCCACAAACACACTTTTATGAAACACAATTATAAATAAGAATTGGCAGAAATTGACAGATATGTTATTGGTAACGTAGCAGAACCGAAAAGAAATTGATGGAAAATCAAATCCACGAGCATTCTTATCTAGAAAGTTTTCTAAACATACTACACATGGTTTGATTTGCCTTTTATGTATTTATTTATTTATTTTTGAACCCTTTGGGCATATATAAATGGAGATCATTTTGCAAGCGAGATCGATTGATCTAATAAAAGTTGAAAGCATCAACCAACATCTTTTGCATAAGGTAACTAACTGGTAGTGTTTTGTTTAAAAAGAAAAATGCAAAGAATCAAACATAAAGAGGGTGTCTTAAATAGTTATTAGATAAATTAAAGATCACACCTTACTTATCAAGTGAAAGAGGACTTATTCTTAAGTGTGCTTAAAGTTACCTATTCCACAATCCACAAAAATCATTAAAAAGAAAAAAAAGTCATTATTATTCTTATGAGTTATGCTACGTATACGTGTACATCAAAATCAATCACCAAAGTCAGTTATCGGTATAAAATATATACTGAAATATAAATACACATTAAAAATAAATTAAATTATACATGTATTTATATATAAATATATTAGTGACTGATTTTAATGACTGATTTCAGTGTATAAATAATATTTTTGTATTCTTATTCAATATATGTGTATTGACTTTAAATTATGAGTTTAATTAAGAAGTCAAATTTTTCAGATAATATTAAATTATTTTTTATTTTAAATTTTAGATTTTAACCTCTAAACTTTGTTTTAAATTTTAAATTATAATGTTAAATTAATTTTATAATAAAAAATTAATATTTATATTTATTCCAATACATATATGTGTTTTGAAGCGAGAGAGACACAAATAATTTAAAAAAGTGTTACCAAAAAATATTTAAATATAAATAAATATAATTGTAGACATAATTTATGATAGAATATAATGATATATGAATCATTTGATCAATATTAGCTAACTGCCTTCTCTAAATGGAATATTGTAGTGGTATTATTAGTAGTAGATATTTCTAATTTTTGAGTAATAATTATTCTCATTATTTATTTTTTGAAAAATACAAGCTTGATTGATATGTCAATATCCAACGTATACAAATAGAGTGTGAATAATGTAGGGACGTGGCAATGGATGACATTGAGAGGTATGCAAAAGCAATAATTTAATTTTTCTTTTCTTGTGATAAGAGTTTCTATATTATATATGTATGTATGTATATGTATATGTATATATATAATTAATTAATTATAATGTATGATCGCAATCAGAGAAGTCATAATCAAACAACACGAGAAGTAAGTGGGAAGAAAGAAACAGTACTTGTTGGCGGCTTTTAGGTTCCAACAAGGCCCTTCCCCTTATCCCTTGTTCCTTTCACTCTTCCAATTAATTAATCTTCCTTCCATCATATCCAAATATCCAATAATTAAACCCCTTAATAATTTAATTTGTGAATGAGAGGTTATTCATATATTCATTCATGCATGTATAATATATAGATTAGGGATGGAAAATGCGTCGAAATTTACTAGTTTGATCTGTATAACCTGTTAAAAAAGATGGGTTAGGTTAAAAATTTAAAATTATTAAATTTAAAAAATTCACCTAATTCATATCGCTTAATTTGTGAGTTTTTGCGGACTTCGACATAATGGAACAGACTTTTCCGGTCAGCCAGACTATTTTTTTTGTTAGGGTCGATTTTTTTATAAATTTCTATGACATTATTGATTTACAAGAGGATGAAGATGATAATTGAAGATATTTTAAGTTATATTTTGGATTATGTTTTATGTTTGATTGATTATAAACTCGAAAATGTTTAATTATATGTTTTGGACGATGTTTTTTTTGGTTTGACAATGTTGGTTTTATTATTTTGTTTTAAAAAATTTAATTTATGATTATATTTATGACATATTTATAATTATAAAGACTTTAATGTTTGTGAATTTAGAAATTATAATTTTTTTATATTTTTAAAAATTATAAATTTATTAAAATAGTTGTGAAATTATATATATTGTATAATATTTAATGGTTTATAAAAAAATAGAGATTTGGCGGGCTTAACCCATCATGAGATGGGACGAAGAAAGAATTTAAGACCGCCTTACTATACGAGACATGATAGACTAACCCACCAGATGGCGGGCTTTTAACAGGACGGGGCAAGACGAAACGGAGCAGACTTTTCCATTTGTCACCCCTAATATAAATGCAGTGTAAGTAGATAATCTTTAAATATTATTCTTTATTCAACTTTTAGAGAAAAAAAAACAAAAAATAAGTAATTTTTTAATTTTTTAAACAACTAATACATGAAAGTAGATATTTAAATTAATTAAATAATAATAAATTCTTAAAAAAATTGACCAAAAGTGACTTTTAAAAGACACTTAACATTTTTCATATAGATAATGTATTAGAGATGCAAACTCACTATACCGTTAAGATATTAATATTTTTTATAGTATATTTTAATTTGATAAGTCAATAACTAATTTATTATAAATTTAAATTTTATTTAAAAATCTGTTATTGACAATAAAATACTATATATATAATACAGAATTTAAACTTTTGGCACTAATTTAAATAAACGAGTGAACTGATTACTTAATAATTCAAATTAGTTAAATTTTAATATTTTATTAATACATATTCACATATACATATGCATGCATGTGTGTGCATGATACAATGTCTTGTGCTGAGTACTGTATATAAATTTGTTAGAAGAATGCCAAATTAATGCTCTCTAGAGTTGGTTCTGTGTATGCCTAATTATTTAAGTAATTAATACACGTCATAAACGGAATGATTTGATTGAGAAGAAAGTCTTTGTCAGTTTTCAGACTAGCAATCATATATTAATCAAAATTTGTCTAACCTTACATTTATTTTTTTAATATTTAATAACAAAATAAAATTAATAAAAAATAGTCAAAATTTATCTAATTTATTAATAGTGATTAATTATAATTAATATATATTTAATAAATAATTAATAAATTAAATAAAATAAGTATTAGTTTTTTTATAATATTACCATAAATTTTCCATATATATAGAATCCTTTGTAATGATGGCAAACTAAGATCAATTGATCCTATTATCCTAAACTGATTACGAGTGAAATTAGACGGATAAGAACGTGCCACTTATTTTCAGCAATTGAATTAACTCTCATCCACTTTATGCACTAACAAGTGGTAGTAATTGTTTGAATTATTTAAATATCATATATAAATCAGATTCTTACGAGTAATAATGTGTATGTATACAATAGAATTTGTGACTAATCCTTACCCGCTAAGAAATAGTCTAAGACAAAACTAAAAATTAGTCGTTAATTTTCAACCGAAAGATACTCAAGATTAACACCTAGCTAATTATCTAAAAAAATGTAGTTACAGAAACTAATAGGCAAAGTAATTTACCAAGGCATTTTTATTTTTATTTATTTTTAAAACCAAAAGAAACATTTTTATTGCAGGTATATTATGCATATAATTGTATGTAATATAAAAGAAAAAATTCAAAATCAATTCGCTACTCAAAAACAAAGTACATTATTGAATTCTTGAGGTTTTGTCCTCAAATACATATAATCAGTTAATCACCAATAGCTGTTGTAGCTTTTGATTCTTTTATCCACTTGCAATAATATATATCTCAAATTAATTAAACCAATAAAAGTAAAACTACATAAGCTATACTCCATGATGAAAATCCTTCTTATAATATTTGTAGCTTTTGGAAGCCCACCATTATCTTGCACCACCTTCTTGTAGGTCCTTTTACTTTATGCATTGTCATATTCTTTTGAGCAAAGTAGCATAGCAAACCATTCCAAAACCAAAGTTGTTAATGTGCTCATAATAATCCAAAGAAATAGTTTAATTGATTGCACTCTTTATTTGTTCTCTCCTTCTCAAACTCTATTGGCTTAAGGTGGAATAAGAATGTGAGGATTTATATTTGAAAAATATAAAGAATTAATTTTTAGTTTATTAATGTTAGTCAATTTCTGAGTTTAGAATTATAATTTTAAATTTAAAATAAATAAAATAATTTTTTAAAAAATAGTTGATATTAGCTTAAATAAATTATTTCTTTAACATATTTTTTAGTTGCTCACAATATCTCTCAACCCAACAGATTAGGGATTAATCTGTCGCAAATCGGAGCTTCATTTAAGGGTCTGTCACTTGCTAATGAGTTAATGCATGTATAAGGCAAAATTCAAACCCCCAACACTTATTTAAGCGAACGAGTGAGTTGATTACTCGTCTAACTAAGTAGGTTATTTCTTTAACATTATTCTTTGTATTTTGCTCAAGAAAAATGTTATTCCAACTATAGGGCTATGTGGGCCATGTCCAGCAACTATAGATGCCTGGCCCATTTTGGTACAATATATATTTCATATGCAAGTTGCTTGCTAAGGGAGAAAGTTTAAAAAAACAAAAGAAATTAATATACTTGCCTTAGTGCCTTAAACTTTTCAATTTCATATAGGTCAATAATGGCAGGCATTACCCCATGGGATACAAATTAAAATATGCATTCATGAACCTTAACTTTATTTGTACTTGAGAAAAACGTAATGTGCTTTGTGGCGGCTACCAATTAAGTACTATATATGTGGTGAATTATTAGTTAGTTAAGTAATTAATTCTCACGTTACAATTATTGTTATTATACAAACACAAACACTAGAATTGGATCATTATATATAATGGCCCTTCTTTCTTTGATCTAACCACTACCTCTATATATTCTTCTCTCACTCACTACTAAAAATGGCACGAGATATTCTTCAATACACAAAAAAGAAAGTAGCAATATAAAATTTATATAATTTTATTAAATTTTTAGTACATTCGGAAGAGTCATAAAGGTTACAAAAAATTTTTTTAAAGAAATTATAATTTATTGGATTTGGCTGTTGCAACTTGATAAAATATTAATATGCCTATCTGTCAGTTTGTCATAAAAAAATTTTTGGTGACTATTTGTCATAAATAATATACAACATTAAAAAAGAAAAGAAAAGAAAATTTATTAATGATTTTCTTTCAGTTATTATTAATATTTTGGGTCATTTTTTTGTTTGAGCATCGTGTGTTTTATGCAACTTTTTTGTAAGAGCTCCCAACTTAGTAAAGGATCTTGCGCACTATGCAAATAACCTTATCATAATATCATTGAGGAAATATTGCCTTCTCTTAACGGTTATTAGCTCCCAACTCACCTGTAAACATCTATCTTTTAATTGGTTTTTAAAAAAAAATATTTTTTTTTCTTTTTAAGGGTTAATTTGAAGTTTTGAGCGTTATTAAATCGATAAAAAATATATTTTTAATAAAAAAGATATTTTTTATTTTTTAGTGTGTTTGACAAATTTTTAATAATAAAAATAAAAGTACTAAAAAAATAAAAAAAATTTAGAAGCTACAATTTATATTTTTTTCTTTAAAAAAATATTTTTTACATAATAAATGAATAAAAAAATATTTTTATTTTATTTTACTCCAATATAATTTATAAATAAAATTTTTTTTACATGAGATATTCAAATATAAAATTATTTTTATTTTTATAAAAAATCTTTTAAAAATGTATCATTTAAATTTTTTTTTTTTGAGAATGACATCCAAACAAGTCCTAAAAAGAATTTTTTTTTACATACAAAATTATTTTATATTTAGATAGGCTTTTTAAAAAGAATTTTTAAGTATTATAAACGTCTTTTGCTTCTGTTTTTTCTTTAAGTAAGGTATTGTTAGATTTTAGAAAAAATAAATAATTTATTTTTTTAATAAAAATACTTTTTTTTAAAGACGTATCCAAATAAGTTTTAAATTGAATAAAAGTACTTTATTTTTTAAGAAAAACACTTTTTTCACTCAAAAAAACTAATCTAAACTAGCACTTACTTTACTTGCAGGTATCAGATTTTCTTACAAATATCTTCCACCACCATATGACATTGTTTTGAAGTTTTTTTTAGGGACTTGGATATGGGTGGGTAAAAACCCAACCCACGCCCAAAGAACCAATAAGAGAAGAGGGACCTAATTCAATTGAATGGGTTTTCCACCCTTCAACTAATAAACTAAATTCTTCTTCCATTAACGCCATATGTAACACACGATAGAGAAAGCACATATGCTCTACCCTTCTTCTCAAATGAGCACTCTTCTATGTCGCATCTCGTCACCTTCCTATATTGGTATTCTCTCTCTCAATTGATGAAGCTTTTCTATTCTGAACGATCAATATCCCTACTTCTCTCGGAATTTCCATCGCTTTTAGGCAACGCGCTGTTGAGTCTCTTTTTCTCTTAGGTTACTGCCTTTTCTTTTTCGCACCTCCGGTTCATGGATGCTGCAATTTCGTGCAACTTCCGCAGTTTGTAAGATGCTTTGACTCACTTTACGTAATTTGTATTTCTGTCGGAGTCAGAGATTTCTCCTCAATGACAATTCTTCTAACTGCATCTCGAGGACACACAGACCCCACATGGGATTGAGGTTGCTCGAGCTTGTCAAATTTGCTATCGTGTGAGCCAGTTGATTGCCTTCTCTTGGTACCCAGATAAATCCGTAATTAATGTTCTCTTGTTGAAGCTCCCATATATCTTTAAGTACTGGCAAAAAATTTTCAATTTATGTTTTTGACTTTATTGCTTGAATAACTAATTGGTTGTCTGACTCAATCAAAACTTTCTCCAATTGCACATTTTTTATTAAAACCATTGCATTTCTTATTGCCAGAGCTTCTGCCGCCAAACTTGATGCTACTTTTAGTTTATTTGTGGTTCCTATGAGTACCTTATCATGATGATCTCTGATCATTGCTGCGGTAGCTCCACTTCTTTAATTTTCAGAAAAAGCTGCATCAATATTTACCTTTAAGCAACCATACGGAGGAGGTCTCTAAGTAATGTTGCAAAGTCTGCTTCTTCTAGCTGTTTGATTACTGTGATAATTTTTTTCTGTATTTTCATAGAACTCTTTCTCTAAGATCTTAGCTCAAGCTATTGTAATTTTTGGATTTGGTTTAATGTTCTGGTGGATCTTTTTAGATTCCTAATTTTTCAAATCTCCCAAATTAAGAAAGCTACCTTACTAATGATCCTGTTCTGGTGCTCTGCTTCTGTATATTTAATTCTCTTTATAATGTTTAGTAGTCCATTTTTAAAAGTTGTAACTGTCTATTTAGTTGGACAGTATTGAATTTGTGAACCAAACCATGCTACTCTTATCTATTGACATAAAAGTAATGCATGTTCTGTAATCAGTATCTCTTGTACATAAATTAGACAGTAAAAATTGTTAGTAACTCATTTTTTCTCAAATTATCATAAACTGAAATAATATTGTGTGATGCTTTTCAAAGGAATATTTTAATTTTCTGTGGAACTCGAAATCTCCAAAAAAATTTTATAGCTCCTTTCCGTTCTCGCTTATTGATGGTTGATCTGAATCTTATTGTTGACTATCCATTTTAGCCACATGATATCCGGACTTCACTTAGTACTTGCCATCTCTACAATATGGCCAAATTAAGGTGTCTTCTCTTTTTAATATGCTTATAGGAGTTTTTACTATTCTCTCAAAGTTCTCTTGATCAAACATGGCTCTTATTTTTCGAAAATTCCAGCCTTTCTCTCTTTTAACAACTGTTTAACTTTATTAATCTCTAGATTTTGCTGTCCGTGTAGGCTGATATTATCTATAGCTCAATTATTCTCTCAAATTCTTACTTTTTTTTTTTTCTATTTTCAATGCTCCACTTTCCTTTCTTTAGAATTAAATTTCTTTCTTGTAATAGATTCTTCTATGTGCAAGATGCTCCTTTTTTATCTTTGGTCTCTCAAAATTCACAATTCAAAAAAGTATAAAGCCTTTAGGATTCTAACCCAAATAGTCTTAGGATTCTCCAATAATCTCCATGCTTGTTTAGATAGGTGTGCTATATTTTGAATATGAAAATCTTTGAACCTAATACCTCCATTTTTTTTACTTCCACTGATGTTTTTCTAACTCTTCCAATGAATTCTTTTTTGTTTCCCACTCGAAGCTTGCCAAAATCTTGCCACTTTACCACTTAGCCTATGACAAAAATCTTTTAAAAACTTCTCTATGTTCATAGCATACATTGGTATGGCTTAAACTACTACTTTGATGATTACCTCTTTCCCTGTTTGATTGAGCAACTTCTCCTTTCATCTCTCAAGTTTTTCCATAATTCTCTCTTTCATCCATGTAATAGCTATATTTTTTATCTCCTCCAATGTGCAGGGCGGCCAAGATATTTTTTCGGGTTGCTCCATAATGCCATATTTAAAATTTCTTCAATATTAACTCTTTTTTTAATAGGGATCTGATTATCGAAGTTCTGTCTGACTTTTTTAAATTGATCATTTGTCCTGAGATCTCTATATATATGCTTAAAATAGATATAATCTGATACACCTCTTTTTCATTTGCTTCTGAAAAGATAATACAGTCATCAGTAAAAAAAATGTGAGATATGACCGAGGCTGTTGGGGCAATTCTTAACCTAGAGATTCTCTTTTTTCTTGACGTCTTTTTCATTAATATAGTAAAGACCTTAGCTGCTATGATAAATAAGTATGGGGAGAGAAAATTTTTCTACCTAAGACTTCTTTGTAGCTTGATTTTTCTGAATAAATTGTCATTTATCTTAATTCTATAATTTGCACTCTTAACACATTCCATGATCAACTTAACCCAGCTTTCTTAAAAATCAAATGCTTTAAGAGTAGCTTCCAAAAAATTTTACTCTAATATATCGTAGGCTTTATTCATGTCAATCTTTATTGTTAAGTTCTAAGAACCCCCTTCCTTTCTTGTTTAGCTCATGAAAGACTTCTTATACAATCACAATATTATTCTAAATTTGTCTACCTCTAACAAAAGCACTCTGAATCAAAGATATCATTTTGTCAATCAATTTTCTTAATTTAAGTACCACAATCCTAAGAATGATCTTGTACAAAAAATTACATAAATTTATAGGTCTAAGATGGTTAAGACTCTCAGGTTGCTTCACTTTCGGGATGAGAACCAGAGCTGTCTCACTAATCTTCTCTTAGTCGTGAATAACTTTTTATAATGATTAAGAGTGAAATTCATCCTCTCTTTTTCACCACTAATTCATTCATCCCTTGATTCTCTTAGATTTTCAATACAATTTCTATCTCTCCTTTGGATAGTAGAAGCATGAAAAAAGGTGGAATTCATATCTATAAACCTCAATCACTTCACTCTAGCTCTTTATCCCCAAAATATCTCCTCTTGTTTCCAAAGTTGAGTTAGTCTCTCTTTAGTTAAGAGTATTTTCTTTTGTTGCTCTTCTGTAAATACTAAATCCTGTAATTTAATCTTCAGCTTTTTAATTTTTTTGTCTGCTCCAGAGGGTTCGACGTCCCCGTCATTGCTTCACGGGATCCCAGCTATTCAGATGACCTGCCTGTTATTATGACTCTTATTTATCCTCAGTGTTGTATCTTGTGATGCTTTACTTATTTATGTTATGTATGTTTATCCCCTACTGTAATTTGTGTTATTTCGGTTACATAACATATAACTGTATTTTGTATCACTTCTGTTGAAACTCGCTATGTGTTATTTGTTTCACGTATATTAAATTATGGTTTCTTGAGTAGATTATATCAAGATACGTTTCAACATAACATAAGCTTATACATGAGAAACGAAACACATCGAGCTAATAAGAACGCACGTTAAATACATCACAATACGCTACTGAAACATTGATAATCAACAACTTCAGGTACCAAACTAAAACAAAGGAATCTGAATATTAAAATACAAATAAGATAATAATACACCTAACATGACATCTACTCATCTCCCCTAGTGCGCCTTGCTCCTCTGCCTTGTGGACAACTTCGACGTGTGTGTCCTAGTTGCCTACAAAGACTGCATCTTTTCGGCTTGTTCGGGTCAGCCTCGTCCATGGTAGTCCGTATCCGAGTGGACCTAGGACATCCCTCACTCGCATGCCTCTTGGTGGAGTCCGGTATCACTGTCGAACCATCGTACGGTAGCCAAAAGCTCTCATGAATGTGTGGTGTGAACCCCATCCGGTACACACTGAACACCGAGCTAAGATGATACACCTGGTGGACATACGACTGCCAAGTAAGCCGTGAATAGGCACAGCATGACTAAGCGTGAGGACACGAGTAATGAAATGCCGAAAAATATCCGCAGTCACATGTCTGACTCCCTAGTGACACTCTGTAGCTACCAAGTGAGAACGAACCAGTAGGAGTGGTCTCCGAAACGGTAAACTCCGAGTTATCTTTGTCCTATAAAGTCACTGTGAAGTACCTCGCCGTCTTCAGATTGGCCTCTATACACTTCACTAGATGTTGACTGAATTGCTGTCCGGTTCTTAGCTGAGCCTCTGCCTCTCTCCCCTTACGAACGAATAGCTCTGCTAACCTCCCATAAGTCGCCTTCACGAGCGAGCACACCGGAAGATTCCTGACCCCCTTCAGGATTGAATTAACACACTCGGATATATTTGTCATCGTGTGCCCAAATCTCCTACCCTCATCCCGATGTTGAGTCCACAATGAATACTCAATCCTGTTCGCCCACTCACACATGGCAGGGTCTTCAGACCGCAGTATATCAAACCAGTAATCGAATTCCACCTCAGTCTTCGCATAAATTGCATTCACAAGAAGCCTCCTTGCATCCTTTCCCTTGAATGTGAGGGCAAAATTTGCTGCCACATGTCGAATACAAAATATATGGTATGCAGCAGGAGGTAGCCATCCTCCGTTAAGAGCCTCAAGTGCAGCCTTGATCTCGTTGTGCCTATTTGATATAACCAGGAGATCCGATTGCAAGGTCACGTGCTGCCGAAGATGGGAAAGAAAGAACGCCCAAGACTCCGCATTCTCACCCTCCACGAGTGCAAATGCAACAGGCAGGATGTTGGAATTCCCGTCCTGTGCAATCACGACGAGCAACGTTCCCCCATACTTACCATACAAGTTGGTGCCGTCAATACTCACCAACGGCTTGCAATGACGGAATGCCTTAATACATGGTGGAAACGTCCAGAAAAGCCGGTGAAAATAGGCTTGCGAGTCATCGACCTAGCCCCCAACTCGAACAGGACTCGTCCTAAGGACTGCAACACTACCAGGCATCGTCAACTGAACTCCTAACACCCACCGCGGCATCTCGTTGTATGACTCATCCCAATCACCATAGATGTGGGTGACGACGGCCTTCTGCTTCGCCAACCAAACCCTCCTATAAGTCGGCCTGAACCTAAAGTGTGCCGCCGTCGCATTCAGAAGCACCTTGATGCTGATAGATGCATCAGCTCTAACCATTGGCATGATGAATGCCGAGATCATATGATTATCCAGACTCCTGTGGTCGCTAGAGATGGACGTCGCAAGACACGTATGAGGTCCGTTGTACCGTTTTACCTCCCAAATACCCTTGCGCTGCCAGAGACTTAGCCTAATCAACCATGTGCACCCATTTCCAAACTCATAACACTTTCCTACATACTAGCGATAGTCAAACTCCACCACTTTGTACTGTATCCCGCGTCGGATGCTATACGTCTTCACACTTAACACGGCCTCATCTTTATCCTGAAACTACTAACCAACCTGAAACTTTGTGAGACCACCAGACCCCTGGACATCTCTAGCACCAAATCCAGTAGGCTCCCTAGGAATCTCCTCCTGTCTCATGGCATCCAAGTCCAAGATGAAAAGTGCGGAGGGTACTGCTGTGTCCCAGAGCTAGAACCACCTCCAGCCCCCGGTTGGATTACTCGCTGCAATCTCATCGCCACTGTCATCACCAATGATATCTGACTCCACATCATCATCGTCAACATCATCCAGCAATGCATTGCCCAGACCAGCCGGTGCCGCACACTGTAAAGAAGTCGGCACCCTATCCACGATACCAACCTCTCCGCCTCCACTACAGTTGAGATCAACGGCGAACGATGGCGAGGCGACAGGTTCGTCTGGAGGTTCATTCACTGGGACGGATGAAGATGCACTAACAGGTTTGGAGCTAGAACCGGCTACCGTGCCTAAAGTGTGGGTATTCCGGTTCGAACTCCCCGAGCTAGATACCACATCAACCAACTTCGCCAAAAACTCAGGTGTCCTAACCTCGGAAAGCTGCCGACGATAATGAAACTGGACCTGCAAGTCCTCATCACTCCCTATCGTGAAATAATCATACTTCACGATTTCTTGTAGCACTGAGATTGGAATGCGATAGAATAACTTCTGAACCCGTTTTACGCCTTGCACTCCAAGTTTCTGTAGTATAGAATTCACAAAGTCATCATAACTCGTCATAGGCCTCATAAAAATGTTGAGAGGATCCTTATCAGTGAACTTCACACCAGATCGTATTTTCCTCTAACTCGATCCTCTATGATGAACCAACACTACAAAACTCTCCTCACTAGCCATTTTCTGACTCTAATAAGATCAATTCACGTTCACACCATATTTATACGCGTCTGGTCCTGTATAATTTGAAACAGTATATTTCGAATTATACCTTAAGTAATTCGAATCACCCTGATTCGAATTAGTATGTGTGTGTAATTCGAATCAGGTTGATTCAAATTAGTGGGTGTGTGCGTGTGTGTGTAATTCGAATCAGACTGATTCGAATTACATTGAGGAAGGAGTTCGAATTACCCTAATTCAAACTACATAGAAATACCACTCTAGTTGATTCATGAACCGATTTTGCATTTGGTTAATTGGTGTAATTTTATTTACTCATTGACTTATCAGGGTAAATTACCCTGTGTGTCTGTATGTGAAATAACGGTCATATAACCGTATAGCTAATAATTTATTATATTAAATAATTATATCTCTATTTAATTAATAATTTATATTAATTATTTAATAATTAATTATATTAAATTATAATTAATATACATAATTATATTAAATTATATTAAATAATATTTATATTGTTATATTAAATTATAATTAATTAAATTTATTCGCATAAAAAATAAATTTAATTTTTTTGCATATTACAAAATATTTTTTCGGTGAGTTGTTTATTTTTATTTATAAAATTTAAAATGCTAACTACATTATAAAACTAGTCGTTAAAAAATTATTGGTTAAAAATTAGTCGTTATTATGTTAATAAATTAATATTTTATTACTCTATATATATATATATATATATATATATATATATATATATATATATATAGTACTTGCATACATTTTTATTCTCACACTTTCTTCTATTCTTCTTCATTTTCTTTCCAGTTTACGAAATTAAAGTTCTTCTGAGATTATTTTTTATTCGAAAAAATGGATCCAAACCAACTTAACTCTTTTTTCAATTACTTACAAAATTTTTCTCAAACTCCAAATACCCAACAATCTCAAACTTCAAACTCTCAAATTCCAAATCAAAATTTCACACTACTAAATACATTTCAAAATCCAAATCCACAAAATATTCCTAATTTCAATTTTCAAGCTCCTTATAATAATCAATTTCCTATATTCCAACCACATAATCAAAATCCACAAACACCACATTTTTCATTTCATCCATATTTAACTCCTTTATAAAAAAATGTTGCTCCAACATCCTTGCCATTTCTAACTCAATTCAGTGTATCGAGACATGACTTATCTGGTATTGGTGGTTCTTCTAACCCATCCCTTCAGACTCTGATACAATCTAGTCTAAATTCACAAATGGTATTTATCGTGAATGAGTCACATTTGTCAAATCAATCTCAAAGCCACAAGAGGAGGAACGTAAGCTATTTACACAATACCAAGAAGGGCAAAGAAAATATGTGGAGCGAGCATTCGAAGTGTTGCAAGCACGCTTTGCAATTATACATGGTCCAGCGCGCTTTTGGAAAATGAAAAAGCTTGTAAACATAATGAGAGCTTGTATTATATTGCATAATATGATTGTTGAGGATGAAAGAGACATTTATGCAGGACATTTTGCTCAAGACTTAGAGTATGACGATATCAAAAACGACTTATCACAACCTCAACTGGAAAAGGAAGATTTTGTACTATACCATCAATTTTTCTAAAGAAATGCCCAACTTTAAAATAGACAGTAACATAGACAGCTGAAAAAGGACTTAGTTAAATACATATAACAATTTCACAATGTTTTTCGTCAATTATAAAACTTAACTATGTTTTTCTTTATATTGAGTAATTTTATAAATTAATGTAATCTCGAATTATATATTGTATATTATTGTTATATATGAATTATTTTTAATATTAATATTATTAAAAAATAGTATCTGCATTAATTTTAATTATTTTAATTAATTAATTAAGTAGAACCACAATAGGTATTAAAATTGGTTTCTCCTAATAAAGAAGAGAGAAATACTTTAAGTTTCTATTTACTATTTATGACGTAAAAGTTGATGTGGAGTTACTTTTTATGATATGTGAGCCATAAATAAGAATTGGGATGAATTTTCTCCTAAATATGGTCTAATGGTGTTGCCTTATTAACCCCATCCCTGCTGAATACCTAGGCATTTCTGGGTGCCAACATGCCATAGACATAGGTCTTTTACATTCTTTCTTCCCATGTTCGATTATACCACAGTTGAAGCAATAAGTGTCTTGGATTCTCTCATATTTGAAGTTGATCCAGAATCCAGTTGGAATAGGTCTAGTTATGTCAATGCACCTTAACTAATAAGAAGGGACGTTCCAGCACAAAGTTTCTCCTTGGGTTCTTTGTCTCAGCCACAATGCCCATCATGTTGCCTATATTAGTTGCAGTGTTGATATTCAAATAGTTCTGTGGGAGGCCATGTATCTGAACCCAGAGTTTCATCACCTCCACCACAGACTCTCTCTTCGTCCATTTGTCCTTGAAACTGATCAAGACCTTATTCCTGACTACCTCAGATATTGCCACCCCAAATCCCCAAAATAGCATTTTTGCTTGCTCTAGTATCTTGCCAACTATATTGCTTACAGGTTTTGATTAATGGTGATAGTCCTTCCTTCAATGCCATGATTGCCCTCTCTGTGCTTGAAAGGTTGTTTCTCTGATCCTGGTGTAAGCTCACGTAACTGAAGACTGCAGAATATGTCTTGAATGTTATGCGAGTGTGGTTGTTTAGGTTTTTTGGGTTATAGCTCTTGTTTTGAGATGGAAACCAACCTATTGTTTGAATACACTCTCCTACAAGAGAGAGGGGCACGGATTTGGTACGCCGCACATGTTTGCACACCAAAATGCCAAAATGTTGTTTGGCACACCGAAACGTCAGAAAGCATCAAAATAAAAATATTTATTTTTTTAGGGTCTTTTCTATTATTATATATAAAATAAAAGGGTCATTTTTTATTTTAATTTTTTAAATAAATATATTTAATTTAATTATTAAAATTAATTAAACACTCAGTATTTAGTTAATTATTACCGTCCCTAACCTCTTCTTCCAGATTTTCTCCCTCCCCTTCCTCTGCCATAGCACACCACCCCCTTCCATTGTCTCTAGCACCGATAACAACCGAAATCTCCCCAACACCTCTCCTACTCGCTTTTCCGTCGCGCTAGCAACTCCTTTTTTTCCTCACTCAACTATGGTGGCTTCGGCAGCATCTTAACACCGAAAATTTCAACGACTCCATTCCTTCAGAAGTGTCCACGTCCTCATGCTCAACAGTGAGATCCACTTCCATAGCATAGAAATTGGTGAGGCTATTGACCAAAGACATCTGCCCGGTGTACACGCGACAACATATCCCTCCTAATCTCATCCCTACCATACCGTAATCTTTCTCGTCGGCGCATTTGCGCCATAGTTGCTGTTAAGGCGTTGCTGCACACCTGAAGTATTGTCGTCTACCGACGCGGTTGCGGGCATTGGGGATGCCGTCATCGGAGGTGAAGGACCGTGTTAGTGAGGAGGGTCGTGCGCGTTGGCAGCAAGGATATTGGCCAAGAAGCTATCCTGCCTACACATTGTGCTAACATCGGAGGTGAAATCCCATCCTCTTCCACTTTGGCTTGATACCTCCACTCCGCAACGATGTGTAAAATAACACAGCAAAAAAAATATCTTATTCAATAAAAATTTCATTAATTTTGAATTAATTTAAATATCTAATTTTTAATTTTTTGATATAATACTACAAAACATTTTAAATTTAACAATAACCATCTTAAAAATAATATTTATAAAGTTACCCACTGACATAAAAAAATATATAAAATATTAACTAACCAATCATGTGAAACTAAGTTTAGAAAGATCTTTAACCAAATCACTTTTTGGCACTTTAGTGCGCAAACACCTTTGGCATACCAAATCCGTCCCCAAGAGGGAGGTTACTCTCCGACGTGAGAGATAGCTTAGTTTAGCTACAAACACTTCCACCGTTTGGAAGCTATTTTTCATCTGTCCAAGGTAAACACCATGGAACACCCTGTGATCATTTTTATTGGTTATGGCAGAGTATTTCGTAAAAGGTTTATTGAAGCCCAATATTATGTTTTTGTTTAGATAAGCATTTTACTTTTAAATGGGCTATAAGCCTATAAGACCTTCATGGTACTCCCCGTTGTTGTGACATGAATTGATCTAAATGTTGCCCAAAGAAAACCCGGAAACTCGAAATGATTTCATCTTATTCACCACGAAAAATTTATTTCATTTATGTGACTACAATATACGTCAGGTATTATATTCACAGCATTTTACTATCTAACCGAATGAGTCAAATGGTATCTTCAATAAAAACAGACAAGCATCTTCAAATAACATTTTTGATGCAGTGATTTAAACATACTACAACCCCAGAATACCCTATCCTACTCTTAGAATGAAACAGTTAGAAGGGCAAATAAATATCCAAGCAACAGATGTCTCATTTATGCTAAACATTTCAAATTCTCCAAAAGTATATAATATGAAAACTCAATATAAACATAAGAAGTCAATAAAAAACAAAAGTGGACATTCACATTCTATATATAACTTAAACTACCCTATTTAGATGTTCTCATTTGAATGGCCTAATTAATTAAGAACAGGGGAAAAAGAAGGAACAAAAGTGTTGCTGCTAGGAACTAGGAAAAGGTCTAGTAACATAAATTCTTATTGTAAGAAAATTGAATCTTCGCTGCAATACTGTATGCTCAACAATATATATATAGGGATAAAAATGTGGTATATTCAGAGAAGCTCCCATTCAGGTTCAGAGACATCAGGAAGCTGTGAATTTTTGTGATCCTTAACTGAGCTTGGACATGAATTCTTCACAACATCCTCCTCTTCATCATTGTTTCCATGCCATATCACAAGCTCCTTATACTCTTGCTTCCTTGCAGACTTCTTGGATAACGAGAAGGGTTGCCGCCTCTTTTTCTTCAGACATTAAAAAAACAAGGATACTCCTGTTAGAGATGAACATCCACCAACAAAATAAAAAGAAAGGTTTGAGGTGTGTGAGCATGCGTCTGCATGCATGTACCTTATTATTCTCTAGATTACCACCAGTCTTGGGAGCTAATTGAAGTTCATCTCTGGTCACCATAATACAAGTTTCATCAAGATTCTGCTCATCATCTTGTTGCACGGTATCAATCATCGTTGCATCTGAACTCCATGCTCCTGGAATTTCTTAAATAATGTTAAAGGAATCAGTTACCAACATACCAAATTTTGTTATCATGGTTTCAAGAAAGAGACCAAAGAAAAAGGTTTGTGTGATAAACTGCGTTAAGTATTTTCAAACAACAGGTAATAATAAACAAACCAAGGAAGTATTTCGTAATGATTTGAATTAGAAAAACCTAAACTCATACTACTGAACGAAACAAATTCATACCTGGATGAGATACAACAACAGTGTCATGAGAATACTCATCTGACTCTATTGCTCTGATCATAGAGAACCCTGCCAGGTAAGTAAAATATAGCCATCATCAGAAGTTTTCTGTTACCGATAAAAAGGATACAAATATATTCAACAAACACTTAGGTCCTGTTTGGTAACTATTTCAAGCAGTCTCAAATACTTACCATCTGAGTCTCCGAATAGGACACTGGAGGAAGAACAACCCATGTTCATCTCTTTCTTTTCAGCTGGCTTAACTGATGCCGGAGCATTGTAGATCTGTTCAGTACTTGAACTTTCAATTTCAGCGCAGCACAGTGCATCAGAAGCAGGACTTTTTACTTCAGAAGAAGGCGGATTTGAAAAATTAACTTCATGATTTTGTTTTTCATCTGAGAGCTCACATGCTTGAGATGTGCTGCATCTGCCTCTATCTGATGCTAAGGAAGTGATTTCACTGGCTGCATTGGTTGAAGGCATCTTACTTTGTTGATTTTCGTCACCACCAAGGTTTGATTTTATATATGAATTACCAACTTGAACAAAATCACCAGCATCCGACTCAAACAAAGGATTGGCATCACAAGATTCATCACGTATTGCAGCAATGTCAACATCAAAATTGACCCTTGAATCCTCTGCTGTCTCCTTGGCATCTGCCTTTACGGTTATTTTCTCGGAACCTTGAGATGTCATCTCCAAGGAACTGTCATCAGTATGATGATCTATCGGCAATTCAGACACAGCCTTTTCATCCAAATCACACAAAGATAGAGGAAGTAAATCTTTCATGACACCAGCATAAATTTTTTTAACATTTTCCCCAACAGTCTGCATCTGATCCTCCATGTATTTAACAGTATCCTGTCATCAACAAACAAAAGGGGGGGGGGGGGGGGGGGGAAGATTTATAGTGAAAATCAATTCATACCACATAACTATCATTATCAAGAATTGTTCAACCAGAATAATCTTACTGAATAGATATCATAAATAAGAAGTAATTCAGAAAAGGTTTTATCATAGATTGCCATAAAAGGATAGATTCATGATCCAACTCTCAATGCATGTGATAATGATACTTAATAAAAGGATTGTGACAAACGCATACCTGAAGCATCATCTCTTCCATCTCGAGGCACATATTCTCAAACTTTTGGTACACGTTTCCAACCCATGCTATGCCTTTTACATCCATAGCCATCACAGTATGTAACTATGTTTCTACTTGATTAGCTGCAAGAGAATTTATGAGGCTGTAGTTTTCATAGGCCTAATGTACAATAATTCATGAATGCTATTATTAACAAGAAATTAAATGGATTGGAGATGAAGTTATAGGCTAAAAAACCTTAATAAGCAACAATCAGCATTGAACAAGTTGTTACCTAATAATGCCAAACTCAACCCCACTTCTCAGAGTCCCATTCCCATTCCCCCCAACTACAACAAACAGAACCATAATTTCATCTTCTAAACCACAAAACATCCTTCAGGACACTGTTTACTTACTTCTCATAATGCTCAAATTTTAACCATATTATCCTAAAAGGAAAAGAGTAATTTTTTTAAAAACCCTCAACATGCAACCTCCAGGTTAACCTTGATCAGAGCACAACTTGACCTAAAACTCAAATTAAATTAAAGCAATAGAGGAAACAAAACAATCCAATATGTAAACAATTAAAAGAAAAAAACAACCTTGCAATCATAAAGCACAACGCAATCGGAATACTACTCCAATAAAATTAAAGAGAAAGAGGGAAAAGAATTTACTTGATTGTTCGAGTTCCAAGACAGAAAGCGGAGAAGAGAATTTAAGAGGAAGAGAAGAAGAGAGAGTGAGGTCAGCACAACACAAGAAAACAAAGAAAGTGAGAACCCTTATGTGAGTGTTTGTGTGGGACCCTCAATTCAATTAAATTCAATTCAATTGAACCCTCATGCCATTATTTTTTGACCTGCAATCACTGCATTCTTTTTGTACTGTTCTTTTGTTTTCATTCACTCTCTTTCTGTTACTACTTTCTTTTTTGTTTCTTTCTCTATCTTATTTCGCAAGAGATAGCGTATATATGGATGATTTTAATGATATCTTTTTTTTAGAAAGAATGTTTACATTTTTTGCTTCTAATAATTCATATATATAACTATTGTAGTTTGGATTAAATCAATTTCAAAAATAAAATTAATATGATTTGTTACGATTTAGATGATATCGAATTGATTTTTGTTTTTTAAGATAATCTAAATTTATTCAAAAAATTATGATTTATATTGTATCTATTTAAATTTATTTTTTAATTCAATCCGGTTGAAACTATTGTAATTTAGAATTTAGATTGAACTAATTTCTCATTCAAATTTTAAATTTTATAATTTATAATATAAAATTTTAAATTATTATATGTATTTAATTGGAATAAACAATTCAAGTCGAATTATATTTAAGGAATTCCATCAAGATTGGGTAGTTTGGATAAAACTTTAACATACGACCACCACAAAGCATATTGTTGTCCATTAGTCACTACAATTATGCTTTCACTATCCGCATTTTAGCACCATAGTTTTGTTATAGTGCTAGTTTTTGGTTTTTTTAGTAAAAAAATATTTTATTTTAATAAAATATTTTTATTTAATTTAAAATTTATTTGGATACGTCTTTTAAAAAATAATTTTATTAGAAAAATAAATTATTTGTTTTTTTTTAAACTAGCAATACTGTACTTTTAAAAAAATAAAAATAAAAGATATTTTTAATATTTAATTTTTTTAAAAAGTCTATTCAAATGTAAAATAATTTTTGTCTGTTAAAAAAGTGTTTATTTAGACGCCATTAAATCGAAAAAAATATTTTTTTTCAATGAAAAAATATTTTTTATTTTTAGCATGTAATTTTTAATAGTAAGAATACTAGAAAAATAAAAAAAAAATATTTTTTTGAGAAGTTACAATTTATCTTTTTTTAAAAGATATTTTTTACATAATAAATAAACAAAAAATTATTTTTATCTTATTTTATCCAAACATAATTGATAAATAAAAAGATTTTTTCACTTAAAATACTTTTCTAAAAGATTTTTTAAGCCCAAAGATCTTTTTTAAAAAGATAAAAAAACATAAATACTTTTTTTCAAAACCCAATCCAAACTGACTCGGTGTGTGTGTATTTTTTTTATTTTTCAAAGTGAAAAAACTCAATATAGTTCTCTAAAATATAGTGCAGCTCACAATAAACCTCCAAACTTTTAGCAAAGGAGGAGGCTGCCTATATATTTGAATAGACAAAAAAATTTGTTTCCCAATAAAAAAGGTGCCAACAATCAATAATTAATTAATTATGGCTAATAAAGATTAAAAAAAATTATAATTGTTGAAAACTTGAAATTCACATTTTCTCTTTATAATTGTTGGTTGTTACTAACTCTCTTGAAGTTTCAAATTAACATCACTTTTTTAAATAGATGCTAATAAAGTATGTTGACACTGTCAATGAAAATTTGTACAACCACCGAAACTAATTTAGTCACCAAAATCTATGAAGACTAAAATGTGAAAACCACAAAATCTTTGAAGGGTCAAAATAGAAGTTTACTGTTTTTCCCCTCAAGGCTTAGTTCTTCTTGTATAATTCATATTATTGATCTTCAATTTGTCCAAGGGAACAAATCAGTAAAGCCATTTACACTCAATCTGATTCATTGATCATAACAGCATTGATGCTATAATAAGAAGCTTAGGATGTACCAAATGCAAATATAGGCATACCAACTTTGATAAAAACATAAACTAAAGTATGCAACTGAAATAAAGTGACCAAGAAGAAGGAAAATTCTCATAATAGCAGCTCAGTGCACAAACTAAACAACCACCAATTACACATCACGAGTTGACTCACAAAGATAGTTATTGTTGGCTATGAAGAGAGTTTAATCTATCCAAGTTTGGAAGGGCATAATTGAGTCTCCAAGCTGAATCAGCATTCCATGTGTGTCCGAGATGAACATCGAGTGCACGATTTCGTATCGTTTCCTAGTCATCATCACAAACTCAAACTGTGCATTAGGTAAGTTAACCAGCTGCTTGAAAATCGCCAAAATCATCATCCGGTATATCCTGTGTGCTTTGGTCTTCAGCGGAATTCTGATGTGTGTCTTCTGTTTTAAAGGCCTCAACTTCAGAAGTTTTCTCAAGGTTGAGTTTTGGAGGTAAGTTTGTCGGTGACTTTTGTATGGTTGCCGCAGGCGAAAGTGGACCCGGAGGAGGCGGTGGTGGTAACTTAATGCTAAGAGTAGATTCTGGTTTTCCACCCTTTTCTTCTGAGAAGTTGCTCTGACTCTGCTCGAAAAACTTGGACTTCACACTGCGCCCACTTTTCTGCACATAATAGATGAGAAAATATAGAATCTTAATATTGAGAAAAAGAAAAAAAATAATAATAATCATGAAAAACGGGAACATGTGGACTTCCATACACTATTCTTTAATTGGAGTACAATAGTCTCGCCTTCTTTCAAACTATAATCAACTGAGGAACTTTGCTGATAATGCTGTTCCATCTCTTCTGCAGTTTGCTTTTTGTTCAGATATCTTCAATACAATAGGAAAATACTTTCTATTTTTCCAACTGTCGATGAAACAGAATGAAGACTTAAATCCTCTATGTTAACATGAATTAAAAATGTTTGTGGAGATTAAGTTATGCAAATAGTGATATAGAAGATAAAAATGTTAACTCCAACTTAATCAATATGAAGGATACTTCATATGATCATGCAAGGCAGCTTGGAAATCATAAGCTTCTGTTCTTTCTCGGAATCCTATGCCAATAAAAGCATGCCGGAGTCGTCCATCTGCAAGATTTTCAAGTTGGTAAAATCCAGAATTCACAAGTTACAAGAAATAGAGAGCAGAAAATGTCCAACTAAAAAGAAAAAAAATGTTACTCAAAAATGTATTTGGTCATACTAAAGAGAAGCAATGCATTAGCAGAAGTGGGGACTGAATTTGATTAAAATTAGATATCATATTGTTAAACATATAAAGCAGAACAATTGAAGATGATAAAAGTCATTTTATAAGAACTAACTATCACTAGGGAGCTTTAGTTCGGAATTCTGAGGAATTAAACTTTAGAAATGCACTCAAATTAAATTTGATGGGGGCAAAAAATATTTTGCTTCAGGTAAAGGTACTTAATTTGTTCATCAACCATGAAATTTAGTGACAACTTTCTGCATTTAACTACAGATGCAAAATACACATAAATAAATTACAGTTTAACTATGATTGAATGACCTACTCAAAACACAATATTCTTGAGAATTATTGGTTGAAAAGGAAAACACAGACATACTGACACAATAAAATGATAATAATAAGAGTGTTTAGCCATGTAGGATATGGTCATCTTATTTTGCAATGCTACAGGGTAAAAAGACAAGACAGAATGGATAGAAATTCTTCTTTTCAGTGACATAGTAATTGATAAAGGCTAGTGCTTCACTGCTTCCCGAAACCTTCATTTTCTAGTGGAAGCAGATCAAACAATTTAACAAACAAGACAAATTCTTGACAATGACAGCATAAATTTTATGCACAAAACTCAAAAGGTTGATAGAATACAATTGACAGCAAGATAAACTTTCGTCTGATTCTGTTCTGAGAGGAAAACAAACTCAATTTAAGAAACAGGTGATGACTAACATACTGATGAACCTAATTTTCGGAACTAAACCAAACAACTTCTCAATTTATTTTATCCTATTTCCTTCCTTCACAAGTCTCTGGCTAACCCTCACCTCATACCAGTGATACAAGATGAAAGGAAGAAAAGAAGTAAAAAAGCACAATGCAGATACACCGGCTCACCTATATTCTCTTCTATGCGAAGAACAAAATATCTGCAGAATATAAGTAAAAATATTAAGCATCTGGATATACAAAACTGTATAATAACAAATTAACAAGCAAAAGCTATCAACAGTCTAAAAAATTACCTGCTGCTGTCAATAACTGGTTCCACAGGATGCGGCTCTTCTTTTCTTAAAAATGCTCGAGCATATAATTCACCTAGTTAAATATATTTCATTGTAGTAATAAAAAAATACAAAAGTAATTTAATTGTATGATGAAATTAAAGCATATTTAATATGATCTTACCTGTTTTCTTATCTTCAAGTCTAATGATGCATTCTTCTCCTTTGCTTACAACCTTCAATATCCCTTCCCAAGCCCATTTATTGACATCCCATTCATCAGCCCTGAAATGAACTTCCCAATCTAAATTTTCAAACTTGGAAGCAGCAAAATAAAAAACATCACAAATCCACGACCACCAAGTGGAAATGTTGAAGATCAATCACTTCCCATAAAACAAAGTTCACAAAAGGGGTTGAAAGATACAAACAAAATTACAAGGCAAATACTCTAATTAATCAAAGACCTTAAAAAGGTTGGCATCCTAACAATGCTAGAATAAATGTACATTTGATAATTTTAACATCATGAAAAATATAGTAAACTAGTCAGATCAGTAGCCATAATTTGAAATTGATCAAAAACCTGTAAGAAGATGCTGTCTTTCTTGGAGGTATCTGCACAAATAGTACAAAGAAAGCATTAGCTTCATGCCACAAAGTTTTCAAATTCCAAACCATTATCTGATAATTAACACAGCAAATTCAAGTAACAAAAATCTAAAGAAACTCAACCAATGCCACCAAATTTCTCAGGAAGAACACAGGTATCAAACTTGATAACCGGCACCCTCACTCAATGGCAAAATTGAATATCACAGCCAAATCATCAAAACCAAACTTTTCCAAAACTCCACCAAAATAAATTACAAGAATTGATCAAATTTCACTGATTCACTTCAAACGCAGATCAAAGACTCACTATGTAGACGTAGCACTCAGAGACTTGAAACAGAACGAGCTCAACGGGCTCTGTATCTTCGCCTTCCCCACCACTATTCTGAATGTGGGGTTCCTTCCCTTCACTCTCCATGATTCAGAAACGCATAAAAGATCGTAACTTTGATGGCACAGGATTCAGGAGCTGAAGAAACTCGATCTGGGACTGAATGGGAGCACGATTATGCGAAAAGTTTTTATTTTTGTTTTGTTTTTTTCCCTCTGAAATTTGGGTAAGAGAGATAAAGGACTGAGAAGAAGGTTTTTGTTTCTGGTTCGTTCTCTTTGGGGGAGACGACGAAGCACCGCAGCAGTTCTGCATCAGAGCGATTATCACCGTCTGATTCGAATACTTTTGTTTATCGGACGGTGGTTAGTATAGTGTTAGGTGGGTCCATTGATTTGGAGTTTTTGGACTGTCATTGCTTTGGTTTCAAGTCAAAAAGAAATTAAAAAAAGAAAGTCAGAAATATAAATGCAATATTAACTTATTGGTATTAAGTAATTAGGTAGTACCATAAATAATAAGGATAATAATAAATTATAATTTATTTTTTTTATTATTTAATTATTAATTTAATTTGTTTAGTCTAATTTTTTTAGTTTAATAATATATTTTATTTTATATTTTTAAATATTAATAATTAATTAATAACAAAAATAATAAATTATGATAACTCTCTAATATTTTTTAATAATTAATATAGATAAAATAAAAGAGGAATATACCATAATAAATTGGAATTTTTACAATCTTATTTCTTATATTATGACAGACATAACAATATTTGAGGTAGTGCAGTACTCATTTTGGATATACAAGTCTAAAATAAAGTTAGAAATTGTATAAAGATGACCTTGGAGGCTTGGAGGATTTGATAAAATGGATTGGAATAAAGTTAGAAATTTATAAGGATGACTTTGGAGGTTTGGAGGATTTGATAAGATGGATTGGAAATTCGTTGGTTTTGGTAGATAATCTGATTGAACTTCAAGAACGATAAAGAGTGATATTTATAAAGACACTCCAACGTTTAAGTAAAAAAGTTAATGAAATAGGGTTTGAGTGTTAGATAGAATTAGATCGTACTTGAAAAAGTAAAGAACTCCCCTTTTATAGTATTGAATTATCTTATCTTGTAGAGAGGGCCCACCTCTTAGCATTTAAAAAGTGGTTAGGCGTAAAAATTTTTCCAAGTGGTTAAGATAACGAGGAGTGTTTACACCGAGTCACATTTAGGCCTGTTAAGATTCTGGATTCTAGGCCCGGAACAGTTGCCCTCGAAATGAGAGAACACGCTTGCTTGGTTTCGTCGCTGGCGTTGGTGAGGTTGAATCCCCACCGACTCAGTGCGTCGTGATTCCGTGAGTAGAGTGTATGGTTGCATCTGTCCATTACGCTTCTCGATGATGAGACTTGTCCGTTTGTGTTTTCCGAGGCATCATAATGACACATAGTGGGAGAGAGAAGGGTTTTTAATATTTTTTCATTTTAGCCCATCGTCCCTCCGTATTCTCTTTGGAACGTTGGGATTTTATTTTTCCTTTTTTAGTTGCCTTCTCCATTTTTTTTCTTTGTTTTCCTTTCATCTGTTACTCTTCTCGAAAGTCCTCATTGTTCCCTAGTACTATACTTCTGGTTGACCAATGTTGCTGTCGAGGGCTTACAGTGATACATTTCCATGCGCCTATGTTATTTGTTACCCTTCCTTCTTTCTTTTTTTTTTAGAATAGATTGATGTTTTTTTCTCGCTTCTATGCTTCATGTTTTGTTATTTTGTTTTGCTTCTATATTCCCTTTGGGGTTTTCTCTGTGCTACGGGAGTAACCAGATGGGGGTGCCATTATTTAGCATAATTTAGAATTTGGTAGATTTGTCATGGGATTGTCTTAGGATTTTATGCTTTATGTGTTCCTAGGTAGTGGGTTGACGGTGGTGTCCCCTTTGGATATAGGTTTGGTTCAACGGATAGCGGTTTAGAAAAATTCGGGTCCCATCTTTCTGGCCGTGGGTGTACCGGACCATTACCAAACTTCTAACATGTCAGGTATGCCCTATAGGTTGGGTGAGGATGACCTCCAGAAGCTTCGGGAGGATGGGGTCATATGTGGAGGCGGGGAGGCGGAACGACAGCATGAGCTTTCACTTGCCGATGAAAATGAGAGGGTGTGTTACCTCAATCTAAACTCTCCTCGAATTTCCGATTAGATGTGGATGCACAAGCCATTGTTCACGAAGGTAAGGGTTCGGTTGCCCTTTTCGGAGTTTACCATGGCTCTACTGAATCGGGTTTCCACGATGCCGAGCCAATTACATCCAAACACCTGGACCGCTATTCGGACTTTCAAGCTAGTGTGTACCTTCTTGGAGATCTTCGTTCGGTTCGAGGTCTTTCTGTTCTTCTTTTTCTGCATCATTCCTCATAAGGAGGGGAAGCACCAGAAAGGATATATCTCTTTCCAAGCTTAATTAAATCGTCGGATCTTTGGTTTGTTTAAGAATTCGTTTCACGAGTTCAAGGTGGAGTATTTTAAGAACTGCCCTATCCAAGGTTATCACCCAGTTTGGTTGACCCTGGAGGGGGAGCGCCGAATCTCCACTTATTGGAATTTCGGGTCCGGAGCTTCCTATCTGACGAGGATAACCTACGAAGATCTGTCCCCCGAGAACAAGAATATCGCTGATGTTTTATTGGGGATATTTGAGGATAGGCCATTGAATCCTCAAAATGTCATGGGGAATCCCGAGGCGGGCAGGTCTTATATTGGTAGGCTCTCTTTTTGAGTATTTGAGTTTCTGCTTTTGATTTTTGACTTCATAACTTATAAATTTTTATGTTTCTCCTGTTTTTTAGTCGAGATGGCTGGCGGGCAGATGACCTTGGCCAAGTTGAAAGTTGTCTTCCTTCGTGACTCAAAAAGTGGTGGTGACGGGACTTCGCCTTCGACTCCTCACGTTGTCTCTCTTCCCAGCTCCCAGACCATGTCTTAGGAGCTTTTTGCTGGGGAGACTCATGGGGATGATGATCTCCAGGAGATTCTGATTCCTGAGCTTGATAAGAAGCATAAAAGACCGGTCGAGGAAAGTAACGGGGAGGGGTGGTAAGGGGGTTACTATGTCCTGCGTGATGGATCGCTCCTTTGATGCATCTAGGTTTATTGATCATCATCTGTTGCTCGGGGACCGAGGACTTTTTTAAGGACTGCGATGTTACCAGGCAGACAAAGTTGGTGTATCGTGTCCTCCTTCATTCTGCTGCCACTGTCCGTAAGGTAGAGTCAATGCTCTCTCAATCCCTTTTTTTGGATAGCAAGCTTCTCCAGGAACAGGTGGATATAAGTTCTCTGAAAGATCAGTTAGAGGCGTCTGAGGCCACTAAGTTGAAGGCGGTAAAAGGAAGCAGAAAATGCTGGCTTGAAGATTCAGCAATTGGCAGACTGGGAGCTCGAGTTCATGACCTAGTTGGTTAAGGTGCAAAAGCAGGCTGTCGATGCAGAGTAGGCTACTGCTACTACCTGCTCTGAGGCCGAAGCTGCGAAGGCAGAGGTGGAGGGTCTGAAGAAATAGGAAGTCGATCTTCTTGCTGATTCTAAGACCGCGGTCTCGGCGATTGAGGAAGCTTTGAAAGCTCAAGTTCAAATATTGACTCTAGATGTGGATGTGTCCTCATGGGGGCCTTCCAGACCGTAAAAGATGGGCAGATCGTGGACCTTGAGTAATTTTGTTTTATTTTGTATAAAAAATTGTTAAGTTTGTAAGTCGTGTGTTAGGCGTATACCTTTTGTCTTGATAGCTTTTGGGGCCACTTTGTTATGAACTTTTGGAGCCTCTTGGTGGGCTGACTTTTGATTAGTTCTCTTTCAATATTTTGGATATCTATTTTTTTGTTGGCCTCGAGGGTGATTAGTCCCAGGGTAGACGCTTTTGTTTTTTTCAAGTTTCTATTTTATAGTTTTTAGATTTCACTCATTGGAAGTAATACAAATAAATATATAAAGAAATGAAAAAGTTTTATTAAAGGGTATAAGAGAATGTAAGCCTCGTTAAAACCTCCCTGCAACTTGGGATATGAAAGACTGAAAGAGTGCCAGATTTAAAACAAAACAAAATAAAACAAAAAAAATAGAAAAAAGTAACTTTCCTAAGTTACCCACTCGGAATCTCAATTTACGAATAACAGCGTCATAAATTTGCGAGTTCCATGACCTCGGTAGATCAATGACGTTGAGCCGTTCTAGCTTATAAGACCCTTTCTCGTTCACAGCTTTGACTCGGTAGGGTCCTTCCCAGTATAGAGTTAGCTTCCCTTTTCCTAGAGTTGGGACCGATGTCATTATATCGTAGGACCATGTCTCCTTGTTTGAACTCTCATTTTACGATGTCTCGGTTGTATATCAAACTCACCTTTTGTTTCTTACCTCATCTATGAGATCTCATTCTGCAGCATCATCGTGTCCTCCAATGGTTCTTCAAGGGCTTGGTTCTCTGACTTCAACCGGGATGATGGCTTCCGTGCCGTATGTCAACTTAAAGGGTGTTTCTCTGGTTGAGCTCTAGGGCAAAGTTCGGTACGACCAGAGGAAGTATCCTATCTCTTCGGCACACAATCCTTTGGCTTCATCTAGCCTATTCTTAAGTCCTTTCAGAATGCTTTTGTTGGCCACTTCAACTTGATCATTGCTCTGTGGGTGTTCTACCGAGCTGAATTTCTGGGTGATTTCGAGTCGTTCCAAGAATTCTCTAAATTGCATATCTATGAACTGGGTTCCATTGTCCAAGATTATGATTTTAGGGATACCGGATCAGGTGATGACTTGGCTCCAAAAGAACTTTCAGCATTAGGTGATCGTGATTGCGAATAATGCCTCTGCTTCGATCTATTTGGTGCAATAGTCGATGGACACGACGAGGAAACCTCAGTTATCCCGGGGCTATTGGGAAGTGCCACATGAGGTTAACTTTCCATGTCCCGAAGGGACATTCAACCGATATGGTGCTGAGTTGCTATGGAGCCGCTTGGTGGAGGTCGACATGAATCTGACACTATTTTCAGGTCTTGATTAGGTGGAGGGAGTCTTTGATGATGGTCAGCAAAAAATATCCAGCTCAGATGATCTTTTGGGCCAGGGTTTTACCTTCGATATCATGATCGCAACACCCTTCATGAATTTTCCGCAGGACATAGTCTGTTTGGTGTTGTTCGATGCATTTTAGGAGGGGTTGGGAGAGTCCCCTCTTGTATAGTTGTCTTGCTATTATGGTGTATTTGGTCCCTTCGCACTTTATGCGCTTTGCTTTAGTTGGGTTGTCGGGTAATTCGCCCTTTTCTAGGTATCGGATGATGAGGATCATCCAAGTCAGTAATCCAAAAAAGGCATGTAGGTTAGACCTGGTGGTAAGATAGAAGGTGTTTGTATGACTTCTTGGATTAAGGACCGGTTTTTGGAGTGCGGCTTGGTGCTTACTAGCTTTGAGAGTAGGTCGGCCCTTGGATTTTTCTCTCTTGGGATGCGTTGTATCGTAACTGCATTGAATTTAGCGCCAGTTCTTTAACCCTGCATAGGTACTTTGGTAAAAGGGGATCCCGTGCTTGGTAATCTCCTTCTACCTGGGAGTTAACAACTTGAGAGTCGCTTTAAACTTTCAGAGTTTTTACTCCAACTTCCTTGGCTAGCGTTAAACCAGCCAATAGGGCTTCATACTCGGCTTGGTTGTTGGAGATCGAAAATTCGTATTAAATTGACTATTAGATGGAAATTCCTTTCTTGTTCTTCAATATCACTCCTGCTCCACCAAAGCTGACGTTCGACGATCCGTCGACGTGCAACTTTTATGGCTCGGGTGTTTTGCTCCTAGGGGTTATACCAGTGATGAAATATATCATCGCTTGAACTTTGTTCGTGTTTCTGGGCTCAAACTAAATTTCATATTGGGATAGTTATATTGACCAAGCGAGCATCCATTCGATCCGCAATGGGGTGGATCTGAAAGTACTGACGGAGACATCGGGAAGCAGTTAGCAGGGCGTAGGTGAGTCTCTTGAGACAGTAATATCATGTTTTGAAGTTCTTGAACACTTTGCTTATGAAGTATATTAGTTGTTGAGTCTTCTATTCGTCTTCACGGATCAATGCTGCGGCCAGAGCCTCTTCCGTTATGGATAGGTAGAGGTACAACATTTCCTTCATTATAGGTTTGAAGATGATGGGGGGGGTTCTGCTAACACCCTTTTAAAATGTTGGAGGGCTTCTTTGCACTCTGGTTTCCATTGGTAATTTATGCCTTTATTCATGAATTTGAAGAATGGGAGAGCCTTCTGTGCCGAAGCCCAAAGGAAGCGCGAAAGGGCAGCCAACTACCCGGTTAATTTTTGGACGTCTTTGAGGTTTACCGAGCTGCTCATCTCAAGGATGGCTCAACATTTTTCCGAGTTGGCTTCCACCCCTTGCTGCGTGATCTTGAAGCCCAGGGAATTTCTCGGCCTCCATTCTGAATGCGTATTTTGCCAAGTTGAGCTGCATCCAATACTTTCTTAGGGTTTTGAGTAGCAGCTTAAGGTCATTGATGAGCTCGTCACCAGTTTTCGTCTTGACTAACATGTCATCTATGTAGACCTCTAGTTTTGTTCTTGAGAGGTCTTTAAAAACCTTTGTTACGAGTCTCTGGTATGTGGCGCCTACATTTTTAGACCGAACGGCATGGCCATATAATAATACGTTCTCTCGGGGGTGATGAACACAGTTTTTTCCTCATCTGGTTTGTGCATGGGTATTTGGCTGTACCCGGAGTGTGCATCTATAAAGCTGAGGTATTAATGTCCCGAGACATCATCCACTAGGCTGTCGATGTTGGGCAGTGAAAGGGCATCTTTTGGACAAGCTTTGTTTAAGTTCACGTAATCGACGCACATTCGCCACTTACTATTTGCTTTTTTTGCTAGTACAATATTCGCTAGACAGTTATCCTGTTAAAGTGGTTCTGCAAGTCCTCGTTTCGGAGGTCGAGTTTGTCGAAGGCCCCTTTGAAGAGGATGTTTGAGTCTGCTCCTGTGTCTACTAATATCCATTTAACTATACCTGTTCCAACTTTGGCCAAAATGACGTAAGGGGCGTCTTCCTTGGCCATGCTATTCTGGCAGTCGTCGAATGAGATGTCATGGTTAGTGTGGTGGAGTGACCTCTTTGTTTTTCTTTGATGGCTAAAACTCGGAGGTCCTTTTTCAACACGGACATATATTTCTTGGAACGTTCTTTCCCGTGATGACGTTTACTACTATAGTTGGATCGGCCTCCGGGCTTTCTCGGCAAACCATTTTTACGCTCCTCGAGTTTCGCATTTTGTGTTCTAGAGATTTTTCTCTTTCCATCCTCTGGGACTCTTGAATTACCTTGGAGAACTTGGGGAGTTTACCGTCTCGGATGGCTTGTTCGAGTGTGTCCTTAAGGTTGAAATAGTCTTGGGTCCTATGACCGTATCCTTTGTGATAATTATAGTACAGGATTTTGTTGCCACCTGTGCATTCTTTTAGTTGTCTGGCCTTGGAAAGTACGTCCGTTTCTGCTATCTGGTGGTAAATTTCGATGATTGGGACCGGTATAAGGGTGTCATTGGTGAATTTTCCCACCCGTGGTGTTCGATTGTGGACAGGAAGTCTCGGCTGATCTTTGTTCGGTTCTTTTTGTGGGGGGTTGGTTTGTGGTGCCATGTTGCCGTGGTGCCGTTTATTGGCCGCCACAATTTGGCTCACTTCTTTGTCATTTATGTACTCCCTTCCCACATTCTGGATTTCGTGCATCGTCCAGACTTGTTTGGTTGTGAGGTGTTTCCTGAAGTCCTGGTTCATGAGCCCGTTATTTAGGTATAGGCTAGCTATTGAGTCTGTTAAACCATCGATGGTTAGGCACTCATTGTTGAATCCGTCTAAGTACTTCCTGGTGGACTCTTCTGGGCATTGTGTTATGCCAAGTAGGCTAATCAGGTGCTTTACTTTGGCTATGTGTGTGGTGAATTGTGCCAGGAATTTTTGGGAGATGTCGTCGAAGCATGATATTGAACCGTTCGGGAGTGCATTGAACCACTTGATAGCCGAACCGACTAAGGTTACCGGGAAGGCCCAGCATTGGACAGCATCGACTACTCCTTCTAGGTTCATCTTGGCCTCAAAGTCCATTATGTGCTCTTGCAGGTCTTTGGTGCCGTCATACTTCATGTCAGTTGGCTTGTCGAACCCCTTCGATAACCTTACTCTTAGAATTTTATCGGTGAATAGGATTGCGCCCATTACAATGCATTTGTGTCACCTCCGCTTGGAGTCCCTCTGGTGTCTTTCTTCATGGTCTTCTCAGTTGGAATCTCAGGATCGACTACGATTCCTATGGCCCTCATGATGTCGAACTGGGATTCGAGCTTCGTTTTCCCTTCTGGAGGCGGTTCGAGAGACTGTTTCGCCCATGTGCTCTGGTTGGTAGCATTTGCTTATGGCAATCCTACCTTCTAGGGTTTGACCTCGGTCATGAAGCTCTTAGATTATGCAATTTGTATCCTCTCCTAGGCAGCCGAATGGCCTGCTTCGGTTAGACTAGTGATCTTCTTCTCGTGATTGCTATCTAGGTTGACTGCGCATTGCGTGGTTGTGGACCATGCTGGCCACCTTCCCATGCTCCAGGGGGTCATCGTGGTTTTGAGGTTCAGGCTTATCAAGTTGTTGATGGTTAGGTTCTGGGTTTTGGTTGGGTAGCTCCTCGTAGATGTCTCCCGTGCTGTAAGGATCTCGATAATCCCCACAGACGGCGCCAATGTACAAGGATGACCTTGGATGATTTTGATTAGATGGATCGAAAACTCGTCGGTCTCGGCGAATGGCGTGATCGGACCTCAGGAGCGGCGGGAGATAGTACCTGCAAATACACTCCGATGCTCAAGTCAAAGATTTAATGAGGTAAGGTTTGAGCGTTAGGGTAAAATTATATCATACTTGGAAGAGTAGAGGGACTCCCCTTTTATAGTGGTATGAGTTATCTTATCTTATAAGGAGGGCTCACTGCTTAGGATTTAAAAGGTGGTTACACGTGGAGATTTTCACGGGTGGTTCAGATAACGAGGGGTGTCTGGACCGTGTCACATTTAGGCCTATTAGGGTTCCAAATGCTAGGCCCGGAACAGAAATTAAATAAGAAAGGCTGTGAAAAGAAGCAGCAGCAGCTATAAATGTTTAATTACTTAGGGTATGTTTGTTTTGACGTTAGAGAGGTGAAAAGCACGTTTAAGTTGCTTAATCGCTTCAATTTTTGGTTTGAATACTTTTTTTCTTGTGAAGGCAGCTGAAATTTTGTTCTCAAACTTACATTTACAAGAAATAAAGATTCTTAGTTTTTGTATTTACTAACCAGCATTTAGTCATTAACTCTAAACTTTTAATTCCTTTTTACTAATCCATTCGTACATGTTATTATTTTATTTATGAAATTTTTATTGATTCTCTTTATATGAGCTCTCTTTTTTATTGTTTATCATTTTTATTTTTTGTTAATTTTTGTTTGGTTTGATATTATACATTTTTATAATTGTGCTTTTTGAGTATTATATTTATTTTTATTATCTTTTTATAATATGATTTATTGATCTCATTAGGTAAAGTAAACTAAACAAATAAATTAACCATAAATAATAATAATAATAATAATAATAATAATAATAATAATAATAATAATAATAATAAATTATAGCGTAGTGAAAAAGAGTGTCAAGAGTACTAAAAAAATACTATATAAAAAACATACCAGGAAAAAATATCAAAAAAATTAAACATGATTAAAAGAATAACATTATAATTTAATGTCATATCCATATTTAGTAATTATCTATCTAAAAGTAATTTTAACTAATATTATCTGAATAATATTTATTTTATCAAAATTAATCTTGGTATAGAATTGCCAAACATAAACTATGTTGACACAAACTTACTCCTACCCAAATTTGAGCTTGTTTCAATGAGCTTTTAGGAAAAGATCTTTTTTCGAATTATCTTTTTTTAAAAGATCTTTTAGAAAAGTAAAAATAATTTTATATTTAGATATCTCATACAAAAAGATCTTTTTATCTATCAATTATGTTTGGATACAATAATATAAAAATACTTTTTTATTTATTTATTATGTAAAAAATCTTTTTTTAAAGAAGAAAATATTTTTTAAAAAAATATAAATTGTAACTTTTTAAAAAAGCTTTTTTATTTTTTACTTCTTTTATTTTTACTACAAGAAATTTGTTAAATATGTTAAAAAATAAAAAAGATCTTTTTTATCAATTTAATGGCATCCAAACAAGTACAAAATTAATTCTATAAAATTACTTTCATTTAAACTTTAATTTGACAAATGTAACACCCTTACTATCAAAATGTCATGCTTCCGGGTGCGCCACTCTGATAGCAGGGGTATTACGACGACTCTCATATATTAAATAATAAGGTATGAGCCTTTACGCGTAAATCTATTAATGGTTTTACTAAAAACTTAAAACTTTTTCAACAAGAACAAACAACACATATTCACATACTTAATATTAATAATACATTATAGTATTACATACAAAAGCAATTACAAAGTCTACCCCTCTGAATAAAACTCTAACTAACAAGGCGAGGAAAAAATAAATTCTAACAACTCAACTCGTAAACATAATCTTCTATGCTCCTATAGCTCCGCACTAAACCTTCACACCTGTAGCTAAAAGGGGTGCAAATAGGAGATAAGAACTGGGGAGTTCTTAGTAGGGTTGGAGTGTATAGTTATGTTCATTTTATTATTTGTTATACAGGAATTCCACAATAGAATACTTACAATCTTCAACAGATGGCCAATAGCAACAAACCTCATAATACAAACAACTTTAACAAACCAGAGATACAAAAAAAAATCACAAGTCAAGAAACACACATACACACAATCACAGAAACAGTATGCATATAATTCTTACGGCCATGCCGCATATAGTGTGACTTTTAAACATGTAATATGCTTACATCTAAAAAATAATTCATAGTGTATGGACGTCTCCATTATACATTTGGCTTTAAGTCCCAAACAAAGTTACATCTGCTCTCATGTGGTAGACAGTTTTTTAAAGTCTTTTTATCTTTATGCTTTGCTCTCCTATGATAGAGATCTGCTCTCCTGTGGCAGATATTCCTTTAGTTAATACATTCTTTTCTTTCCTATTCTCTGCTCTCCTGTAGAAAATTTTCGTTAGATTCTTTTGGTCTTTGCTCTCTGCTCTCCTATGACAAAGATTCCTTTAACTAATATATTCTTTTCTTTTCGGTTCTCTTTTCTCGTGTGGCAGAGGTTCCTTAATCCTTTTCTTTTCTTTTTTTTTTCTTTCTCATCATTCTTTTAGTTCTTGACCTTCAACATCATAAACTATCTTCACACTCTTCCCTCATCTTTTCCTAAATATTTTATAAAGAGAGGATCATGAGATCCTTAACTTAGATTTATCTTTCTAAAACTTTTAGAAAAACTTGTCTGTTTACCATTCTCTGTTTTATTTTTCATAATACATATAATAATATTCTTATAAAATAATATCTTGATAAATAATAATTATAATAATAATTTATTCTAATATAAATGAGTAATTTTCAACAAATATTTAAAATTATATTTATAATACTCTTAAAACTTATTTTATAAAACCTTATTTTCAAACATTTGTTTACTACTTTATAAATCACGAACTCCTCAATATTTTATAGAATTATATTCAAACCTTCACTTTTTGTTTCATATTTATAAAAATAACCATGAGCTTTATTTATTACCCAACATATCCAAAAAACTTATATAATTATAATATTAAACTCAATCTTTTCATAAAAACACATTTATATCTCCCAAAAAATAATTTTTCATGGACATTTTCTATTCTTCACAAAGAATCGAACCCTTTTTATTTTTATTTCAAAATATACATTTAAATTTTAATCTATTTTTGAGTTTCACAGTTACCGATTTATCACAGTTTTTAATTTAATCTCGCGGCCATGAAATCTCATCAAATTTATCTCAAAATACCACATCAAGAAATAAAGAAAGAAACAGGGAAGAAAGAAAGGGAAAAAAAGAGAGGAAAATGTGAGGACAAAGGAAGAGAGAAAGGGATCTGAGAACTTGGAGCTGTCCACGCCACCGCCGTCCACCTTGCTGTCGTCGCCGAGCTGCTGCATGCGAGGAGCCTATCTCGTCGCCGCTGGAGCCAGTCAAAGTCACCAACATCGACAACCTAAACAACATGCAAGGAGAGGAGAGAGCGGGCGCCGTGGTGCTCACGCCGCCGCGCCGTCCTCGCTGCCGTTGTCGAGGTCACCACGTGCTACTGTCGTCCTTGCTAGCTTGCGAGAGAGAAGCACGATGGAGCTCCTTCGTTTCTGCTGTTTTGGTCCGCGAGAGAGGAGCTTGTGGGTGGAGGAAGGCCGACTGAGAGAGAACGCCGTTGAGTGAGGGAAGCGCCACCGGCGTGCTTCACGATCACCGGTGGTGGAGCCGTGTTGCCGTCACCCATTGACCTCAGTTCTTACCACCGCTGATGAAGCTCACTGGAGTTGCTCAAAGGTTACTGTTGCTCTATTTGGTTCTGTTGGAAGCTGTGCTACTGCGGGTGTGGTTGCCGAAAGCTGCCGCTAGAACCCTTGTCTTCTTGGTAAGTGTTTTGTTTCCAAAACCCCTTGAAATCAGTGTTCTGTTATAATCTGTTAGAGATTCCGAGATGTTGGTACCGTAGGTTTGAGTTCCTGTGTTTGTGCGTCGAAATTAAGGATGTTGTTGAACCATCGGAGCTTCTGGTAGCCGCGATCACTAGAGGTAGTTGCCAGAGCTGCCGCCTGATCGGTTCAGAGGGTCGCTGCTGCTTTGTTTCTCGTGGTGAGATTATTTGGTTCTGTTTCAATTTACCGTAATATTCCATTACTAATTTTGTTCTAATTCCGCTCAATATAAATTTCGCGTTAAATTTTAATTATGTCAAAAAAGTGTTGTTGTTGCGATTCTTGATGCCGCTGTTGATATTGCCTGAAAATAAGCAAGGTTGCTGCCGCTGCTGTAAAATTGAAAATAAACAAAAGAGGATTTGGTGCGTTTAACTACTGAGCTTTGACTAAATCGAGGTATGAGTTTTCTTAAAATTTATTTTATATTACAGAATTGTTATAAATAGATTATGAAGTGAAAAACATATTTTTGTGATTTTATTTGCCTTATGAATGTGGTTGTTTGGTGGACTGAATTACTGATTGTTTGAGTGGTGTGTGGTTATTAATGAGAAATTGGTTTGTAAAGTATTTAGTTGAATAGTATGAAAAGTGATTTTTTTCGTGGTTTTGGAGTTAATTTAATAATATGAATGAATCAGCTTTGGAAATGATTTGAGATATGAAAAATGAATTGATTTTGGAAGCGGTTTGATTTTGAGTTGGTTTGATTTTATAAATGATTTAATATTGGAGCTGGTTTGACTTTGAAAAAGATTTATTATTAGAATTCGTTCTATTTAAAAATAATTTGTTATTAGAATTGGTTGAATTTTGGAAACTGATTGAAATTTGGAAATGATTGAGGATAGTTGAGGAATGTTTGGATGGGACCCAAAAATGGTGGCAGTGTCCAAGTTTTAGAGAAAATGCTGTCGAAATTTTATAAAAATTGAAAGTTTCGTTTAAAATAATTATTTAAAAAGATTTGGTTTTAAAGATTATAAGTTTTAAATTTGATTTATTTAGAAAAGAATAAATTATATTTTGAGTTGGGGTTGTTGATGAACGGAATGGGAGGATGGATGATGATGATTGAATTTGAATGAAAGACGAGGAGAATTGATTTTAAAGTGTGATTTTTGAATGAATTTGGAAATGAGATATGAACTGATGAATGATGATAACATTGAGAATGATGTGGATATTGATGAATTATGATTGAAATATTCATATGGCTTATTTATTTGAATTATCTGAGACACGAGTTTTCCTGGATAGACGCAGTGGCTTGCCACCACTTGTTCCAGGTTGAGACTCGATACTCTGTTTACCCTACGACGTAAGGGTGACCGAGCACTTATAAATTTCCGGGAATGGTACCTCCATTGAGCGACTTGATATATATATGAGAAAAAGCTATGCATAGACTCATGGAGATGCGCATCGGGGAACAGTCCAATAGTTTAGCAAACCGGACTTGTCGGGTTGGCTGTATAACCGACAGATGAGCTCATTAGCCATAGGACAAGCTTGGGTTTGAATATATTTTGATTTGCCTAATTGTTAAACTGTTATTAACTAATACCTGAACTATTTACTGTAAATGCTACCTAAACCTGTGGTTTCTTTGTCTGTTTGCCTGTGTTTGTCCTGGTGTACTACTTTTGAGAATGAGCTTTGGTGCTGAATTGATGATTGTGTTGATTGATTGCGTAGTTGATTTCTGATTAAGATTTTCTTATAAGAAAAGAAAGGTTTTGGATTTCTGGATATTTAAATATTGATTTTTGAAAAAGGTTTTTGGATGACTAATTGTTGGTTTTTAAAAGATTCAAAGGACGAACAAGAATCACTGAGCTTAAAAGTAGATTTCTCCTTAAATATCTTATTATGACAATTCTGAAACTCTGTGGTGAGACCGTGTGGTTAGGTTCTCAACCCCTACAGCTTTATCTTTTTAGGAGACGGATGAAAAATCTCACGAAGGGTTGTATTGCGTTTCGCTTAGTCAATAATGCTGTTTATTTTTTATTTATTTAACCCTCGCCATCAATATTATATTATGTAAGAGGGATAGGAGTTGTATGATTTGTATGTATATAATAGTATAAGTTACTTGAGTAAGAAGTTTTGTACATGTATATGCTTGTTTTGTTTTATTTAAAAAGTATTCTTTCTCCGCTTTTCAAAAAGAATAGTGATATGATTTCGGGTCAAATGCTCCTATTTTATTATTAAGTATATGAAGTTGTCGTAATATTTCTTGCTATCAGAGTAGCGCAGCCGGAAGCGTGACATTCTGATAGTGAGGGTGTTACAAGGTTGGTATGACATAATTATTAGTTTGGAACTATGTTATTCTTGTGCTATGTTGTTAGTATTTATAACGTTGTAGTTAGGATTTTCCTATTATCGAATATGTAATGTAGAAACATGTGTAGGATAGATAGTTGAAATATTGTATTCTTAAGGCTAAATTATATATATATTTTTTCATTCTACAGAGGCCTCGCCTCCTACTGCCTCGGCGAGTGAGCCATACTTTACCTCCACCGGACACCATCGTGCCGTATGTGGCTGAGGCCAAATTCGGCGACACGGTGCCCCTCAGGGATTTTACTTTTGACAATTCCCTGATTTCGGCACTGATGGAGCGATGGCATCCAGAGACGCACACGTTTCATCTCCCGTGGGGTGAGGTCACTATCACCCTGCAGGACGTGGCGTACCACCTAGGCCTACACGCACACAGTAACTCCGTCGGGGGTGCCTCCGTGACTTTGGTAGGTGGTACCATACGGAGACGTGGGCGTTGGTGGAGCAGCAGCTCGGCGCCAGGCCTCCCGTGGCAGCACAGCAAGCAGTGCAGAGGAAGGAATCCTTCATGCTGAAGCTTGTGTGGCTGCAGTGCCTGAAGCAGCTTCGGCACCTTGTTGTACGACTTTTGCCAATCACCGTATATCCGCGCAATTGCCTTCTGCTTTGCCATCCACACCTTCCTGTATGAGTGTTTGAAGTGATAGCTTGCTTGGACTGCACTTTGCAAGACTGGGATACTGCCAGAGGGGTTGGACTGAATTAAGGGCAATATGACCCTACAGATGAGACTGCTATCTAACTGATGACGGTCTTGAGATACGGTTGGTGCTAGACAGCTGTACGGTCCACCAAACCTCCGAACCACCCTAATCACAACAAAACATTTATGCTTACACTATATCTATAACCTACATAACATATCATACAAAAGTATTCAAATTCACAATTAAATTTGAACTTACCAATATCCAAGATTCTGACGAAGGGCCACATGAAGGCTCCATTGACACCCATTGCCAGCTTGACGGCACTGCACATGGTACTTTAACCGGTCGGACTCGATCACCCGGTACTCAGCACTCCTGCGAATATTGTAGTTCTTCACACCTTGAAGCACCGCCTCTCGGCTTCTGAACCGATGTCTGACCCGACACTTTACATTACCGTCTAGGTTGTAATCCGCTTCACAGGTGTCAGAAACCGGGGTCCTCTCATGCATGGCGTCTAGATCTAGACTGTGATAGTGACTTGGCACTGCCGATAGCACCGAAATTGGGTGAGGTGGAGGCAGCACATGGCGCGCCACAGCCCCAGTAGGTGTCTTCGGCACAAACTCATCCTTATTGCCACCATCGGATGACTCACTGTCCACACTGTCTGCCACGTAATTTTCGTCCGACTCCTCCTCACCCTCCCCTGCCTCATGCTCCGGAATAGCGACATGAATGGGCGGTGGTGCGAGAGGTCGGCCGTCCTGCACATAGGTTTCGTGTACGGAACCACCACTACCAGTACCACCGTGACCCACCTCAGCGGACAACTCCATTACCTGCTCTACCATGATCCTCCCATGAATTTCGAACATCATTCGCACATGCTCGTCCCCTTGAAGTCGGAATAGGCGAAACCGGAAGACTCCATTTTCCATGGGTGTCAGCAACCTATACCCCCACCCTACCTATCTTCCTCGCTTATGTACTACCGAGCTTGCTCAATATTAAACTCTTCAAATCTGACAACGTCTCCACACACTGAATGCGAAATAATATCGGATCCTAACACTCAAATGTCACTCCGTTGTCGCCATTTCTCATACAACGATTGGGATAAACAAGCACAACTATGAATGGATTGTTACTGGCCATTCAACTTTGTTTTTGTGAGAAAAATGAGACAGAGAAAGGATATGAAATGTGTATAGAGAATACCAAGGCTTACACATCCTTTTATAGATGCTGAATATTTGTCTTTTATTATCTTGTTTATAGTGTAAACGAGATGACATTTTCATGTATCTCGTTTATAGTGTAAACGAGATATACATATCTCGTTTACACTTAACGAGATATACACGTGTCACGCTGACGTACCATATCTCGTTTACATCTCGTTTACACTGTAAACGAGATATAGCAAGAAAATTTAAATTGGTAAATACTCATAAAATTATTTATTTTGGTAAATATTACATTTATTTTATTTATTAAAATAAAAAATCTCATATAACATATATAATTTTAAACATATAACATCCATATCAACGAATTGGTGTTGATTTATTATTATTTATTATTTAATATTTTATTTTGTAGGTCATAAACTAATAATTTTTTATGTTTCTAATTTTCAATAAATAGAAATCGATCAAATTTAAAATGTTTTGATTTTTTTATAAAATATGTTGAGGTGATTTGAGATTTTTTTAGGATTAACTATATAAGAATTTGAAATTTTTATTTGGAAAAAATTTATAAAGTTGTGAATATAATAATGAGAGAAAGGTTTTTGGAATTTGATTCACATTAAATTTAAAATTTACTTTTAGTGTAATTAATGAGAGAATATAATTATAGGAAAAAACTAATTGTGTCAATTAAGTTAGAAGAGTGATTCACACTCTCTTATAAGCAAGAGCATAGTCATAAGAATCGAACTGGTGATCAAATCGATTAGATTACTAGTTCACTGATTTATTGATTCAATCAATAAATTAATGGTTGAACCGGTAAAATCGGACCCACGTAAATAAGAAATATAAAATAGCTAGTCATAAACTTGAAAAATTAAAAATACATCTTCACCAACATTTTAAGAATAACTAAGTCTCAATTTTTAAAGATAACTAATACAAAGATAGATATAAAATTAGTTAGGACTACTAAAATAGTATCTTAATTTGATGCAATAAAAATAATAATTCATAATATCAATAAATTTCAATACTAATATCAAAACAGACAATTTTAATCACAACACTAATATTAAAATAAATAAAATAAATTATTAAATTTTTAATAAAATTTATATTTCTATTAATAATAATACATAATTAAAAATATAATTAATTCAAAAAATTTAAAATATAAAATTAAAATTAAGTTAAATATCTATAAAATTATTTAATTCAAAAGTTTCCTATATAATTAGCCTTTATCGCATATACGTTGAGAAATACAGTGACAGAATGACAATTAAGAGACACTGCACGTTAGAGGACCTTAGACCTCATTAGATCACAGGTGGAGATGTGGTATTATAGAGCACCACACAGTTCGATTTTTACAATTGTACAAGAGCATTATTAATCATATATTTTTTTTATTGTTTATAATGTCTGGCCACGAGCGCTAAGTAGCATTACTTAAAAAAAAAAAAACAATTTGAATATATAATTACATAATTTATTTATTTTTTTAATTTCTATTATTTTACTAAATTTGTAATAGATCTTTATACTTTTTTTTATTAGATTTTTATACTATTTTTAATTTTATAATTAGATTATTTTCATATAAAAATATTAAAATTAACGAAATATTTTTCTCAAAAATATATGATAAAAAAATTTAATTAGATTCTTAATTATAGGTACTTTTAATTTATAAAAAAATACTTTGTTAATTCTAATATTTTTTATATTGACAAAAACTTAATAATAAAATTAAAAGTAACGTAGAGACTTAATTTAAAAAAATATATAAAGACTTAATTATAAATTAGAAAGACTAACACAATAATTAAACTAAATTCCACAAACACAAAGCAATAAAGATAGTATTAGAAGTAGAATCAAACAAGATAGTAAATTTGTTTTTTGACTTAAAATCTTGTTAATAGATAGTCTTATACACAGAATAATAATTTTACACATTGATTTAATTGTATAATATTATCTCAAAAAAATTAATTATAATGAGCTTAATATATAAGAAGGGACAATTCTAACACCCTATCACACAGGGCCTTACGCTTAAGTCGTAAAGCAGAGGTGGCAAGGTATTACGACTTCTAAAAGAAAAAGGATATGTACATAGATATAGTTGGATGAAGTCATATCTAGGAGCCTTGAAGGATAAGCTAATCAAAAACGATAAACAGAAAATTGTGTCACGCTCGCATGGATATTTGTAAACGGACAGGAAAAATCAAAAGGAAGCTGAAAACATATATACATATCAGAGTTCCAAAACTTAGATAGCAAGCTCCAGACTCGACCTGCGAAGCTAAGGCCGGCCAGAGTATATGATTATATATATACAACCCAAAATAAAAATCAAACCACAAAGTAAACCATGTATCTCCACATCAACCTCTAGGAGGGACAAAACACAAAATGTACATGTGGAGATTCTATAAACATGTATACATAGCCCAAAATCAAAATATGACAGTCAAAAAGGTAGTTCTTCGCTTGTAAGGAGGATACCCAGACGCTCAACGAGGTGTCTCTCGACCTGCATCTGAAAACAACAACATGGTATGGGATGAGAACCGAAGGTTCTCAGTATGGTAAAGGTGTCCGCATAGTTAATATAAAAGGTCTCGGAAAAGCCAGAGGCATTCCTAGAACTCCGACACTCAAAATCATTCTTAAGGAAAATAAACTAAACCAAAAATTAGGTAAGCTATCTAAGGTATTCTAGTTCTGAATCTAACTTTAACTTAATACTTCACTTTCTGACTCCTCCAATCCTCCGAGATATTGGTGGAACAACCCTCTCTCCTCACACCTTCGTCAAGAGGAATTTCTAAGAAAACATACACATACAGTTCAAACAAGGAAAACACAGATAGAGAAGCATTTACAGCAAGTAGAACAAGTAGCGGATAAGCAGAATTTAGCAGTTAAGCAAGCTAAAACAATGCACACTCAAACAAAGCAAACAAATGCATATGATGTATGCCTGTCCTATGGCTGATGAGTCTCATCTGTCGGTTATACAGCCAACCCGACATGTCCTGGTAGTTAACCATTGGACAATCCCTATGTGCGCGCATCCCCAAGCTCAATAATATTCTATGGAGTCAAACTCCAAGCTCAAATATAATATTCCATGGAGTCACACTCCAAGCTCAATAATGTAGTATTCCATGGATTTAAACTCCAAGCTCAATAATATTCAATATTCATATTTATATGCATGCCCATGGGGGAATCCGGGGAGTTAAAGTGTCCGGTCACATCTTGCGACAGAGGGTCAACAAATAGTCTCAAATACACAAGCCACATAATACTCTCTTTCCCTTTTAAAATAATACCTCAAATCAAAATTCCAATTCTTATAGAAATTTTGGCAATATCTCCTCTAAGACTCAAATTTCTGCCACCCTTCAAGGGTCCCAACTATCAAACCAAACACCTCTCAGTCATTCAAACCATTTCCAGTAACAAATTATTTCATAAACAAACGAATACCAATATTAAGTCTTTTTCCAAATCGACCAACTTCAACAGCGAATTATTGACAACAGCTAAACCTCACATTTTATACCATATACACAATCCATCAATTATTCATTCATTTCATTCCTATCTTAAGGTCTTCTAGCCTAAGTTTTCACATGACATTAAATATTAACTACGAGAAACCAAAACCATACCTTCGTACGGAATCAAAATATTCAAAGCTCAAGAGAAGCTTTCTGAGTGAGCTATCGAAGAAGAAAATGTCCAGAATCGTCTGTGCCTCCTAAAACTCTCGTTGGCCAAACTCAAAGGAAAAAGGAGCTACGTCACTGTCAACTTTCACTAATCAAAAATGGTACTAACATGTAGAGGAGGAGGTTACGAATACTCTTACCGAATTAGATTTTTTATTGAAATTACGAATTTCAAAAAAATCGAAGCCAGAAGTTCAGAAAGATTTCCATTCTTTCTTTTTTTTCTCTTTGTTACGCTCTTCTCTCTCTCTTTTTTCTTTTCTTACGGTATTCATATATATATATATATATATATATATATATATATATATATATATATATATGACTTAAGAAAGCAAGCCGCCTTAGACTTTTTTTATTATATATACATAAGGATAATGATAACTTTAGTGGATATATATATATATATAATGAATGAAGTATTAGGTTAAATAGTGAATAATAATAATAGTACATGAACGAAGTTTAGTGATATATATATATATATATATATATATATATATATATATATATATATATAACTTAATCTAAAATATAAACCGCCTTTGATTTCCATCCTTTATAATTAATAATAGTAATAATAATACTAGCAATAGCAATGATGGTTATGTAATAATAATAATAAATGTAATAATAGTAATAATAATAGTAATGCTATGAATATAATATATATAAACTTATAATGCAATTTAATACTTACGGCAATTATATACAATATTTATAATAATAATAATAATAATAATAATAATAATAATATGGATTTGATTAAATTTAAATTATTATAAAATTAGTTCAATTATTGATAATAAAAATAATTTTCTAAAAATAAAGAATTCTAATTTTATAAAATAAATTATAACTTATTTATATTTATATTTTTAAAATTGAGGGTCGCTATAACAATGGCCTCCCAAATAGATAAATTTTATAGATAAATCTTTTTATTTTATAGTTTAGTCTTTTTAATTTTATTTTTTCCTCCTCACAAATTATGTTTATTATGTTGCTCCCTCCAAGCTTCAAGCTCCATGCAAAAGTTTTATTTTCATAGTTTAATCTTTTTAATTTTATTTTTTCCTCCTCTCAAATTATGCTTATTATATTGGCTCCCTTCAAGCTCTAAGCAAAAGTTTAATTTCCACTCATATTTTATATGAAAACATAAAAAAACGAATATAATTGAATGATTGTGTAATATATTTTCTGTTATTACCATATCAAAATTAAAGTCTAGACTATTTGAATATTAATGATAAAAAGAATGAGGAATTGCATTATTGAATGAAAAAAAGAGAGAATAATAAAATTTGATAAATTTTGGTTTATTATTAATTTTCGCTATTTCTGTATTTCACTTAAACTAAAAAGAATTGAATATTCCTAATTTTTAACTCCTTCTTTTTTCATTATACACAAACATATTCAATATTTTTCTCAACTTCAGTACAATCACAATCATACATTCAATGATCTATATCTTCCTCCTTAATTCTTACTTCTTCTAATTTTAGTTCTAACAGGTATCTTATACATAAAGATAGTAATAATGACTCATGTATCATTCTCTATTAAATACATGATGGATAATATGTGAGACATCAGCACAATGTTTCACACATTATGTAAGATATTCATTCCATATACTACACTGTCAAGAGATTTTAATGTGAAAATTGAAGGAACTCACTACAGCAGAATCATTGCTTGATTAAGACCCTTGAATGTCAATTATCATATTATTCTTCTTTCTCCATCAGCTTACTCTATCAAACAATTAGTTCCAATATGCCTTTAATATATAGTATAAGAAAATTACAGGAGTTTAAGTACAAAGCATATTGTAATTAACAGGTAAACTTATTAACACTTTTCCAAACAAGTCCCAAACAAGATTCAACAATATCATACAAAACATCATATTCTCTAATTGGTTAAAACATCAAATGCTGTGATCACTGATCAGCTACCAACCTAGCTAGCTCAATCTGAAACATTTGCATGATTCATTCATGTAACATGAAACATGAAACATTGCTATCTCCTGATCATAACCAGATATATAATATAAGCTATGCATATTGGGGACTTAAAATTACCTTAAACCAAATAAAAACAAGGTTCTTACAAAAAATCTTCCAAGGATGATGAACTGAATATAGAAATTCTCCTCCTCTTTCTAGACTCTAAGATGTCCTGTGAAACAGAAAATCTATCAAGAACAGACCTAAGAGCTTGGTGAACCGATCCGGCCAGGAACTGCCTATACTCAGCATCTTCAAAGCTCTGTTCTTCACAGCTGATTATCACAAAAACATTCTTCATCCTGCCTCCTAACGTCGCGATCTCTGCGCTTATTATCATAAGATGAAGGGCATCAAGTGCTTGTCTTATATCAGATAACAAGCCGGGTTTGTATTCGCAGCATAGAGATGCTCTTATTGAATAAGGGAAGCCATTCAATCCACCTTCTTGTTCTTCAACTCTTAATTCATCATTGTCCTTTGGTATCATTAGGCCTTGACATGCTTGTGCTGCATTCGTTTTCAGCTCCTTCAGATGTCTAATAACCTCAGCCAGTAATGATGCTTTGTCCATCTGAGTTTCAAAAGAAATTTTCAGATTTTTCATGCTAAGAAAATTGGATCATAGTACTTGGTAGTTGGTATTGACCAAGTAAGTTTTAAGCAATAAAAGTTGTATGCTAAGAAAGTTGGATCATGGTGCTTGGTATTGACCAAGTATGTTTAAGTAATAAAAGTTGTATGCTAAGTAACAGTTATAACTTTTGCTTGATTACACATGAAAATATGATTGATAATTCAAAGTATATGAACAACTTGAATGCACTAAAAACAAAAAAACACAATCATGTTCAATATATCATAGAACAAGTTAATCATCAATCCAGTCCAAAAATGAACATCAAGATTAATCTTCAAGATTAGTCTTCCATTGTTTAAAATGAACATCAATTAAGCCCTTCAATATATATATTGGCATCAATTTGATTCTTAATTGATGGATATTTCATACTATGAAGGATCAAATTATTGTTAAAAATACCTTGAAAGGACTACTAACTTCATATTCTGCATATCTTTGAAAACTTTACTCATTTATCCACCAAATACAAATTGAGATAATGAAAATGAAAATAAGAAATTTAATGCAGAACCTACCCTTTTTTCTTAATGCAGTGACTGCCAAATTGCAAATGCATGAACAGTGATCATAGCTATGCTCTCATTAAAAAAGGGGAAAATATTAAACAGTAAATCATTCAGAAGTTCAGCAGCCTTTAAGCTATTATTGTGCTTTCAACAAAATGATTTGCTGAAAGTCAACAATCACAGCTCACAACTAAACCAAATGCTTTTAACAAAAATGTTTTGGAGACAATAAAAATCATCTCATCAATGCTTTTTTTTAGTGTCCAACAGTAATTGAACAACTCAAACCAGAATCAATGATAAAACTGTGTATATGGTTAATCATAAACAATCAAAGATGAAACAAAACAAACTGATTAGCTGAACTAGCATTGACTATTTGTAATTAACCATTAAAAAGCAATCATCATCATCAAAATGATGATATTATTGTAAAAATAAAGGGATTACATTGAAGAAACAGAAACCTTGTTAGCAGCAGGGATGACAGTTCTGAGTGTATCAAGGTGAGCATTGATTCTAGCTCTTCTCCTCCTCTCAGCTTCACTGTGGTTCTTCAAAGCTTCAATGGTTCTCTCAGGGAACACACCCTTGCGCTCTAATTTCACAGGGGCCTCAACCAACTCACCCTTCACCCTATCCAAAACCAGTGAAGAAGATGAAGCATACCCACCTCCAACACCACTACTCCTCTCTGATGAAGCAGCAAAACCTTCCATTTCCATATCCCAAAACCAAACCAAAAAAAAGGGTATCTCAAACTCAAAAGTCAAAAGGAAACAAACAAACAGAAACACAATTAATGTCTATGTATATGAGGTTTTTGGTGAGTTAAACAGCACACAAAAGACAATACCAATCTTGGAATAATAATAAGGTGAAGTTGTTGAAGAAGAAGAAGCAGCAGCAGCAGCTTTATGTTTGGTAGTGGTGTTGTGTTGTTGTGTAATTTCCATAAGGACAAAGAAAAACAAGAAGAAAGAAGAAAACAAAGAGGGAAAGAGCAGTGTTTGTGTTTAGAGACAAAAGTAAAAAGGCTTATGTTTTGTCATGTATGTATGTATGTATGTATGTTGAAGTGTGAAGTGAGTGTGTCAGATTATTCAGATGTATGATTGTGGTGATGATGGATTGAATGATGGATCTGCTGCTATGCTGAGACTAAGAGATCTTCAGAGAGAAAGAGAGAAAAGAGAAAGAGAAAGCAGTGTTAGTGTGTGATTTGTGAAGTACTATTTATGGATTTGCTACATTTGCTGCTGTGGGACTACTCCTACTCTCACTTTTAAAGCACCAAATTCTTCCCTTTTTTATGTATATTGATGCTCAAATTGGTATTTGAAAGATTACACATGATTTAATTTAGTTTTTGAAAAATTTAATTTTCAATTTAATCACAAAAGGTACTTATATTAACAAAAGTTAATTAAAAGACTAATATGACGTGCATTAATATCTTTCTGAAATTAAAGGACTCATATGATTTGTATTAATATGACTCGCATTAATAATCAAAGAGATTTTTAAAGAAGTCCTAATTTGGTAGCGTTTGTTTTGAAGTACTGAGATAGAGATGGGAAGACTGAGACTTAGTATTATGTTTGTTGGTTCAGAAACTGATACTAAAATTTCTGTCTCTATTCCCAAAATTTCAGTATTTCATTACCTCCAAAAAGTGGGGACACAGAAGACTAAAATTTGTAGAGATGAAGATTGAAACTTTAATAATATTTTATACCTAAAATACGTTCATTTCAATTAATTAATTCCAATTTTACTCTCTGTACAAATTAAATTAGAATTTCATTCTTATTTCAATTTCTGTCTCCCACTTTACACCAAACAGAATACTGAGATTTATTTCAATCTCTGTCTCTTAGTCTCTGTCTCTCAATCTCAGTTTTTTAGTTTCTGTCTCTCCACCAAACGCTACCAAAGAGAACAAAAAATGTTAGGTATATATAATCAAAAGGCTGATTAACACCTTGTCTTATTGTCTTTGAGATTTCTTTGTACAAATTCACACATAAATAATATTCTATGTATTTAAATTCATTTTTTAAAAAATGCTAAATAATATCCTATCATCATGCATTATCTCAAAAGCCAAAAAGATAGAGTAAAAAACAAACGAAAAAAAGGCTCAAAATATTCACAAAATTTGGTGGTATGTCCAACAATTGCATAGTAATGTCCAACTTAGTGGTCCATCCATGTATGTTGATATTTAATTTTAATTTTATGTTTCAAAAACTTTACCCTCCATATTTGTAAATTAGCCACATTGTCAATGTATCCGACAGAAACCCAAATCTAGTTTCACATTCATCCAACATCAAAGCCAAAGAAACTTAAGAAAAGTGCCAAAAGTCTTCAAATTTAAACCTCTTGAGTTCTGAGTGCTTAAGATTCACAGTTGGATAATTTTGTCTGAATTAATATAAACCCAAATTAACCTTTATGGAACTGAACAATATTTGTCCACACACACACACATAGTGGCACATAACAAAAAATACCCTCAAGAGTGGTAAGATTCATAAAAATACATATTATGAATGATGACAAATCCTTAATTTAGCAGATTTTGAAGGGAATCCTAAGCATGATTGAGCCATTAGCTTTCAATTGCTCAAAGTCTTTAAATTAATGCATATAATAAGGGGGTGTTGATTTATTCAATTAAATTATGAAAAAAGTTTAATAAAAAAATATATACTAATCAGATAAAACATTTAAAATATAAATAATTGAATAAAATAATTATATTAATATAACAAGACCAAATTAGATGTTTGTATGGTATTTTTTATTTTAAAAAAATATAAAATTAAATCCAAATAAAGATGGTGATTGGGACATTCCAATATAGAAAGTGGATTAGCAGTAATTGGGATTACTTGTAATCTCAAAATTGGTTAAATTAATTGCCGCAAATTGCGTTTTGTGGCTCTTCCAAATCTGCAAACGCACACTAGTCTTGAATTTTCTTTTGGAATCATGCACAGTGATTCGTGGGGGAATGTGTTGTGGTCATTTAATTAATTAATTAATTAATTGAACAATAGAAAGCTTTATTTAGGCAAAGCCAATTTTAGATGGGAACCCCTTTAGGCTTAAGAGCCAGCTAATCACTTTTTTTAAAAAGAAATTAAACTAATTAATGCCCTTAGGCCTTAACCAAATCACTTTCATTTGACAATTAGAATTGTGATCCGTTACCACGTCATTGATGCTGACACAAAAATTAAACACATAGCTTTATTTGAACAAAGCCACTTAGATTCACACAACTTTTTTTTTTAAATTAAATGACCATGAAGGTTCCTATGTGACTCATGCTATTTTATAATCCTATTTATGGTGGTCCTCAACTTTCCACTAGTGCAAAACCATGAACTTAATGTTATTTGGTATCGATATACAAATTCTGTTATTAAGAATTTGATTAGTCTAGTTCAATTGAAAAATTATAATTTCATTTGTTAATATGATTTTTTTGCTTCTCACTTTCGAATCTTTGGTCCCAGATTCTTAACTTGAAATCACTAATGTTACGTTCTTCAGGGTTTATTATCTGTGCAAATTAATATATACTTGCTTAATTTGTGTGATCACATCATGGTTAATGACATGTCATAAACGGAACTATGATCTTGAAAGATGTTTAATTAACTCAACTAATTCAGTATATATACTAAGCAATTACTATCACCAATTCAATTAACTAAAACTTTGTAAGTAAAAATAATAACGGTTTTGAATAATGATTTCAATTCTATTTTAGCTAACAATAAATTAATAAATATTTTTAAATTATATTTTATACTAATTTAATTATTATTAATTAGTAATTATTTAAATTTTATTTTTTTTAAAATATAAAATTAATAATTATTAATTGTAATTAATTAAAATTAATTTGTTAGGAGTTGTTTACCTATAATTTTTTTTAATAATTTTACTTGTGGATAATTGTATAGGTTATTGGCTTATTGGGACATGGAATAATTGTATTGGTTATTGGCTTAATCCTACCCAAAACAGACATTATCATAAGTTAAGCTACCAATCATTAGAAGGAAGGTATTTCACGTTTTTGAACGTAGTTGGATAACTAAAATAAAAAATATTAAAAAACATAGTGTTCTTCATTTTTTCTATATATTTTATTTATGTGAAGTTGATCATCATCTTCATACACGCCACTTTTGTGCATCCTCTTACGGAATCACGGTAATATTTGATTTATATTCTACTAAATTATTAATAGGTACAAATAAATATTAATTCACGGTTTCATTTATTAAACATATAAAATTATAATATAATTAGTTAATAAAATAATAAGTAGTTTACGATTTAATCAAAAGATTATATTCAAATTCTATAAATAATAATAAATAATATTTTTATTGATATACATGATAAAAGATATTTAACCCAAAAAATTGTATAATAAATCCTTCCCTAATTTCCATTATAAAATAGATATGGTAAACCAATTCAAACACTACGTGTACGTCAGGTTTCTACGTAGAAATTGATCGGCAAAAGAAAGGTTATGTTAAAAAAAGTATTGTTATCGGCTCTCAAATATAAGTTTGTGGTGCTAATCACCCCTCTAATCAACGTCTCCTATACGTAATATAATAATTAAGTACATCCCAGCTCCAACTTATTTATTGACTAAAAAATGGATGGGCAAAAATTTTATCATCAAGCAAACTCAGAAATTAAAAAATGTTCATTTTTTTTTGGATACCTTAGAGATTTCAAACTTTGAGAAATTCTTTTAGACGGTAGTGATATTGTCTAATGTCTACTCCGAAAAGGGAAAAGTCACACTATTTTTTTCCCTTTAAAATGGAACTAATTATTTTTTTTGACCTAAGAAGTATTGAGAAATTTTGGTAAGTCACATTTTATAATAATTTGTCGGTTGGTCAATATATTTTTGCATGGATAAAGCGAAACTACTTCACTAACCCAAATTGAATAACAAAAAAGTTAGTTAAAGATTTAAAATTAAAAAATATTTTTTTTTAATTTTTTACAGTATTTTTTAGTCTAATAAATTAAGGACTAATTCGTTACCGATCTAAATTCTATTTAAGAATTTATTATAGACCAATGGACTACTACATGAATAAGGTGGGATTCGAACTACCCACACTTATTTAAACGGTGCACTTGACTAACTTAAGTTGGTTAACATCTATCATTTTTAACAGACCTGTGTGACAGAAGCAAAGCCCGTTGATCCAAATTCTTTATATGAGGCACTAATATATGGGCTCAACATGTTTCGTCAGTTTTGGCACTCGGCCCAATAGAGGTAGCCATTTATGTGTGTTTTCGACATTGTCACAACCAGTTTCGTATCAATTCTTACCTTGCCCACGAGCTTCACTGTATAGGCCCAAGCAATGTAGCATTGGATGTGGAGAGAGACAGACAGATATTCATTTCCCAGACCCATAAAAGAGAGGCATTTGATACGCATAACTTATATTAAGAAAAATGTCCCCAAAAAATTATTAAGAAAATAAAGGTGAAGAAAAATAAGACTTTACTTCTCATTATAGATTAGGTGAATTGGGGTGCACCTCTGAGAAGAAAAGAAAGATTACACTTTTTTATTCGTGACACTTTCGGCTTTGCCTATTATTTCAGATTGTGTAATCTTGTGATTTGTGAGTACAAAACATGGCACAATATTATTCACAACTGAGTCTACTTTTTTATTTTTTTAGTTTTTTACTAACAGATGACGCTCTATCTATGACAAATTGATAACATAGAATACTTCAGGTACAAAAAGTCCTGAATAAAAACAAAAGAGACAGCAGAATTTTTTAGCCAACTTGTAACATTATTTCGGGGCAGAATATTTTATTTGATAACTGCTGAGTGAGTGAATTATTCAATTATTTAATAATCCATAATCAAATTTATTATGAATAATTAATAATTAATAATCATAACAATAATGCAGATACTAAAAAATTAAAAATTACAATAAGTTGTATTATATACTAGTATATGTATCTCTGCAATGCACGGAAATATTGATTTTTTTATTTATATTTAAGATTTATTTAATAAAAAATATTATTCGATATATTTAAGTTTATATTTTTTTATTTATGCAAATACTAAATAAAAGTATAAAATAAAAAAATTTCACAAAATAATTAGTTTAATTAAAGAAAAAAACATGCAATAAATTAATGTCTTAAGTTTTAAGAGAAAAAGTAGATACATATTTTTTTTCGTAAATATCAAAAGCTTTGGTTTATATCTATAACATTAATTATTGTACATTTATAGACTATATATTTAATTTTGTATCAAATAAAATTTAAATATTATTTATATTAAATTTTTTATCCAACTACAGCAAAAAAATACAATTAACAATAAAAAGATATCAATTAATTAAACACAATATATATATATATATATATATATATATATATATATATATATGTATTGTATTATTATACATTCTTCTTTATTAATATTAAAAAAATCTTTCACTTTGTAAAAAAAGTTATGATTAAATTACGGTAATCTTCATAAATCATTATTAAACGTATAAACTTATATGCTAATTAATTGTGTCTAATAAAAAATTAGACTAATTAATTGTCATTTTAAAAATGTATAATAAAATAAATAATTTTAATTATGTATGATTTGTGAATACTTTAATTAATATATGTTATTTTTTAAATAATAAAGCATACAAGCAAATAATAATATAATAAAAATAATAATAATTATGGAGAATATCATGATTACGTAAAGTATTATCAATTATAATTATGAATTTATTTAATAGTTATAACGATATGTTTGATTTGCTTTAAAATAAAAAATAATAAATTTTTAATTAATACTAAATTAACAATTAAAATAATCGACAACTAATATAATTATATTTATTATAGTCATTAATTATAGCTATAAGCTTAATATATTTTATAGCTATGATTAGTTTTATATATATAAATATATATTTGTGGACAATTAAATTTTAACTTGATGAGTATTTTCTTATACATTAATAAAATTTTTAGTGCAACTATTAATATTTTATAGAATTATTTTTATATATTAATAATTTAAAATTATACACAAATGAAGTCATTATTAATTATTTATTCACAATAATTTTACATAATTGATTATAAAATATTTGTCATGTCTTAAATTATTCTGTATAGATGTTTTATTACAGCGTCAATAAAATTTTTTAGTATAACTAACAGTATTTTTTAAAATTTAATTTTTATTCGATTAATAATTTAAAAGTACAATTTACTATTAGCAATATTTTTTAACCCAATTATTGGATTTTTTCTTAATTATACTGGGAGCCAATAAAAATAAATTTATAAACCGAAAAAAATTTATATTATTTTTTTTAAAATAACATATCTACAAATAATAGCCTTAATATATAAATTGAGGTAATAATTTTAAATTCTTTAAAATTAATTTAATCAAATGTTAATATTAGAATTAAATTATTTAAATAATATATTGACTATTCTATACCTTAGACGTAGATTATAATCATTCTTGAAACATAACTAATTTGGTCATTAAAGCTTTTTGAATGCAATTGCTCAATAAAAAATCGAGTTCCTTCTAACAAAACTAACTTTATTCACATTTCTTTAGGTTAGTTGGTCATAATATATAAGTGTATCCAACTTTCTTTTAGTAAAATAGAGTTCCCTACTCTTTCATTAAACTCTTACATATATATGTAATTAAAACCTGAATCAAGGAATACAATTCGAAGTGGTATTTGATGGATATAATGCATTGTAAACGATTGTAGGAAAGGACAATCACATTGTAACATTAAATAAAAAGAATAAATTTGAGTAAGAACGATGATCAAATTATCAAAAGAATAATAATAGAATGAGGACATAAAAAAATGTCATAACAAATTATAGTTTATACTTTAAAATGATCAATTTCGATGAAAAATAAAGAATATATTCTTATTCTATAAAGTAGTCAAGAAAGAATAATAAATTTAAAAATTAAATAAGATATTTTGACTCTTAAACCTAAATTCATAAATCATAGAACAAACACTATATATAACCTTTAGTAGCATGAAATTAATTATAGAAATTAATTATAAATATTAATATCAATTTGATACTATATGATACATGTTGAATTAGAGTGAATATTAACAAAGTTATTAATATTTTAATCATATTTATGTTTAATTATATTTAATTAAAAATTATTAAAAATTATATTATAATAATTGATAATTAAAATTATTGATAATTAGTATAATTAGAATGATTGACTATCAAAATGATTGATAATTAATATAATTATTTATTAAATATTAATTTTATATAATTATAAAAAAATATTTTTTTTAAATAAGTTTAGAAAAGAAAGTAAGTATATTGACACTAAAATATACTACATTAATATTTTTAATGTCAAACTTTCAGTATCCACTAACCACTATCCACAAAAATTCATTGCTTTCTGAAAAGGCAATGACATACATAAATATACAATCACACTAATAAAGAAAAGACAAATGACAAAATAGACAGAAAGCAAGAGCTACTAAAATTCGAATTGAAATACTGATAATTGTTGGAACATAAAATCTTTCTTGTCTTGTTATGAAAAAATGTGATTTCCGCATCACCAACTCTCTGCACCTGATCGTCAGAGATTATTAAAATTGACTTGTCTATTTATTTTATATTTTTTAAAGACTTTCTGACAAAAATAAAATTAAATATGCTTATTGAATAATTCTTTTTTTTATATTAAAAAAAAATATTGGTTAAAATGTTATTTTCTAACAACCCATAAAATGACATGAATGGGGTTTTTACAAGTCCAGCGCACGTTAGCACACTCCAGCAGATTCTCACACTATAAAACACACTGAACCTACTTCCGTGCGCCTCCTCTCTTCGTTTTTCTCTCTATTCACTCTACTTGCTTCTTCCAACGATAGTAATGGCGGCTGCGACGTCGTTTTCTGCCACAATCACCGCAAACTCCGAAACCCTAGCTGGGCCTGTTTCAGGAAGAACCCTCGCCGTTGCAAACGCCAACGCTAATGGAAACGTCTCATTCCGACAATCCTTGTCGTCATCATCCTCGAAGCTGAGCTTCGGATCACTGAAGTGTAGCCGACGAAACTCCACCGGAGCTCTTGGAGCTTGCATGGTGTCGGCGCCGGCTGTGAAGGCTCCCGTCTCGCTCGATTTCAACACCTCCGTCTTCAAGAAGGAGAAGATCAGCCTCGCGGGACACGACGAGGTTCGTCGTGCTTCTTGTTTTTATTGTAATTCGTGAAAATGTTCGAGCTTTTTCTTTTTGACGATTTTGTTTCATTTCTGCAGTATATCGTGAAAGGAGGTAGGGATTTGTTCCATTTGTTGCCAGATGCTTTCAAAGGGATTAAGCAGATTGGTGTTATCGGTTGGGGATCGCAGGTGATTCATTATTCTCTCTCATACTGAGTGCTTAATGTGGTTCATTTATCTGAGTTTATATTCGGACAAATACTTAATTAATATGTATTTTTTTGGGGTGCATGTTTGTGCTAGATGATTACATAATCCCTAATTGTAATAGGATTGTTAACTTGGTACGGTCGTTTTCAGGGACCTGCTCAGGCTCAGAATCTCAGGGACTCGCTTGCTGAAGCTAAGTCTGATATTGTGGTCAAGGTGAGATTTTTTGGGTTCATTTCCTAGGTTGTTGTTTTGGACTTTTGGTGTCTGCTCTTGCATTAGTGTATATGGTGTGCCAGGTTTGAGTTGCCTGCTGTTAAACACTTGAACAATGTTTCATATGTTTCTTCTTTTTTTGGCCCTTCTTTTGTGAATGCAGATTGGGCTCAGGAAAGGTTCTCGGTCATTTGCTGAAGCTCGAGCGGCTGGTTTTTCTGAGGAGAATGGGACTCTAGGTGACATATGGGAAACTGTCTCCGGCAGCGATCTTGTGTTGCTGTTAATTTCTGATGCTGCACAGGTGAGTTTATTTTGAGTTGATGCTCTAGATTTTTTTTTTCCTTTTTCTTTTTTCCCAGTACTTGTTTTGCTCTGTGTTTTCTACTAGGATTCATTTCTCATTATTTTTTCATACTGATGAAACTTTTGGTTGTTAAAATGCCATCCCAAATGGCCAGACTATGTGATTTCGATAAAGTATTTGCAGTCATAATAATAACTCTTTGTGGTTGTCTTTAATAACTAGGACTTGCAATATTTTTTCCTGATTGTGAGGCTATATGGATGATACAGTTAAAAGTTTTTACGGCAATAACAATAACCAACTTTTCCTTGTTGTACGGTATCATATTTGAGCCGTACAACACATTGCTTATATGCTATGGACTTGGGATTAGCATAATCGCATATTCACATTGTTGGTAAGCAACTAAAAAGTTCTATTTTGAAAAATTATTATTGGGTATACTTGTTGGATAATCTTTCAGCCTGAATAAGCAGAAACTAGAAGTGTCTTCTTGTTAGTTGAAAGTGTTTGGATATTATTCATTACATGTGGTCAGATTGTCAGACTGCGCTACAAACTTCATTCCCAACATCCCAGGCCACCATGTGTTGCACGCCCTGTTGGTATTAGGTCCTCTGCTGCTCCTACTCTACTGTTGCTTCTTTTTCTTGTGGCATGCTGAACTTGTAGCTTGCCACCATATTCCATCTCTATCCCTTATTTTTGTTTTTGGTCCACCACCATCTATAGGACTTGTATACTGTTCTGATTAATTTAATAAGTTATCCTCTTAAATAACAATCAAGAGGAAATTGATTCAAAGTAAGTTATATGCTCATATTCTGTCAACTGTTTATTGCACTATAGTTGTGCAAGTGGAAAAGAGTTCTTAGTAAGCAAATCACTAATATGATTTAGCGGTTCCTAATGATTTTCTAGTTTTTATTTTTAAATTTTTATTTTTTTGTTGTGTTTTAATTTTCTTCCCAATGATACTTTTTAATCAACTCTTTCTCTTTGTCATGCAGGCGGATAACTATGAAAAAATTTTCTCCCATATGAAATCAAACAGCATACTTGGGCTGTCCCATGGGTTTCTTCTTGGGCATTTGCAGTCGTTGGGACTTGATTTTCCAAAGAACATTAGTGTAATTGCTGTGTGCCCAAAGGGAATGGGTCCATCAGTAAGGAGACTCTATGTACAAGGAAAAGATATAAATGGTGCTGGAATTAATTCAAGTTTCGCAGTTCACCAGGTAATCTCTCTTTCACTCTTGGCCAGTCTTTCTATGCTTCATTTGACTGCGGCTCTCTTGCCTCTCTTTGTTGGTTGTTTAATTTATTTTGGTTGGGCTACTCTCTTATATGCAGGATGTGGATGGTAGAGCTACTGATGTTGCTCTGGGATGGTCAGTTGCCCTTGGTTCCCCATTCACTTTTGCCACTACACTGGAGCAGGAATACAAGAGTGATATCTTTGGGGAGAGAGGTAAGAACTTTCCACGTTATTCTGTTTTGCTGACTGCTGTTCTTGAAGATGTCCTTTATAATTACTTCATAACTATTGCCCTTGTGGTTTATAGGAATTTTACTTGGTGCTGTTCATGGAGTTGTGGAAGCCTTGTTTAGAAAATACACTGAAAATGGAGTCCCCGAAGACCTAGCCTATAAGAACACTGTTGAGAGCATAACAGGAATTATATCTAAAACCATATCATCTAAGGTTGTATTTTCATCCTCATCTTTTGGCTCATCTTCCGGAGCATATACTGGTGCAGGGATAAATGTGAGCTCTGACATTAACTTCTTTCACTGATTGGTTTGTATAGGGCATGCGGGAGGTATACTATGCTTTAGATGATACTGGGAAAAGCATATTTGAAAAGGCATATAGTGCTGCTTATTACCCGTGCATGGAGATTTTGTATGAATGCTATGAGGATGTAGCCAGTGGTAGTGAGATTCGCAGTGTTGTTCTGGCTGGCCGACGTTTTTATGTAAGGGCATTTTCACTTTCCATGTATGGTAATCAGCTTTATGCAAGGGGCTTTAAATTATATTTACGTTTTGCAGGAGAAAGAGGGTCTACCTGCTTTCCCCATGGGTAAAATTGACCAGACCCGCATGTGGAAGGTTGGCGAGCGTGTCCGATCTACAAGACCAGCGGGTGATCTAGGCCCATTAGATCCATTTACCGCTGGTGTCTTTGTGGCATTGATGATGGCTCAGGTATTTTTCTTTTGTTCTATTATGCTTTGCAAGTCTTTTGGAAATTGGTATGATCTTGTTTGTGTGCCTGTAACTGTAAAAGTCCACATTTGCTCTTATATTTTGATCTGTGAGACTTAATGGGATGTTTCTTTTTTAGCTTTAGTTCATGTAGTTTAGAAGGAGGGGACATAAAACTTAACATTTTTTTAAATAAAAAATTAATTTGATTTACAAAATATCCAGATTGAAATCCTGAGGAAGAAAGGACATTCCTACTCCGAAATCATCAATGAGAGTCTCATTGAGGCTGTTGATTCATTGAATCCTTTCATGCATGCTCGAGGTGTTTCCTTCATGGTTGATAACTGTTCAACCACAGCACGGTTGGGTTCGAGGAAATGGGCTCCCCGATTTGATTACATCCTAACCCAGCAGGCCTTGGTGGCAGTGGAAGAATGTGTGCCTGTCAACCGGGACCTAATCAGCAACTTCCTGTCAGACCCAGTGCATGGAGCCATTAAAGTCTGTGCCCAGCTGAGACCTACCGTTGACATCTCCGTGCCACCGGATGCAGACTTTGTTCGTCCTGAGTTGCGCCAGTCCAACTAGAAAGAATTATGCGCTTTTATTTGATGAATCACTTTTTAGAATGCGTAGAAAACTAGAACGTCTGGTTGGTTGGTTGGTTTGGGTTTCCTATTTTGTTTACCTGGTTAACCAGTATCATTGTACGTTGTACTATTACTTTCTAGTTTGCAGTTCTTAGTTCGTATGATGTTTTGAGAATGAGGAATGATGCCTGTTATCGGATTAGAAATATAAATAAATTATGTTCACAATAACGAGCGATCCGGTTTCTTTAGAGAGACACTCTAGTGATATTATCATCACAATGAATGTGCATCGAAGTGACCTACTCGAAGCAATTTTGCATGGAGTGCAGACTACTCTTGCATTGATCCTATTTCCTGCTTCGTGAAATGTGGATACATATTATGTAGGATTCAAAGAGAGAGCAGAAGTATGAAAAGTTCATTGTATCTTCTACAATTAAAATATATAACATTATTTTTTTATTATATTTAAAATTACATATATATATTTTGTAAAATTAGAGTTTTCTCCCCTTTTTTTTCTTATTTGTTTATCCACTCTCTCTCTCTCTCTCTCTGATAATTGTAAATTTAAAAATTAAAATATGTAATATAATATTTTTTAATTATAATTAAAATTAAATTAAAGTTTATATTGAAATTTAAATATGGTTATATTATATTATTAATTTAACAGCAAAAATATATTACGTAATATTTTTTTTGTTAAAATTGAGATAAAATATTTTTCTCAAAAATTAATAAATTCTCTAGCTCTCCGTCCTTTTATTTAATTTGACAAACCAAAATATGTTATGAGATAATTTTTCATTACAATTAAAATATTTTTTTTTTCAAAATTAACAAACTCCCTCTATCATTCTTTATCTTTTTTCTTTTCTTTCTTTCTCTATCTCTATATTTTTTTCTACAAAAAATAAAATTAATAAAATAATATAATTCAAATAAATTTATAAAATTATAAGAAATATATTAAATTTATAATTAAATATAATTAAAAAATATTTTTGTAATATTATTCACATAAAAAAATATGTATTATATACATACTTTTTTAGTTTTTTTATTTAGTTTTAAATTTTCATCGCTTATCTTTTAAATTTATATTTTCACTTCTCTTCCTTCAAATATTTATTATATATAATTTAGAGAGAATACTAATGTTGTGATTAATAATTAGAATCAAGATTCAATTATTTCAAAAAAAAAATTATTGTGTTAATTTTATAACTATTAATATAAATTTTTTTTATTAATATCTAATTATATATATATAGAGAGAGAGATATATTAATTTTAAATAATAAGTATAAAAAATAATTTTTTTTTATTTTACAATTGGCTTAACACCTAATCAAATGTAAAAGTATACATATTAAATTCTTTTAAATTTTAGATAATGAATGTTAAAATTAATTATTAGTTAAAAATAAACTCTTTTATATGAAAATAATAACTAAAAATCTTATTTTTCATCTATGGAGATCTTGGTTTTCTTAGTCCACAAGACTTTTGTCTCCTATGCTTTTTATAAAAATAGTTTGATTCTATCGATTTTTTTACTACAATTTATAATGTTATGACAAAACTGACGTAGTTTCAAAAGATTATATCTCCGTAGATTATTAGGGAAAAAATATTAGTTCTGAATAAATAAAGAATATACATCTGCTTTTATAGAAAAGGTGTATCATTTTAAATTCTCAGTGCAGATCATTTCATGTGTGACTCGGGTTTTTTATTCTTCTGTTAGCGATGTAATATTATGACATCACACAAGTTCATGCTCAATTATATGTATTTGAATCTTCGGTGTTACAGTACATTGATTTCCATGGACCAGCATGTTGCTATGTAAGCCTGAAATGCACCCCATATTTTCTTCTGCTTCAAAAAATAATAATAAAAAAGCTTAAACATGTTTTTGGTCCCAAAAAATGCTAATTTTGTTTCGTTTTTTTTATATAGGTAAATTTTAAAAGATTTTGATTTTAGTACTTACTATTAGTTTGTTCCGTTAAATGTTGACATATCTGATTAAACGATAATGCGATTTATTTTGTCACCTCAATCTACCACGTCAGCACTTAATTAAGTAAACTAATAGTATTATTTAAACAAAAATGTTTTAAATTTTATTAGACTAAAATTTAAAAAATGATATTTTAGAAAGACTAAAAATTTATTTTTTAGAAAAATTATTTATTCCTACTAGTTCCAGAGAAACTATATGTTTATAGCTAAAAGCCGACCAATGCAGACTGTGAAAGACTCAAACCATGCTGAATCTAAACATTAATATAGTATTGCAAAGTTATATTATTTTTGAATATTTGATCAAGATATTTCAAGCTTGATAATCACTCTATATTTATAAACAGAGTATAGCAACACTCACATTTCATTTTAATGTATTTAATATAGATAAATACAGGAACTAATTTATAAATCGTTTTAAACAGAGCTTTCAAGGAAGAGCTATACAATAGCAAGAAGTAATTCTAATATTTTGGGTTTACATCATTGCCCTCGAGACCAGAAACCTCAATCTTCACATATACTTTTGTATGATTGAGTCGTTATTAGATTACGGGTAAAGTATATTTTTTGTCCTTAAAATTTGACAAAAATTTAAAAGATATTCTTAAGTTTTATTTTGTTTTAATTTTGTTCCAAAAGTTTTCGATTTGTATCAAATATACTCTTGATGGCTAATTTTCAAAAAATTTAAGACCAATCTAACAATAATGCATGAAAATTATGCTTGATTTGCTTGTGTTAAGGATTGTTTTTATGAATTATTGTTGAATAGGTCTTAAATTTTTTGAAAAATTAGTCGTCAAGAGTATATTTGATGCAAATAAAAAATTTTTGGGACAAAATTAAAACAAAATAAAATTTAAAAATATTTTTAAAATTTTTGTCAAACAGAAATAAAGAATATACTTTACTCTTAGTTTATTGCTATAATTTATATCAATATTATACAATTTTGTTGGTCAACACAACACACACAACTACCCCTACTCACACGCAGACATTAGATGCTCTCTTTTTACAACAACAAAAGAGAGTCGAACCCTTGTAACAAGGTAGAAAAAATCGAGATTTTACGTGAAATCGAAAAAGTAAATTAAAAACGTAAAACATAAAATTTTAATAAGATTTAAATCGTAAAATCGTCAGACTTAGTATAAATTTCGTAAAATCGATAAACTTATTTAAAATTGTAATATCCGAAGATTTTAAGAGTTAAATCGAGATTCTAGCTACTATGCTTGTGACACTCTTTAGGAGGCAAATGTATTTGTCATTAGTATAAGCCTCAGCCACCAATATACAAATTGAAACCCAATAGGCCAATATCCAATATTTTCTTCGGTTGTGTTGGGGCCTTGTTGTTATAATAGGTTGGGCCTTTGAAAAAAAAGAAAATAAGACAAGACCATATAGGTCCTTACCAAAGAAAAAAAAGTGGGAATTAGGTTAAGAAATTGAGAGGATTGCACGCAAAGTCTTGGTCTAGTCATTATGTATGCTTTGCAACAAATATACTTGGGTTAGAGACTTGATTAGGCCAAATAATGAATGAAACCTTTATGTATTGTGTGTGCAGTGGATGAGTTTATAATGCCTAAGGTTAGGAGCTGTCTAATTCATTTAAAAAAATAAAAAAACTGAGAGCATTGTTATGTGTGACTGTGTGTTGAATTGACATCTTCAGTGACATTGTCTGAATTTGAGTTTTAGCATTTTGAAAGTATTAGCAGATTGAGTTGTGAAGTAGACATTGAAGACGTTGTGTTCCTTTTCCTCTGTTTCTTTGTTTGGTTTGTGTGGATCAAGGATAATTTTTTTTTTCCCGAATAGGTTGCGTATAGAAAAGGCAATTTAAATGAATACTAGCTAGCAATTAGTTGGGTGCAGAACTGCATAGTATTTGTTGAAGAATCAAGATTGAAAATTGACATGCATGCACGACTATCAGTCTATCACTATCCAAAATAGTTAGCTCGATACTGAAGGAGGCATAAGACTAATGCATAAATAACTAGTAAACTTTCTTACCATTTGCTTAATGCACATTACTATTATTATTATTATTATGTTGATCTACTTATATAAAATGTTTGAATTAGGAAAATGAATGGTTCAAAAGCTCGCTTTGAAAATAACTATTTATGATGTCTCGTGTGAACCTAACTAATTAGAATAGTTAAATAATTTAATATATTTGATTAAATTATTTCATATAATACGTATTTATATTTTATTTATAATCTTTAAATAAAGACAGTTTTATGTGAGTAACCTAATTTTAAATACAGGTAATATTAATTTTCTTTGTAGTAAGTTCGACTAAATTTTCACCGTAATTCTTGAAATTTATGACTATTATTATTTTATTTTAATCACTTAAATCTAAATTTTTTTATATTGGTCCTTGAGAATTTAGATTCAATTTCGGATACCATATTAATCTTTGAATTCTTTTTGACGTTGAGTTAACAAACAAATTATTGATCTATTTGTCATGCTGGACATATGACTAAACGACATTATTTTATTTTGTCGCTTAAATAAGACAAAAACGAGATTGTTTTAGATAATGTGAGAAGATAAAATGGTTGGTTTGCACATTATAAACTTGTTTTTGTCTTATTTAAGCGTCAAAATGAAACGACACCAATTAGTCATATATCCAATGTAACAAATCAGAGCATGTTCAATATTCTATTCTTGGACTCAATGTGAAAAAATGTCTATAGATTAATATGATACTTAGAACTGAATCTCGAAAATTAGTATAATAAATTTTGAATATAAAAGACTAAAATGATAAAAACTGTGAATCTAAAAAATCACTTCAAAAATTTAGTCTAATAAATTCATTTTTGATAACTTTAATTTATGTCTGGGATACAATATAAGATTCGGATCCAGGTTTGGACCAAAAATTGCAATGATGCTGAAATGAGAGAAGAAATGTTAAGGGGGACAAGCCTATATTGGCTATATAGTTAGGCAAATCAAATAATTTTTCATTAGTGTATGTTACTTTGAAGAGGCATGGTCCCCAAACAATGATTTTAGGCCTGTCCTTAGCTATTTGATGGCGATACCTGCTACATTATTCCTGAACCTTATATTAAGATAATTTTAATTTGAAATAAAATAAAATACAACAATTTAGTTTATAATTATTTTAATAATGATATAAATTATTCACTTCAAAACATATATATGTTTATCCTCTTTTTATTATTCCACCTCTTTTATTGGCAACTACTAAAAATATAATGTCAAAAATTGATTTGTATCCAAAATTTGGAGGTATTGAAAAGTGAAAGATTTTGTGTGATGACAAAAACAAAATTATGGGAAGATGAATTTGGGCAGCAAAAGTCACAATCTAGGATTGGACAATAAGACAGTGCAATATATAGAGCCATTCTTGGTGTCCTAGTCAATGGTCAAAAGTCACATAACACCCATTCCATTACATTGAACTTTTAATTTTCTATAATAATAAATATTATAACTAAACAGAATGTGAGGGCATATATATGTTGCTGGAATATGCTTGGCACGAGGGAGTCCAATGTGCAACTCAAAGGCCAACACAAAGAACCACACTCCATAATCATAGTCCAAAAAGAAATGTCAAATTAAAGTTGGGGGGCCATAGTCTTCGCTTTGTTGAAACTCTCTGAGCATTTTTACCTTCGCAAAAGATTCTCTCTCACATGAAACTTGTTTATGTATTTTTTTTTATTTAAGCTAATTATTATTAATTTGGATAAATTGATGCGTTAAAATATCAAAGTATTCAAAGATAATTTATATTAAATTCAAACTCGATAATAACTTGATTACTAACCAGGTCAAATTAGGTTAACCTAATTTCATATTTTGTATAAAGAGTCAGACACTGCATAATAAAATACTTAACACATAAATGTACCAATATATATTAAAATCATGGACAGATCCCTTCTGCAATACGAATATAATGTTGCTTCAATCCAAGTGATTACACACACACATATGTAATTATTCAAACTAAATCATAGCTAAATAATCAACTTAGGTATATGATAACCAATAATACTTGATGAGATCAATTCAACAAGTACTATGAACTAAAGACACAAAAATCATATAGTAAGGAAATAACTCAATTTTAAATGATATTCTCAAATAATAATAATAATAATGAGATAAAAATTTAGGTATAATTAATTTCATGTGAAATTAATAGTTGAGAACAGTTATTTGATAATTTAGTCAAATTTATCAAATTATTTAATAATTCTTAACTATCAACTTCACATGAAATTAATTGCACCTAAATTTGTATATAATAATAATAATAATAATAATAATAAATTTATAAAATGAGTAAATAAATAAATCTTTTTTAATTTTTATAGAGGAGAACGAAGGGCCAGGTGTGCATGCAGAAGTGCACATGGACATGGCCATCTGCCACAGTGTGTCCAGCTCACACCCTTCCTCCACTTTAGACTACATTCACTCATACACCTTTTACCTTTTTCAGTAAAATTACCCTTTCTTTACCTTTCAACTTCTTCTATTCTTTTCCACTCATGCATCCTTTTCTGTAGTCAAAGGTCATTATACATTCATTTTATACTTTTATAAAAATAAATAAGCCAAATTCTTATATAGAATAATAAATAATCTACATCTCTTTTTCCTTAATATTTAAAGGATTCATGTTTGACGTTGTACATTATAATGGAAGTATTAAGGTAGGAGGAGTGACTAATTCATAGACATTATAAGAAGTGAGTTTTAATCAGAAAAAAAAATCAAAGTACTCGTGATTAGTTATGATGCTCATGATAATTATTTATGTATAATTCACTGATCACTAATATTAGAGTAATATTCTAAATTAGTTTTCAAAAATTTAGTTACACATTTTAATTTTTAAAAAAATTAATTTATTACTAAATTAATTTTCAACCTTTTTAATTTGCTATACATATTAGTTTACACTTAATTTTTTTTACTAGAGACATACTAATACATGTCTATACATAGAAAATTAACTTCCAAGTGATTGTTAAGTACTACATGACACGAGATAGATAAATTAGTCCGTATTGTATACTGTTAATGTAAACCTGTCTTTGAGATAGAAATTAGTATGATTTATGGAATATAAAATTGTGAATTATTATGATAACTAATTTTTTTAATTGTAATTAATATTATTCCTTTCTTATGAAAAAAGAGTTAAAAAAAAAGAATGATCATCTTATGAAAATGACTATTCACTCACCACTTGACAAGCGCCTACAAAAATGTTATTCGTATCAAAATCAACGATTAAAATTAATTATTAATATATTTATATAAAAATATATGTATAATTTAATTTATTTTTAATATATATTTTATATAATAACTAATTTTAATATATATATAACATAATCGATTTTAATGATAACTTTTTCGGGGCCAAACAATGGAGGAAATACTTCACTTCGGTATTATTTCTCGCATTGTATTTATATAAAGAGTTTAGTTAATATGTATTTTTAAAATTATTATTAGTAAAAAAATTTAAATATTTTTATTTAATAAATATAAAATAAATATATTAAAAATTTAAATTTTTTATATTTTTAATTAAAAAATTTTAATTTATAAACTTAACATGTATCATTAGAATACAAGATAGATAAACTTTTGTAAGAATTATATCATATGTAATTAAAATAAGTTGTTAAGGTAGGTGGTGTTGTTAGGATGATGTGTAGATTCAACTTCAAACTTGACATGTCTGAATCAAAGAAACTAAAATTGGCTAAGTTGTTCTTTATACAAATACAAACACTAGCTCCAAAGTCTACGAGAATTGTTGGTTAATATATATGCTGAAAATAATATTTTTAAATATAAAAGATTTGTTAGTATATTTTTGTTTATTTGTTAGATTGTTCAGCTGACTAGTTTGTTAGGGCTAGCTAGTATAGTTTGTTATTTTTTTTGTTTTCACACCTTTTGCACAGCTATATAAATCATATAGCATAGTGTGAAGTTCTTATGATGTATTATTCAATTGGAATCAGAAAATTCATAATCACAACACTCCTCTCTCTCTCGATTTCTTCTCAATCATTTTTTTCTTCCTTTTCTTCTTAATTTTGTTGCAGCTATTTCACTGGCGGCTAACAACTCTTTTTCACTTTCTCCATTTATTGTCAATTCGCTGCTTAAGATTGATACCATTTTACATAGTATCAGAGCTAGGTTACATCAATGGCGCTAAGCGAAGAAAACAACTCAAATACCAACACTCAAGTAGATTCCGCTGCAGATTTTGAACGGTTCACAGCGTTTATGCGACAGTTCTCACAATTTCAAGCTCAGCTCAACAGATCGAACTCTTCTTCTTCAATCTCTGACCCCTATCAGCCCGTATTATTTGCATCCGAGTGAAAGCCCAGGTACGGCTTTGATTCCGCTTCAGCTTACTTCTCAAAACTACTACCAATGGTCGCACGATATGTGGAGAGCACTCAGATCGAAGAACAAGGTGAAGTTCTTGGATGGTTCGATTCTAAAACCAGTTGAGAATCAACCTTTGTTTGAAGCTTGGGATCACTGCAATAACATCTTGCTTTCATGGCTCAACCTCTCGCTCTCCCCAGAAATTGCTAAGAGTGTGATGTGGATTAGCAATGCTTCAGATCTTTGGAAGGACTTGAAGAATCATTACTCACATGGAGATGTCTTCAGAGTTGAAGAATTGAAAGAGGAATTCTACACTATCAGGCAAGGTGATTTAACTGTTACTTCTTACTTTACCAAATTGAAGTCTGTTTGGGAAGAATTAGAGAACCTTCGTACAATCCCTAGCTGTATAGCTTGTGTTAATGGCTGCAAATATGGATTAAAAATTATTAGAGATTATGCTTCTGAAGAATACGTTGTGAAATTTCTCAGAGGTCTAAATGAACAATACTCTACTGTGAAATCTCAGATTATGTTACTAAAACCTTTGCCCGATATTAATGCTGTTTTGGCAATGCTAACTCAACAAGAGGGGGAACTAAGTTCAGATTTCTTGGATACAAAGATAATCACAAATTCTATGGAAGTACAACATCAACAAAGAGGTAGTTATTCCTCAAGAGGCAGAGGACGAGGTCGAAGTGGTGGCAAGGGAAACACTGCTCAGAAGACTTTTGGTAAATGATACACTTCCAAATTATGCACTTACTGCAATAGAATTGGGCATTTGATTGAAAATTGCTACAAGAAAAATGGTTTTCCTACACACTGGAAGCAGAAAAGTGCAAATCACATCAGCACTGAAGGTGAAATTGAAGATTTAGGTGCTAGTGGTGACATTACTGATTCTACTCAAGAAGAAGGTAGTATTGAAACTGCTCTTGTCTTGACTCCAGACCAGAAGCAAACTTTAATTGCTCTTCTCCAGCAACCACTCATGACAGCTTCAAGTAGTGTGAATCATATCACTTCCTCAGCCACCTTAACTCAGCCAAAAGGTAAACATATTTTGAATGCATGTTTTACTAAAACCTCTTGGATACTAGACAGTGGTGCTACTGATCATGCCTGTTATCTTCAAGATTTTTTTAAAACCTTTTATCATATAAAGCCTGCTTTGGTTAATCTACCTGATGGATCTAAGACCTCTACGAATATTTGTGGAACTGTGCAATTGTCAACCTCTTTAATCCTTACCAATGTTTTATTCATACCTCACTTTAAATACAATTTAATTTCTGTTTTCAAGCTTACTAAATCATTACATTGTGAATTTAGATTCACTGATTCTTACTGTGAGATACAGGCACTTCCTTCATTGAAGATGATTGGGCAAGCTGAGATGCAAGGAGACTTATATGTGATGAATGCTGAACCTATGAAACTGTCTTCATTAGATTTTAGTATACAATCTATAGCTCTTAGTGTGCAGCAAGACCTAGGAACTCTTTGGCATGCTAGACTAGGTCATTTACCTTACAGCAGACTGATTACTATGCAAAAGGCTTTCCTTTTATTGATTGCATTACTTCTTCACATGTTTGTGATTCTTGTCAATATGTTAGACAGAAAAAATTACCTTTCACAACAAGCAATACAAATTCTGAAAATAGTTTTGATTTATTGCATATTGATATTTGGGGACCTCTTTCTATTCAATCAATTTCAGGTCATAAATATTTTCTAACTATAGTTAAGGGCAAATCTCGGTTCACATGGATTTATTGCATGAAATTGAAATTTGAAACTAGAAAATTAATTCAAGACTTTATCCAACTTGTTCAAACACAATTCAGCAAAAGAATTAAGCGAATTCGAACTGATAATGGTATGGAATTCAAAATGGACTAATTTTATAGTTCAAAAGGCATAGAACATCAAACTTCTTGTGTTGAAACTCCACAATAAAATGGTGTTGTGGAGAGAAAGCATCAACACCTACTGACAGTTGCAAGAGCATTATTGTTTCATTCAAATGTTTCCAAATATTTTTGGCATTATGCTGTGCAACATTCGGTTCATTTAATTAATAGATTACCTAGTGCCTTTTTGAACAATAAAACTCCATATGAGACTTTATTTCATTCAAAACCTGATCTAAATGAGCTTAAAGTTTTTGGTTGTCTTGTGTTTGCTTCAACACTTACAGCTGGTAGGACAAAACTAGATCCTAGAGTTCGAAAGTGTATTTTCTTAGGCTCCAAGTCAGGAACCAAAGGTTCTATTTTGTTTGATTTAAACACAAAAAAAAAACTTTATCTCACAAAATACAGAATTTTTTGAACACGTCTTTCCTTTCAGATCTATTCAAACAATAACCAGGACTCATGCAAACTCAAATTCTCACCCACAACACTCTTTTAATCCAACATATTTTGATCCTTTTTCTGAATTGCAATTGCCTTCTGCATCACATTATGAGGATATTATTCATACATCATCACATCCTAGAATTACTGCTGATATCTCTAATAATAATAGCTCTCTTACATCTTTGAATAATGACATTAGTAAGAATTCTACATCATCTGCATCTGCATCATACATTCATGGAAATAGTGATAATGCTACTGCCCTTATGCCTCATGTTGATCACATTCAACCTGAACCAACTCAGCCTGCCCTGAGAAGGTATGAGAGGGATAGAAAACTACCCTCATACCTTAAGGACTTTCATTGTTTTAGCATGGCCTCACATGAGGATCCCATCAATGCTGTTCGATCTTCTTCAAACTGTAAGTATCCTTTATCACACCATTTGTCATATGCATCTTTCTCTCCAAAATACTTAGCCTTCACTTTTGCACTTATAAATAACCCTGACTCGAAGTACTACTCTGAGGCTGTTATGCATGATTGCTGGAGAAAAGCTATTGATGCAGAACTTGCTGCTCTTGAGCAAAACAAGACCTGGATCGTCACTTCTCTTCCTCCTGGCAAGAAAGCAGTAGGTTGTAAATGGATTTTTCGCATGAAATTCAACCCAGATGGGACAATTGAAAGACACAAGGCTCGGTTAGTTGCTCAAGGGTTCACTCAAATTCCAGGCGTTGATTATATTGACACCTTCAGTCCGGTTGTTAAAATGAGCACAGTGAGAGTTCTCTTAGCAATTGCAGCATCAAAGAATTGGCATCTTCATCAACTTAATGTCAATACCGCTTTCCTTTATGGGGATCTCCATGAAGATTTTTATATAAAGTTACCAAAAGGGCTGAAGTGTGATAATCCCAAGTTAGTTTGTAAATTAGAAAGATCTCTTTATGGTTTGAAACAGGCGAGCCGTCAATGGAACATCAAACTATCCAATGCTCTTATTGATTTGGGATATATTCAGTCAGAAAATGATCACTCTTTATTCACCAAGTCCACTAATGTTAACTTCACTGCCATTTTGGTCTATGTCGATGATCTTGTGTTAGCCGGTGATGATCTCTCAGAAATTGAAGCTGTAAAACGCTTCTTGGACAACAAATTCAAGATAAAAGATCTTGGTATTTTAAAATTCTTCATTGGCATGGAAGTAGCAAGAAGTAAAACAGGGATTGCTCTTTATCAAAGAAAATACACTTTAGATTTGGTCAATGATTGTGGCTTACTTGGAGCCAAACCTGCCACTACACCCATGGATTATACTACACCTTTGTCAAGAAATTTTGGCTATCCTCTACCCGATGCTACTCTTTATAGAAGGCTGGTTGGTCGCCTTCTTTATCTCACTAATACCAGATCCGACCTGAGCTACCATGTAGGTTGTCTTACTCAATTCATGGAATGTCCCACTGATGTTCATCTCAAGACAGTTTATAGAGTGATTTGATACTTGAAGCAGTCACCAGCATAAGGTCTTTTCTTTTCTGCCTCTAATTCTTTTATTCTCTCTGGATATACTGATTCTGATTGGGGGGCTTGTAAGGATACTAGAAAATCTATTACTGGTTATTGCTTCTTTCTTGACCAAACTCTTATATCTTGGAAAAGCAAGAAGCAAACAACAGTCTCTCGATCCTCTTCTGAAGCTGAATATCGAGCTATAGCAAATGGAACTTGTGAACTTGTATGGTTGCTAAAACTTCTAAAAGAATTCAAGATTTCTCCTCCCCTGCCCGTTGATATATTCTGTGACAATAAATCTGCTATATATATTGCCTCAAATCCAGTTTTTCATGAACAGACAAAGCATGTTGAAATTGACTGTCATGTAGCTCGTAACAAATATAAAGAAGGAGTTTCAAATCTTCAACATATTATCTCTAGTGAGCAGTTGGCTGATCTGTTTACCAAGCCTCTTGCACCGGGACCCTTCTCCTACTTGCTATCCAAGCTGGGATTACTTGATCTACACAAGGCAAGTAATACCAGCTTGTGGAGGGATGTTGGTTAATATATATGCTAAAAATAATATTTTCAAATGTAAAAGATTTGTTAGTATATTTTTGTTTGTTTGTTAGATTGTTCAGCTGACTAGTTTGTTAGGGCTAGCTAGTATAGTTTGTTATTCTTTTTGTTTTCACACCTTTTGCACAGCTATATAAACCATATAGCATAGTGTGAAGTTCTTATGATGTATTATTCAATTGGAATCAGAAAATTCATCATCACAACACTCCTCTCTCTCTCGATTTCTTCTCAATCATTCTTTTCTTCTTTTTCTTCCTAATTTTGCTGCAGCTATTTCACTGGCTGCTAGCAACTCTTTTTCACTTTCTCCATTTATTGTCAATTCGCTGTTTAAGATTGATACCATTTTACAAGAATTCTTGCCTTCTCAATTTCCATCGACAATCACTTTAATGAAACATAAATCGTATTTAATAGAGTTCATTCTGGTTTGCACGAATTTATTAACATTTTTAATTAAAATATGTATTTTAATAAATTAAATAAAAAAATAAACTATTAAAATGGTACTTAAAAATTCATATTGCTAACAAAAAGAATATCAAAAGATGTTAACGATAAATAAGTCTCCGAAAAATTTAATAATGCGACAAAAAAATTAGATATTAAATGTATTTTTCTTAAAAAGACTTTAAAATCATATTTTAATGTAAATTTATGATATTATTATTAAAAGAAAAGATCTTTTTAACCTTAAAATTTGATAATTTTATGTCAAGTGAATTTTGTTAAAAAAATTTATTATGAATGACCATATTTTTTAAAAATATAAAAAAATCTAAAGATTAAATTTTGTTTCGAATTTTTTTTGCACCTTCTAAATATTCAAATATTGCCACAAAAATTTAGATAAAATGGATAAGTCGTTTACTAAATACAAAAGTTTTTTTGTAACTTATAGAAAATATAATATTTATCGATTATTTTTGTCGCAATTTTAAATCCTTCAAAAGTTATTTTGTCGATAATATCTTTCAAAAACTTTTTTGTCAGTTAGCTGATTTTTTTGAGTATTAAATTGATAGTTAATCCAATAAAAATTAATTTTAATACACTGATAATAAAAATAATTTTATATGATTATTTAACTAAATTTATATATTTAATATATTTTTAAATAAAAAATTTAAAAATTAATGTTATTAATAATATAATAATGCATAATTAAATATCCTTGTAAAAAACTCTTTTAGATGAATGATACATGAAAATTAAATTATAAAATTAAATAATTAAATGATGAAAACATTTTTGATCCTAAATTGTTGTATAAATTTTTTTTTCTCCTCCAATTTATACATTTTACACGTTTTAATTAAATCCTACTACTAGTTATGATTAGTTGTTGTCTTGTTGATTGAAGACATACATGTTTAGGATTCCTTATCTTTATGCCAACATGTTGTAAAGTAGCAGGGTTTAATTGTATATAATATTGTGACGCATTCTAGTTTCTTGTACCAGACTATTAAAGAAGACTCATCCTTAAACGCTCCTTGTTAAATATAGAGTGCTGCACACTTTGTGAATTCGTTAAATTTAAACTCTTCATTTGTTATATTTTATTTGAATGGTCTGAATTTAAAAAGGTAACCTGTTAATCAGGTTAATCATTTTTTACAAATTTTAGAATTTTTTTATAAGTCTCAGATATTGGGCTGAAATTCAAAACAAAAATATAGTATATAAATATTAAAAAAATGTCTGTAAAAAAAATTATTGGACTTTAGAATTAAAATAAATAATACATAAAAAATAAGTTAAAAATTCATGTACTAAATCTAGAAAAAATTTTAAATAATATTAAAATTTAAATAAATTTTATTTTGTGTGAAATAAAATTATAATATTGAATATTAACACAATGATAAAAAATTGTGTTATATATATATTTTATGTATATAATATTAAAATTTAAATAAATTTTGTTTTATGTGAAATAAAATTATAATATTAAATATAAATACAATGATAAAAATTTTTGTGTTATATATATATATATATATATATATATATATATATATATATATATATATATATAATTTTATTTTGTGAGAAACAAAATTAAAACATTAAATATGAATAGAATAATAAAAGATTTTGTATTATATTAATCTCTCCAATATGCTTATCTTTGCTTACTAGTTTCACGTATGCTCTAGGCTTGCCTCATTCTTGAGGATCCTGCCTATCAGAAATGAAACTGATCCGATCCATGAGAAGTTCCAGTATTGGAAAGAAAGAACATATCGGCATCCATGACGGTCTTGTCATAAGGTCCCTTGAATCCCCAATTGAGATGAGTTTAGTGGGAAATCGGGATAGAGATGACAGGATGTATTGGTCCCTTGGTATGTTCTTTCAGAAGTACGTCTGGATGCACCCCGTGGTATCAGAGCCAAATGAACTAAAGCAAAGAGAAGGTATATTGGAGAGGATGGAGAGTAAGAGAGATTTGAAAATATCCATGTCAAACCCTGAATCTAGCCAACCTATTTTTCATAACACAGAACTTTCTCTTGATCGTTTACCACCATCTGTTCATAAAACCCTATCCAATAAAATAGAAAACCTTGTTGAAATCATCCATGTACCAGAAGACTCAAAGATCCCTGCTACTCAACAACCTCTCATAAATCCATACACTTTCTACCACCGAAAAAAGCAGTTTAGTATTCGCCACCTCATACGAAGGGAATCATCACCTTCTGTTAAGGAAGTGATTCAAACTTCCCGTTTGCAACAGTGTGGTCTTCAAGCCACCTCTGCAGAACAGTATGTTACGATTGAGATCCCTCAAGAACTCATTCGTGAATACTTATCACAAGGATATACTCACCTGCACCTTGGAGCCATAAGGTTGATTCTGACCTTACATGGCAGAAAAGGACTGCCTGTCACCGCAAAGATCGCACTTTTAGATACCACCTTCAAGGAATACCAACATGCGCTTATTGGAGCACTTGTATCCACTCTCACTAATGGAAGTGTGATTCTTACAATCTCGCCAGATTTCACTATCGGGCTTACAGATCCGACCCTTTTCCAAAGGATTCGGATACAGATCCAGTTGATTGGTGTTACACAAGACGCCAGTGCTGAACAAGCAACACTCCATCACCAGGTGTTATACAGAATCCAAGATCACGCTTTGGATCTGAACCTTCCAAACACCACCCATGATGCGCTTTTGATGTTCACAGACAGGAACCATGGTCCGGCCATAGTTAGCATCCCAAGGATGATTCCTCCAGACGAGCTTGCGGCTATAGTACCACTAGAATGGATTACTAACTATGAGAGAGTTTTTCCACAAAGCACTCCTGATGTCCAAACAACAGCACCACCAGTGGTCACACGAGAGACTGACGGAACAGTCAGAACGGTTTTTCAAAGGCCAGGAACAGAAGGACGACCATCCTTTTCTAGACAGTCATCCTCCAGGAGGATCTATATGATCTCTCCTCTCACTGTTCAACATACCAGCAATCAAGATGACCCCCCAATTCACTACTATGAAGAAGGAAAGCCAGTCTATGTCTCACACGTCAATGGCCATTTCATATGGGACGTTGATCACAGTATGTGTGACTCAGATTGCGACTGCGATGCTTGGGGAGAATCAGAAGATGAGGACTACTACAAAAAGAAGAAGTCCAAGAAGAACAGGAAGCAGAGCTGTACTGCTCCTCTAAAGTTCTATCCACCAGATAAACCCGAAGAACCACCAAGGTTTTAGCTAAGGAAGAAGAAAAAGAAGATCCTTAGGCCTCAAATCTCAGATCCTATTGCTGTACCATGTATAGCAACTCTCAAGCCTTATGAGCAAGAGTTTCCTCCTCTACAGGTTTCCACTGACAGTCAAAGGATTACTCGACGGCCATACATAGCTCCAAAAGGAGTAACTCCACAAGGAGTCCAGTCAACTTCACCTCAAGATGAGGTCCTGAATTGGCAAACAGAGAATGCTGTTAGCCAAAACAAAGTCCTGCTGAGAATTGATCACACCTTGGAAACACTCGTTGAGAAGACAGAGAACCTGTCCTCACAAGTATACTCAGTTCAAACTCAAGTTGATGAGCTAAAAAATAGACTGACCACACAAGCCCAAAAACTTGACCAAGATCTAAAGACTTACATCCAAACCCATTACTTTGGCCCAGATTTCCAAAAGAAAGACCAAGAGCTTACCCGTATTAAAGCCCAAATCAGGCAAATCAAACAAGACCAAGCCAGACAACCCAAGCCACAAGCTGTGGCCACAGATCCTTTAGCCTTATATCCACCACAGTATCCCATATACACACCCACTTACATTCCTCCACAGCAGCCAACCATAAATGAACCTGACTATGACAACATCTTCAAGACCCATTACCATCTTGCCCGAAGACTACACACAAAGCCTAAGCCACACCCAGTCCAACCTACAGAACCTTCACAAAAGAGGACACATAATCCACCATGGTCAGAAAGAGAATTTCTCAAAGGAGAAATCTCTGGGGAAAAAACTGAGATAATTTCCAAAAGAAAAGAAGAACAGGCACCAGAAGGGGAGACAATCGGAATGATTAATGCAGACGACACTTCAAGTGACTCGTTTGAAGAAGTAACGTCTGACTCATCAGACTTTTCCGTTGAAGAGTCATCTGAGGAAGAACAAATTGCAGATCTTTCTGCAATAGCCATGGTTGATCAGGCCAACCCAACCTCAGAAGAAGAAGGAGAAGGAATAGTCGTAGAGGAAGAAGATGATAATCCTCCACAGACCAAGTCCACTCAGACAAAAGCAGGCAACCATTATTTCACTTTTGATAACCTTCCTCCTCACAAGTACAGAGAAAGGTTGAATGATTTTGGAGCCTGGATTGATACTAAGATGACCGGCCCTAATGCAGATATCCAGCAAGTACTCTCTGAGTTTGTCACCAGGATGACCGGCAATCTTAGAGAATGGATAAACACACTAAGTGAGTATGAGCGAATGCAGCTCACTAGTGGAAGTGCTGCTCAGTTTCTAGGAAGATTGCATAGAGAATTTCTAGGAGACATTGGGATTATCCAGCAGAGAAATTCCCAAGAATACTACGAGATGAAATGCTGTTCACTTAATAAGAAAGATCTGGAAAAGCATTTCAAAAGAATGCAGGCCAAATACTATCCTCTTGGAGGACAGAGCAATTCAACGCTGAAGGAAGTGTATCTTGCTTCACTCCCAAAAGAGCTCCTACCAGAGATACGAAGAACAATGACCATCTACCAGAAGGATATTCCAACAATAACCTTCGGAGAAATCTATCAATTGGCTCTAGCAGCTCTTGATAAGCTCTGCAACCAGCAAGATCTGTTCAAACAGCTAGCCAAGAATTCCCTCAAGCTAAAGGGAGCGTGCAACAAGTCTTATCTGCAGATCAAGTGCAAAGATAAAGACTCTTGTGATTGCCACACAAAAAAGAAGCACCACTTCAGAAGAACCAGACGGTCAGATTTCGATCAAAGTCATTTCAGCAGGAGAAGAAAGTTCAAAGGAAAGAAGCGGTTCTTCAGAAAAAAGACTTTCAAGGACAAGCGAACCAACAAATGTTTTCTTTGTGGACAAACTGGGCACTTTGCCAGGAAATGTCCCAATAAGAAACAGACGAGCAAAAGGGAAATAAAGATGCTTCAATCTCTACAAGACGCTGTCTTAACTCGAGAAGATGAAGATCTTGAATCTATCCTTGAAGAACAGTCAGAAGCAGATGAGTACACACAGTACATGCTTCATGATCCTGAAGATGATCCCTCTGATGATGACTACAGACCAATCCACTATATGGCGCCTGCTCCGCCTCAGCAGTGGATAACAGAAGGAAGATGCTTAGGAAGCTTAGGATCCAAAAGAATTGACGGAATCCAACGACCCCACTTCAAAGTCAAACTTTTGACATCCAAGTATGATGTGCCAAAAAAGGCCGTAGCACTGCTTGATACAGGATCTTGTGCAACTGTTGTCAGGCCCAATCTGTTACCTGATGAAATTTGGGCTCCTCATGACAAGATCTACACAACAGCCAGCCAAGGAAGATTTATTATTGACCGTATTTCCAGAGGAAATATTGGGCTACAAATATTTCCTGAAATGGTAATTTGGCTGAAGGTTCTGGGAAGCTACCTCCCTGAGAAAGATGTACTGTTTGGTTTTGATGCATATTACCAAACACAGGGAATGTCAATATGGCCTGAAGGACTAAAATTCAAAAAGAAGTTCTTGCCATTTCTCGAAAGCAGAGGCATCTATGAAATTAGCAAGGCTCCTTCAGACTATGAAGCTATTCAGAACAGGTTACTGAAAACTTGTTGTGACAGCCATGACAAGTTTGATCACCCTCTTCCTTTATGGAAGAATCAAGAGTTCTTCATTCAATTGCCCTTCAAGAAGAATGAAGATATCAACCCTACCAAGGCAACCCATTCAGGAATGAATCCTGAAGATTTGAAGTTAGCAAAGGAAGAATGCGCTTCGTTACTGAAGCAAGGTTTAATTGAACCAACGACTTCCAACTGGGCATGCCAAGCATTCTATGTGGAAAAGAGATCTGAACAGATCAGAGGAAAGAAGAGATTGGTGATTGATTACAAACCCTTAAACCTCTTCTTGCAAGACGACAAGTTTCCACTACCAAGGATTGACGCCATAACTCCTCGGCTTAGTGAAGCTAAACTCTTCAGTAAGTTTGACCTCAAAGCAGGATTTTGGCAATTGGGTATCCACCCCAAAGACAGATATAAAACGGGCTTTTGCATACCTGATGCTCAGTACCAATGGACTGTCATGCCATTTGGACTAAAGGTAGCCCCATCATTATTCCAAAAAACTATGATCAGAATCTTTGAACCCATACTCCACTCAGCTCTCATCTACATAGATGACATCCTACTGTTCTCAAAGGACGGCCCAACTCATCAGGCCCTTCTGATCCAGTTTACTGAAATTGTGGAAAAATATGGAATAATGCTATCTGAAAAGAAAAGCCTTATTGGTCAGGCCCAAATTGATTTTTTGGGAATGACTTTCAATAATGGTTTTTTCCAGCCTGGAGAGCATATCTCAAAGGAACTGCTTAACTTTCCTGATAACCACCTGACAACAAAGCAGGTCCAACAGTTTCTAGGCATCATCAATTACATCCGTGACTTTCTTCCGGATGTGACGAGACACACAAGCCAGTTGTCAAAGTTACTAAAAAAGCAACCCCCACCTTGGGGCCCTGAACAGACGACAGCTGTCAAACACCTGAAAGAAGTAGCACAGAAACCCCCACCATTGAAGATTCCTAGCAATGGACAACGCATCCTGCAAACTGATGCTAGTGATAACTACTGGGGAGCTGTTCTCCTTGAAGAGATTGATGGAACAAGACACTACTGTGCGCATGCTAGCGGACAGTTCAAGGAGTCAGAAAGACACTACCATGCTACATACAAGGAGATCCTCGCAGTCAAAAGAGGAATTGAGAAGTTCAGCTTTCACTTGAGTGCATATCATTTCATTGTGGAAATGGACAATACATCCTTTCCATCCATGCTGGACACCAAAGGGAAGATACTACCAAACTCACAACTTCTAAGATGGAAAGATTGGTTTTCACGCTATAAATTCACAGTAAAACACATCAAAGGAAACAACAACACCATAGCTGACTACCTTTCCAGACCAACCAAAGAACTTCCACCCAAAGTTCTTCACATCTTAGCCATGAATAGAGCTTCACCACCAACCTTCCCTCTTCCAGACTGCCCTCAAGACCATAAGTTCTATAGAAGAGAACCTAGACCGTTTCCTTTTTCCCTTCGACCTAGGACTGCTACTGAAGTCAAGATCCTAGCCGAAGAATGCCTGTTTTACTGGTTACACAGGCTCCTCCTTGTTACCCAAATCACAGCAAAACCTCAACACTTTCACCCAAAAACACCTTATCATATCATACCCACCATCAAAGGTGAAATTCCTGAAGAAATGCTGTGGTTCATATGGGCGCTCTCTGTTCAGTACGATTGCGCCATCATAGTTCCTGGAATTGCTATGTACAAGTTCCTCTGTGACAAGAGCTTCTCAGGAACAAATCTTGAGAAACTTCTCAAGATGTTTGCACCTATTCCATTTTGGAGAGGAAAACTCTTCAGTGCACTAACAGACCATAACGTTTGGAACATTTCTGATAAGATGAGACACAGGTTTTATTGTGCCTTTGTCTTAAGAAGGCTATTTGCTTCCCGTCAAGGGATCCTTTACACCAGAAACAACATCAACATTGTTGGTTATTCAAAGATATGGCCAACAGATGAGAAACACTGTCTCAACAATCTGGCCAAACATCTCACCTTCCCCAACAATCCTAACGTTGATGTACTCACAGAAGCCATAGAAGGACTCTCACTTTCATCAGAAGAGGAAGCTTCATCCTCCAGGACTGTACAGGAAGAATTAAGAGAATTCCAGGTCAACTTTCTTGCTTCATCTGTGATTTATCCTACACCACCACTCTACCAGGATGAACACCCATGGAATTCTCCTCTTGAAGACCAAGCCACCCATGGCTACGGAAATATTGAAGATGAGGAACCAGGATCAAGGGTCTATCCAATACCGCCAAGCCCAACACATGTGGATGCTGGAATTGAAGATGATGATACTGAGGATCAATACACAGAAGGACCACATGACCTCATGGATGACATTGGTGAACATGAGCCCATTACGAAATACAGTCCGTGAAGAATGGGACCCAGCAACAATCATAATGTCCAGAAGTAATTATGATATTTTGTCTTTTATAATCATGTAAAATACGGTGTGACATAAAGTAAGTTTGTCCTTTTATAATCATAAAAAGGAGTGATGTGAGATAAAGCTGTCATGATGTAATAAGGGATAAGATTCCTTCTTATCTCTCAGTAGTGCGGTCCACGTGTCTGTATTCAAGTAGTTTGTTTAAAGTTGTTTGTCTCGTTGTAATGATGGATAAGATTCTTTCTTATCCTCCACTACCCAAGAGCCTCTATATATAGAGGGCTCTCCCTTTGTAAAACCCAGAAGTTAATCTTTCAATATAACCATTGTAAGATATTCACCATGAATACTCTCTAAATCTCTCTCTCTCTGAAATCTTGAGTCTCCAATATGCTTATCTTTGCTTACTAGTTTCACGTATGCTCTAGGCTTGCCTCATTCTTGAGGATCATGCCTATCAGAAATGAAACTGATCCGATCCATGAGAAGTTCCAGTATTGGAAAGAAAGAACATATCGGCATCCATGACGGTCTTGTCATAAGGTCCCTTGAATCCCCAATTGAGATGAGTTTAGTGGGAAATCGGGATAGAGATGACAGGATGTATTGGTCCCTTGGTATGTTCTTTCAGAAGTACGTCTGGATGCACCCCGTGGTATCAGAGCCAAATGAACTAAAGCAAAGAGAAGGTATATTGGAGAGGATGGAGAGTAAGAGAGATTTGAAAATATCCATGTCAAACCCTGAATCTAGCCAACCTATTTTTCATAACACAGAACTTTCTCTTGATCGTTTACCACCATCTGTTCATAAAACCCTATCCAATAAAATAGAAAACCTTGTTGAAATCACCCATGTACCAGAAGACTCAAAGATCCCTGCTACTCAACAACCTCTCATAAATCCATACACTTTCTACCACCGAAAAAAGCAGTTTAGTATTCGCCACCTCATACGAAGGGAATCATCACCTTCTGTTAAGGAAGTGATTCAAACTTCCCGTTTGCAACAGTGTGGTCTTCAAGCCACCTCTGCAGAACAGTATGTTACGATTGAGATCCCTCAAGAACTCATTCGTGAATACTTATCACAAGGATATACTCACCTGCACCTTGGAGCCATAAGGTTGATTCTGACCTTACATGGCAGAAAAGGACTGCCTGTCACCGCAAAGATCGCACTTTTAGATACCACCTTCAAGGAATACCAACATGCGCTTATTGGAGCACTTGTATCCACTCTCACTAATGGAAGTGTGATTCTTACAATCTCGCCAGATTTCACTATCAGGCTTACAGATCCGACCCTTTCCCAAAGGATTCGGATACAGATCCAGTTGATTGGTGTTACACAAGACGCCAGTGCTGAACAAGCAACACTCCATCACCAGGTGTTATACAGAATCCAAGATCACGCTTTGGATCTGAACCTTCCAAACACCACCCATGATGCGCTTTTGATGTTCACAGACAGGAACCATGGTCCGGCCATAGTTAGCATCCCAAGGATGATTCCTCCAGACGAGCTTGCGGCTATAGTACCACTAGAATGGATTACTAACTATGAGAGAGTTTTTCCACAAAGCACTCCTGATGTCCAAACAACAGCACCACCAGTGGTCACACGAGAGACTGACGGAACAGTCAGAACGGTTTTTCAAAGGCCAGGAACAGAAGGACGACCATCCTTTTCTAGACAGTCATCCTCCAGGAGGATCTATATGATCTCTCCTCTCACTGTTCAACATACCAGCAATCAAGATGACCCCCCAATTCACTACTATGAAGAAGGAAAGCCAGTCTATGTCTCACACGTCAATAGCCATTTCATATGGGACGTTGATCACAGTATGTGTGACTCAGATTGCGACTGCGATGCTTGGGGAGAATCAGAAGATGAGGACTACTACAAAAAGAAGAAGTCCAAGAAGAACAGGAAGCAGAGCTGTACTGCTCCTCTAAAGTTCTATCCACCAGATAAACCCGAAGAACCACCAAGGTTTTAGCTAAGGAAGAAGAAAAAGAAGATCCTTAGGCCTCAAATCTCAGATCCTATTGCTGTACCATGTATAGCAACTCTCAAGCCTTATGAGCAAGAGTTTCCTCCTCTACAGGTTTCCACTGACAGTCAAAGGATTACTCGACGGCCATACATAGCTCCAAAAGGAGTAACTCCACAAGGAGTCCAGTCAACTTCACCTCAAGATGAGGTCCTGAATTGGCAAACAGAGAATGCTGTTAGCCAAAACAAAGTCCTGTTGAGAATTGATCACACCTTGGAAACACTCGTTGAGAAGACAGAGAACCTGTCCTCACAAGTATACTCAGTTCAAACTCAAGTTGATGAGCTAAAAAATAGACTGACCACACAAGCCCAAAAACTTGACCAAGATCTAAAGACTTACATCCAAACCCATTACTTTGGCCCAGATTTCCAAAAGAAAGACCAAGAGCTTACCCGTATTAAAGCCCAAATCAGGCAAATCGAACAAGACCAAGCCAGACAACCCAAGCCACAAGCTGTGGCCACAGATCCTTTAGCCTTATATCCACCACAGTATCCCATATACACACCCACTTACATTCCTCCACAGCAGCCAACCATAAATGAACCTGACTATGACAACATCTTCAAGACCCATTACCATCTTGCCCGAAGACTACACACAAAGCCTAAGCCACACCCGGTCCAAGCCAAGCCACACCCGGTTCAACACCCATGGAATTCTCCTCTTGAAGACCAAGCCACCCATGGCTACGGAAATATTGAAGATGAGGAACCAGGATCAAGGGTCTATCCAATACCGCCAAGCCCAACACATGTGGATGCTGGAATTGAAGATGATGATACTGAGGATCAATACACAGAAGGACCACATGACCTCATGGATGACATTGGTGAACATGAGCCCATTACGAAATACAGTCCGTGAAGAATGGGACCCAGCAACAATCATAATGTCCAGAAGTAATTATGATATTTTGTCTTTTATAATCATGTAAAATACGGTGTGACATAAAGTAAGTTTGTCCTTTTATAATCATAAAAAGGAGTGATGTGAGATAAAGCTGTCATGATGTAATAAGGGATAAGATTCCTTCTTATCTCTCAGTAGTGCGGTCCACGTGTCTGTATTCAAGTAGTTTGTTTAAAGTTTTTTGTCTCGTTGTAATGATGGATAAGATTCTTTCTTATCCTCCACTACCCAAGAGCCTCTATATATAGAGGGCTCTCCCTTTGTAAAACTCAGAAGTTAATCTTTCAATATAACCATTGTAAGATATTCACCATGAATACTCTCTAAATCTCTCTCTCTCTGAAATCTTGAGTCTCCAATATGCTTATCTTTGCTTACTAGTTTCACGTATGCTCTAGGCTTGCCTCATTCTTGAGGATCCTGCCTATCAGAAATGAAACTGATCCGATCCATGAGAAGTTCCAGTATTGGAAAGAAAGAACATATCGGCATCCATGACGGTCTTGTCATAAGGTCTCTTGAATCCCCAATTGAGATGAGTTTAGTGGGAAATCGGGATAGAGATGACAGGATGTATTGGTCCCTTGGTATGTTCTTTCAGAAGTACGTCTGGATGCACCCCGTCATAAAAAACAAACAAACATATAATAACTTTATTTTGTGCAAAACAAAAATTCATATAATTTTTTATTAACAATTTTTTTATTGAAATATGTCATTTTATTATATTTATAATATATTATTTGGGATAATTATATTATTTTAGTTAATATATATTATTTAAAAAATATTTAAAATTTATTATTTTGTATTAAAAATATTATTAAAAATATATTGTTAGTTTTTCTTAAAATAATACTTTCTTTTCTTTGGTTCAAATATTATGACAATAAAAATTTTTTACGTAACTGTGTCTATTCAATAAATATTATATTCATTTATTTCTATATAGTATGTAAAATAAATAATTAATGTTTAAAAAAGTTAATAAAAAAAGAAGTATTCTTTCTTTTTTTACCAACTTTTAGGCGAATATAGAGATTATGTCATTTGAATTATAACTCGTTGACAAAGAAAGAAATACTCTTAATTATATTTAAATAGAATAATTATTTATTCGACTCATTCTTATACAAATAAAAATTTTTCTTAGTTTTATATCTGTAATATTTTATACTAATTAGCTTTAAAATTTAATTATTTTTTGAATAAATTAATAAAAAATAATATAAATAATTGTTTAAATAAAATTATATTTTAATTTTTCATTCTATTACGTACAAGTTGAGGATAATTTGAAATAAAAGATAATGGACTTGTTATAACTGTCATGTATTTTGTACTTTGACTGCATCATCATCTGAGAATCATGGCGCCTTCATGGAGACCGGTTCTTCTACAGAATCAGTTTAGAGTTAGCCAACTAGTAGCAGCGACAGACAGCGTCTTCCTTTTCTATGGCAGCAATTTTTTCGGCTTTCAAGGTCCATTTATGGTAGAGGTGAAATGGAGTGGGTTCAAGAGCGTCAAAATCTGTGGCTAGACAGAACAATAGTAAAAACAACAAAACAGTGAAAATGCTTGAAGACATCACATCAACAATAACAAGTAACGGAGGAATTCGATTAAATTTTTCTGAGTATTTTTTTGGTGTAAAGATAGTCCTCTGTTAAACGAACGAATTAGTTTTTTTTGTTAGTGTCGGTTTGTTTGTTCACCCCATAACAAAAAAAATAATAACAATAATAAATAAATTTAATTTACCTGATCACTTTTGATAGTAGGTTAACTTTTAAAGAGTGCTGCACTCCCTACTTTACCTGGAGTGCACTAGCTTTCGCTATTAAAAAAAGAATTTTTGTTCAGAAATAAAAAAAAAATTATATTTTTCTAAAAACCATTTTTGAACTTTAATCTTTTAAATATGATTTCTTTTAGAGTAAGTTCGCCGCACTTCCGGCGAATTCTATAAAAATTATAGAGTTCGCTTAATCTCGGACAAACTCCCTTTAATTTTTTTTAATTCCGCATTTTTGATCTATTATCATTATCTCCAAATAGTATATAGAATAATATACAAGAGTACACAAAAATACACAGACAACAAGCATGACTTCTTCAAAAAAATTTTAATTATAAATTAAAAATAATAAGCTATATTTAATAATGGCAACTATTATCATAGTCTCCAAAAATACACAAATATACCGGAATAAGTCATATTTAACAAGGATTTTTTAAATTATAAGTCGTATGTTATTTTGAAAAAATTTATTTATATTTTTTAAAAAAATTTTTCAAAATAAAATACGACTTATAATTAAAAAAATTCTTGTTAAATATGGCTTATTCCGATGTACCTTATATTTCTGGAGACGATGATAACGGTTGTCATTGTTAAATATGGCTTATTTTTTTAATTTATAATTAAAAAAATCTTTGAAAAAGCATGCTTGTGTATTTTTGTGTACTCCTATATACTGTTTATAGATCTATATACTATTTAGAGATGATGATAATGGATTAAAAATACGGGATTGAAAAAAATTAAAGGGAGTTCGCGAGGGGATTAGGCGAACTCTATAATTTGAAAAAATTAAAGTTAAAAAATTTTTATAGAGTTCGCCAGTGATATGGCAAACTTGCTCTAAACAAAAAAAATTGTGTTTGAGAAATTAAAGTTAAAAAATGATGTTTGGGAAAATATAATTTTTTTTTTGAAAAAAAATCCATTAAAGAACGATGTAGAAAGTGATTTGGTAAATAAGTTTGTTAAAGTATTATTTGAAAGAATTTGTAAATGTTAATTGTTTTTTTTATTTTAAAAATCGTAAATAAAAAAGAATTCGAAGAAAATATACTTTATTCCGTCATTTATGATATATCTATTTTTGAGTTAAATAATACACGTCGCATTATTTTTATATAACGTTATAAGGATTATTTTTTTGTTAGACAACTGCGATGATGATTGAATATATGTAATCAAACTCTTGAGCGAAATATTACAAGTATTTTAACATGATTAGAAGATGTTATATCTGTAATTTGCTTTGAAGATCTCCATGATATAACTGTCACCAAATGTAAATAAATATCTTATTTGGGATTTATTTTTATGGGGATCAAATAAATAATTTGTATCTACATAGCCAATTAATTGTGATTTAGATTTATAAAAATAAAATAATTCCACATCAATTATTCTATAAAGATATCGAAATATATTTTTATTCTATTATAATTTTTGGTTTAAGAGAAACTATACTCACTAATAAGTTTACAACAAATACTATATTGGGACGTGTATTATTAACAAGATATATTAGTGCTCTTATGACACTAAGATATGGTACTTCAAGATCAAGTATTTCTTTATTTTCTTCTTTTGATCGGAATGGATCATTCTTTATATCTAGTGATTTGGCGATCATTGGGGTTCTTACTCGATATGATTCGTTTATATAAAATCTCTTTAGAATTTTTTCTATGTAAGTATTTTGATGAATAAATATCCCTTTTATTACATACTCAATCTAAAGGCCGAGATAAAACTTGATTTTCCCAATATCTTTTATCTCAAACTCTTCTTTTTAGAGCATTTACGATTGTTGGCATCTCTTTAGGAGAATCAACGATATTTAGATCATTAACATACACAACAATTATAATGAATCCAAATGCAGATTTTCTTATATAAACATATGGATAAATATCATCATTTTTGAATTTCTTTTTTTTTTATCAAATACTCTATAAAACAGTTATACCACATCCATCCAGATTATTTTAAATAATATAAAGATCTTTGTAATCTAATCGAGTATAATCATAAAAAATTCTCATTGGATGATTCAAATATTTTTAATCCTTCAAGGACTATCATATAAATATCATGAGCTAATGATCTATATAGATAGACTATAACCACATCTATTAGGTGCATATTTGGCTAATCAACTCAAGATAATTGCATCAACTACATCTCATCATAGTCTATACTAGGTCTTTGTGAGAAATCTTGTGCTACAAGTTGAGCTTTGTAGCGTATAATTTTATTATTCTCATTTCGTTTTCTCACAAATATTCATTTATATCCAACAAGTTTTTCACCTTCGAGTGTTCGGACTACAGATCTAAAGACTTCACGTTTTGTAAATAAGTCCAATTCATTTTTATGATTTTTTTTTATTTTTGTAAATCATTCCTTTATCAACATTTTTCTACGATTTTTGGCTCAGAATCCTCATTTTTATGCGTAACATTTAGCGATGCATTATATGCAAATATATAGTCAATAATTGTTTCTCTTTGATTTTTTTCAATAAAGACATAGTTTATTGAGATTTTATCATTTTGACAATTTTTAGGTATTTGAATATTTTTTGATATTTTAATTATATCATGACTTTAGACAACTGCATGTATCTCAACTATGTCTTTGTCCTCTTCAATAGGAAGGAAGAGTATTTATCTCTTTATAACAATTCACTCCTCTTCTTTTATGATGTTTTTTAGCTTTAGAATTGACTGGTCTGTCATGTTTTTGGCATGTGTTTGCATTATGAACCATTTGTCTAACAAGGACATTAATTTGAATTGGAGCATTTTCAGTTGATATATAAAATTTTGTTATTTTTTTGGCATCGAAAAATGTATTAGGCAATTCATTTACAATTTTTTTATAAATGTATAATCTTTTGAATTTCTAATTCACATTGTCCTAATTGAGTATCCAAATGTATTAAAGATGATGCGGTTCAATTTAATTCTTTTGCCAACTATCCATTCTCTCCTCTTAATATTGAAAATATTGTCTCATTAAAATGAAAATCTGCAAATTGAGCTTTAAATATATCTCTTGATTGTATTTTTAGATACCTATAATAGAAGAAAAATCATATCTAACATATATTTCCAACTTTTTTTGGGGTCCTATTTTAGTGTGATTAGGTGAATCAATTGGAATATATATCGCACATCCAAATATTCTTAAATGTGATATATTTGACTGTTGGCCAAAACCCAATTATAAAAGAGAGAATTGTAAAATAACATGTCTCCAAGCAAAAATTGAGAGATTCATTATTTTTCATAAGTAAGGGGTCTAACAATCAACTAGAGAGGTTTAATAACTGATTTCGCTAGTCTATTTTGTATATGAACATGAGCTACTAGATGTTCAACACTTATACCAGTGGCCATACAATAAGAATCAAAGGCTTGGAAAGTAAATTTATTAGCATTATCAAGGAGAATTATTTTGATTAAATTTTTTGAAAATTGTTCTTTTAATTTATAATTTGTGCAAGTAATCTTGCAAACGACAAGTTGCGAGATTATAATAAGCATTAGATCATCCTAAAGATATGTCCATTAGGACCATAAAGTATCTAAAAACTTCACATAATAGATGAATTGATCCACATTTATCACCTTGAATCCGCTCAAAGAATTCAAGGCATTTAAATCTAATATTTGCTGCTAATAGCTTTTATAATTAGTTTTCTTAAAGAACATACAACATAATATAATTCACTAAATTCAAGAATTTTATAATTCTTCAATAAATGTTCTTGCGAGTATTCAATGGTCTTTCGCATCATTGTTGTTGTAGGGTGAGCTAATTGATTATGCCAAATAGTGAGTTTATTTGGGATTGTTGCGAAAACTCAACAAAGGTTCAAATAAGAACCTATCTAACAATGGAAGCACCAAAAATAATTTTTTCAACAACCTGTGCGATTAAATAGGCAACTCCAAAGATACTCCAAACATCAAATATCATGGCAGATATTAAATAATCAGACACCAAAATTTTAATGTGGAAAAACCTGCAAAAGAGGGACAAAAAATCCACGGGACCTAGTCTAATAAAATCTTCCACTATCAAAATAATGGGTACACAATCAGTCTTTTTAGTAGCACTATGGCATCTCAACAATCAACAAAATACATCATCAAAACTAATGGAATCAACATAAATCCTCCACAAAAGTAGGTATCTCAAATCAGACAAGGAGAAGGTAATAAAACTAGCAAGTTATATCCTAATGTTCATCTCTACACTAGGAATAACATACTAAAATTTCATAAGAAATTGAGCAAGTTTACCAGGTCATTGAGATCAAAATGATAATGCTCTTTTTTCCTAATTTTCTTCTTCTCTTCAACGTTGAAAACCCTTCTCTCCCTTACTATTTCTTTCTTTTCAAAAGAGAGTCTTAAAATTTCTCTCTCTTATCTTAGCTATATGCCACTTATTTTATTTTATTTTTTATTTGTTTTTAACTTGTAGGCCCCACTTAATTGGAGACCCATCAACAAATCTTCCCTTCACCAATTTAAGTGGGGATAAGCTGTTCTACCAAACCCACATTCTCTTTATAGGAATCAAACTTCATTGCAGGTAAACTCTTATTCATCATATCTGAACTATTATCATCAATATTGATATTCTCAAGTGCATATGACTTCATATCAAGCATTTGACGTATCCAGTGATACCTCACCTCTATGTGCTTCAATCTAGAATGAAATGTCAAATTCTTGCTGAGATGGATAGCACTCTGGCTGTCACAAAATAACACAAACTTCTCTTGATTGATGCCTAACTCTTGTAGAAATTTCTTCATCCACAAGAGTTCCCTAGAAGTTTCAACAACAAGAATATATTTTGCCTTTGTAGTAGACAAAGCAACACATTTCTAAAGTCGAGATTGCCACGACACAGCTCCCCCTGCAAAAGTCATCATATAACCAGAAGTAGAATTTCTTGAATCAAGATCCCCAGTCATATCCATATGTATGTAACCATCCAACACGGGTTGGCCACTCCCAAAGCATAAACAAACTCTTGGAAGTACCATTAAGGTATCTGAGAATCTACTTCACTACTTGCTTGCCAGGATTAGAGAGAAACCGACTAACAACTCCAATGGCATGAGCAATATCCGGCCTGGTGCAAATCATAGCATACATCAAACTGCCAACTGCAGATGCATATGAAATCTTCTTTATTTCTGCTTTCTCTTTCTTACTTGTAGAACATTGTTGCGAGATGCTTTTGAAGAAGCATGAGTAATTAAATGAAATAGAGCAGCTCGGGAAGATCCCATACCTAGAGCTAACATCATATAATGATTCAATTATACATTTTGTTCGTTTGGGTTTGATTGTGTCGTAGCTCTATAATTCGGATTAGGTTTATCATTGGATGAACTGCATTGCTGATATTGATCCCAAAAAAGAAACAGTGGGTACTGCTGTTCAGCTTGAAATGACTAGCAAGTGGAGTACTAATAGGATTGGAATTACTTATGCTAAACCTCTCTAAGACCTTTTCAATATACTTCTGCTGCGATAACCACAGTTTCCCATTCTTCCTATCACGAGTGATATACATGCCAAGGATTTTCTTTGTAAGACCCAAATCCTTCATAACAAAGGATTTGTTCAAGTCTTTCTTAAGACTTTCAATCTTCTTAGTGTCATGACCAACAATCAATATGTCATAAACATAAAGCAAGATAATTATAAAATTATCATAAGAGAATTTCTTAACATATATACAATGATCAGAAGAAGTCTTACCATACCCATGACCTTCCATGAAGGAATCAAACTTTGTGTACCACTGCCTTGGCGCTTGTTTCAACCTATATAAGCTCTTCTTCAACTTGTATACAAGGTGCTCCTTTCCTTTAAACTTGAAACCCTCTGGTTGCTCCATATAAATTTCTTTATCTATGTCACTATGAAGAAATACAGTCTTCACATCAAGCTGCTTAACCTCTAAATTCAAACTAGCTGCCAATCTAAGCACAACTCAAATAGAGACATCTTCACAACTGGAGAAAAAAATTCCTCAAAATCAATACCTTTCTTTTACTCAAAGCCTTTCACAACTAATCGAGCTTTGTACCTTGGCCGCGAGACATTTTCTTCCGCTTTCAATTTGAACACACACTTATTCTTGAATGCTCTCTTACTTTTCGGTAGCATCACCAATTCAAACGTATGATTCTCATGCAAGGATTTCATTTCTTCTTGCATGGCCTTCAACCAATCTTTCTTATGCCCATCAAACATAGCTTCTTGATAGCTCTCTGGCTCCCCAGTCTCAGTATTCATCATATACTCATGAGGAGAATATTTTTGAGAAGGATGACGCTCTCTAGTAGATCTTCTCAATCCAAGCTCAACTGGTGGTTCAGGTGAAACTTCAACATCTGGTGAAACTTCTGCATCTGGCACCTCAGGTTGAGGTGTAGGTTCATCATACAAATAATCATTATCATTATCGACTTGTACATCTTCCCCATCAACAAGAGATCTAGTGGAAGTACCAGGTTCATCATCAGCAGAACGTCTAACAGTTATTGTTGGCTTATCTGTCTTCTCAAAGTCTTCAATAGTTTGGTCTTTAAGAAAAATCACATCTCGACTTCTAATTATTTCTTGCTCACTGGATCCTATAATCTGTAACCAAAGTTTTCGTGACCATAACGCATGAAAATACACTGCTTTGACTTTTCATCAAGTTAGGACCATTCATCTCTTGGAATGTAAACAAAAGCCCTACAACCGAATACTCGCAAATGACTATAGGAGACATCTTTTCCTCTCCAAACTTTATCTGGAACATTACCATTTAGTGAAACTGAAGGAGAAAGGTTGATCAAATCTACCGCAGTCCTCATTGCTTCACCCCAAAAGGATTTAGGCAACTTTACATGAGAGAGCATACACCTGACTCTATCATTGATAGTACGATTCATTCTCTCTGCAACTTCATTATGTTGAGGAGTCTTAGAAACCGTCTTCTCAAGCTTGATCACACGTCCTTTACAATACTCTTCAAATGAATCCATGTATTCACCACCATTATCTGCTCGAACACATTTCAATTTTCTTCCTGTTTCTCTTTCAACACTTTCATGAAAGTGTTTGAAGATATCGAGTACATGGTCTTTAGATTTCAAAATAAAAGCCCACACTTTTCAAGAATAATCATCAATAAAAGTAACAAAATATGATGCACCGCCTAGTGTCTTAGCATCCATAGTGCAAATATCAGTGTGAACTAAATCTAGAACATGTGATCTCCTATGAGGTCTAGAACTATGAAATGATACTCTAGCATGCTTTCCAACAAAACAATGAGTACAAGTATTCAAAGTTGTACCTTTCACTGGAAGTGAGTGCTTCTTGGCTAAGACGCTTAGTTCTTTCTCGCTCAAGTGACCAAGACGTATATGCCACAAATCATAAGAGGAATAATCAACTACATTCACCTATTCTTTGCACAACTTTGCTTGCAACCGGTAGAGAGTAGTGAGACTATTGTCTTCTTTAGCAACAATGAGAGCCCCTTTGGTAATCTTTCATTTTCCACTATCAAAAGAAGTGCAATACCCCTCTTGATTCAATGCCTTCACTGAAATAAGATTGAACCGCATATTTGATGCATACCTAACATTCTTCAACTGCAACTTGCATTCCATGCTGGTTTCAAGTCACATATCACACATACCAATGATATCACTCACTATTTTATCTCCCAATTTGATATTGCCAAAATTTTCAGCAATATAGGAAGTAAAAAATTCACGCCTCAGAGTAACATGACATGAGACACCAGAGTCCATAATCCAATTGGAATCATCACAGACAAAATTCACGTAATTTTCATCATATGTGATAAGAACATCTTCATAACAATAGCAACAGTTTCTTTATCAGTATCTTTACTTTTGTCTTTGTTTCTTCCCCTTGATTGTTATCTTTTCAAGAACTTACAATACCTCTTGATATGCCCAGACTTGCCACAATGGTGACAAATGAATTCCTTTCTTAGCTTGTACTTTTCTCTTGACTTGCTTCGACTCTCTGACTTGTAAGAACTGTGAGGCTTTCTACTTTGACTTCTTTCCCATGACTCTGAAACAAGTGCTTCTGACTGGGAGGAGGCATTAATCACACCTCGATCTCTTCTTCTGACTTCTTCATTCAACATGCTCTCTTTAACCATTACTAACGTCAACTTTCCTTTTGGAGCTGAGTTAGTCAGTGTCACAACCAGAACTTCCCAACTATCAAGCAAAAAGCTCAACAATAACAAGGCTTGCAACTCATCATTCAAAGTGATTTTATTATTTGTTAGTTGGTTCATCGTCTTTTGAAAAATGCTCAAGTACTCCGGCATTGATTTACCTTCAATATACTTCATATTGACAAGCTTCCTAATCAAGAATGCTTTATTTTGCACATTTTTTCTCTCATATAACTCTATCAATTTCTTCCACATCTCCTCGGCATTCATTTTGGTGTCAATATATGGATACACACTAAGATAAAGCCATTGTCTAATCAAAGTAATTGCCTTCCGATTCAGTTTCTTCCATTCAGCATCGAATTTAGTACCTTTAGATTTATCCCCCTTCACGGGATCATACAAGTCCTTGCTATACAACATATCTTCCATGAGGGTCTTCCAAATCGAATAATTTTGGGAATTCAATTTGATCATATTTGGCCCATGAATATTTTTCTCCCTTTAATTAGCACAGAGATAAACAACCAAAGCTCTAGATACCACTTTGTTGAAAAAACTCAACAAAGGTTCAAACAAGAATTTGTCTAACAATGAAAGTACCAAAAATAATTTTTTCAACAACCTGTGCATTAAATAGGCAACTCCAAAGATACTACAAGCAGCAAATATAATGGCAGATATTAAATAATTAGACACCAGAATTTTAATGTGGAAAAATTTTCCAAAAGAGGGACAAAAAATCCACAGAACCTAATTCAGTAAAATCTTTGACTATCAAAATAATGGGTACACAATCAGTCTTTCTAGTGGCACTAGGGCATCTCAACAATCAACAAAATACATCATCAAAACTGATGGAATCAATATAAATTCTCCACAAAGTGGGTATCTCAAATCAGACAAAAGAGAAGGCAATACAACTAGCAAGTTATATCCTAATATTCATCTCTACACTGGGAATAATATACTAAAATTTTACAAGAAATGGAGCAAATTTACTAGATCAATGAGATCAAAATGACAATGCTCTTTTTCCCCAATTTTCTTCTTCTCTTCAACGCGAAATCCCTACTCTCCCTTACTATTTCTTTCTTTTCAAAAGAGAGTCTTAAAATCGCTCTCTATCGTGGCTATATGCCACTTCTTTTATTTTATTTTATTTTTTATTTATTTTTAACTTGTAGGCCTCATTTAGTAGGGAACCCACTAACAAGGATAGTAAACTTTTGGTTTATATAATATGTAATTCAATTGCACTAATATGAGTATAATATATACCAGAAGAAAGCATAGCCAATATTTTTAATATGAATTTTTTATTTGAATCACAACTCATAATATAGGGAAACTTATTGTTATTCTTATTTACTGTTTTAATATGATATCCATTCGTATGAATATCTTTAAAATTCAACAAATTTTGTTCAGACTTTATTGATAATAACACATTATCTATAACGAGTTTTATTCCTCAAAAAAATAAAATAACAGTTCTTTTAAAACCATCAATCATTTTACATGTACCAATAATAGTATCAACACTTGTCTCTTCATGTATAAGGTTGACAGAACAAATTTTATTTTTGATAATAATGTATGCATTTGCACTACAAGACAAATATTTTCTCTTTATATCTTCATTTTTTTTTCACAAGAAAGAATAAACATATGATAATGTAATTTAACATATGATTTATTTTTAAAAATAATTTTATTTTGAAATTTATAATTCAGTCACTTTGTTAATGCCTTTATATGTAATGAGTTAAATCATATTTTTACTTGCATAGCTATTTTATTTATTATATTGTACACATATTATAATAATAGCACAAATTTATTTATTGATTCTTTGAAATTTACATTGAATGACAAATTTAAAAATAAATACATTCAAATATAAATAAGTAAAAACAGACATTAACATACCTAAAATAAAAAATACAACAAAAAAAGAAATTATTCAATATTTTTATTATTGATTAGATGATAATATTTCTTTCAGTATTTTTAAAAAACCAAAAACATCATAATAAGTTGTAGTAGAAGTATCTTTTAAGATAAAATTAGTTCCTATTTTTTTTCATTTTTTTAAAAATGTTTGGTAAAATTCAACTAAGTACTTTGACGTTCGACAAGTACACAATTAATGACTTTTATCGCCACAACGATGATATATGTTTTCTATATTCTTATGGTGTCTATTTTTTTATTATTATCTCACTTTTTATAGGATCTTTTATTATTGAAAAATCATTTTTTCTTTCTTTTATCATATTTGTTACCCAAATAATGGTATTTATAATTTTTGTGATTATAATGTGTCACATTTACTTCGAAAAATAGAGCAGAAGACAGAAGAGTGGACTTTATAATTTTTCAAGAGCAATTCAATATTTAGTTCTGCCATAAAGACATATAATTAATTCAGAATATTTTGTAAAGAAAAGTATAGGTAGACAATGAAAATACTAAACAATATAAACAATGGATATATCGGATGGTTATTTTATTAGGTGTGCGGATGGTTATTCTAATATTAAGATTTAGGTGAATAATTTGAAGATATAGTGTGTTTTGTTTTAATTTAATTGGTGGTTGTTCATATTGTTTAAAAAAATTATTGATTACCTAACATTACCCATTTTGTAAATCCATTCTCTTGATATTAGTGTTGCAAGAGCATATACGACGCATAAAAAATAGAAAATGTTTTCTCCAACATATTTTTATGAGTAACACTTTTTTTATAAATTTCAGTTGTGAAGTGATTTTGAACATTGCAAAATTATATTCATCGATAAATTTAAGATCCTGTAACCACAAAGATAACCATTCATATTGGGAATTTGAGAGAATCACTAATTTTTAGTGATAATACTTTTTTTAGACTCTTTCATATAAAAGTTTATGTTTGATTAATTGATAATAGTTTGTACTCTATTATGATAAGATATTCCTAATTAATAATATTTATACTCTATTATATATGAGAATACTTTATGATATGACATTTTTAGCAATAACTATTTTATAATAATTTGTTAATTTTTCGTTTCACTAACAATAATATAATAATTTCTTGTCAACTACAGTGGGTTCGAAATTTCTTCATTATCCCTCTTAATTAATTGTGTAGATTTTTTAATAGTACATATGGCTTATTCATACAGTGAATAATAAAGTGTTAATAATGTAACGCATGAATTAATTTGACGGCGCTTATTATATGTGATAGGTTGATATAGAAAACTTAGGAAGCGTGATTTGTTAATTTACCAGATATTAAGCGCATGCACGCATGCCTCAAATCTTCAATATTCAATGTTTCTTTGACCATATAAATTTACTCGCCAAAGTATAACTATTCCTTCGAGTCTTCAACTTTAATTTCTACCATTCAACTATGAAAATTTTAAGTTTTTATCCGCTTTGATATTTAATTCTTCGGTAACAATAAAAAGACAAAAAATATCAGTCTAAATAGTTTAATTTTATCTTATTTAATATTTATTTATTATAAAATATATTAAATAAAATAAAAAATAATAAATTTTGATAATTTTTAATTAAAAATTTTTATTTTCCAAAATTTTTTCGTTAACATAAACTAACTTCATGCTTGTTTATTGAATAGAGGAGCGCAAATAATTTGGCTAGAGAAAAATTTTTGTTAAAAGTCTCCTTCATAGTTGCAGTGAAAATTGAATTGAAAATAAAATATAGTATGTGATCAAAATTGAAATTCTCTAAAATGTATCATAATATATAAAAAATAGTATCATGATCTGTTCTTTTTTCTACTATTAGAAATTCTCTTTGTTCTCAAAAAAACACTTTTATTTTTAACAAAAACAAAATTTTAGCTGAAAACAAAATTCATGATCTTATTTTTTAGTTGGTCAAAGATTATTATTATCTTGCTCAATCTAAATATTTTCGAAGCATCCGTCCATCAAACTCAACTCGGATGGCTCATTTTCCAACGATGAAAGAGTGGCCTGTGGAGGTATTCTGCGAGATTTTGATGACAAATTCATTACTTGCTTCAGTGTTAATCTAGGTTTGTGCGTCGTAATTCTTGCAGAACTTTGAGACATTCTTCTAAGGTTATATTTGTTATTGAGCTTGAGCTACCTCAATGTAGTGATTAAAATTGATTCCAAAGCTACATTTATTTTCTGTCTTTAATAATTGAGCAGGTTACTCTATCAGACCTTTGATTGTAATTATTAGGATGTGTTGTGATAGACCGAGCAACTGGACCATCTATCATGAATACAAAGAAGCTAATTCATGCATGGATAGACTAGCCTCTTTTGGACATGATCTTCTTTTTTTTTCTTTTGATAATAAAATAAATTTTAAAGAGACTCTTGATTAAATAATTTGGACATGATCTTCAATATGGATGTCATATTTATTTCGGCTCAATTAGGTAAACAACAGAAAATTTAAACAACATAAATAATGGGCTGCATTTTCAGTTCACAGAAGGTGAAAAAAAATAGTCCATCATAAATTATTTTTTAAAAAATTTTACTTTCACATTTTACACTTTATCCTTCACCTTCTAACCCTTTTATCATTGCATACCTCTCCTCAAACTCTCACTGCGCCATCAGTCTCTCCTTCATTAGTCAGTCTCAGCGTTGTCCAGTTTTTTCTCCGTCAAGCAGTCAATTTAGAATGAAAATAACTATTCCAATACCTAGTAAAATAAATATTTATAAATTTTTATTATATCTACTTAAATCCAATTCAAATTAAATAAACATCCACTTTAGAATAAAAAATAATTATTTACATACTTAATAAAATGAACATCCAACAACAATTCATCAATTTTATACTAAACAATCAAATAAAGAAGGAACAAAATACTAACAAAAAAACATTGAGAAAAGAAAAACATAAAAAGAAAAAAAAATTGAAGCTTGAGAGAACGGGAATAAAAAAATGATGGTACCTGATGTCGGAAGACACTTTAAAGAATTTAGAAGTTTCGAAAGGAAGGCGGATAACTTTTTCATCGAGGTCTCAAACGGCAGAGACAAGGATGGCAAGAAAAGCCACGAGCAAAAAGAAGAGAGAACAGTCCATTGAACTGAAAAAAAAAAAAAGAAAAAAAGGGATGTAAGAATTAAATGAGAGGCGAAGAATGAGATGAATAATAAAAAAGAGCACTACTCTCTTCCCTTATAAAATCTGTTAATAATTATTTAATTAATTAAAAATTAAAATTTTAAATTTAAATTTATCTTTTTTTAAATCATTGTTCATAATATATATTGTTTACTTATATTTTTTTTTTAAAATTCGGTTCATCCAATTCGAACTATACTACAAATTAAATTAGTGTTTAGATCTAATGAGTTTTTTTTTTAAATCAATTTAAATCGCACCACTGAATATAATCTTTCACTTAATTAAAATCTTAAAATTATTTCTTCAAATGTTCTATAACGATGTTTAACTGCTGAAGAAATTGCAATAAATTTACTGTTATAAAAGAGCAGTAACAGAGTCCGTCATTCTTCATTTTCTTTTTTCTTTTTTATTTAATAATTATTTTATTTGAGTTGCCAATTTTTTGAGTGGCTATAATATTGCAGTGAAAAGATTGAAAACAGTAACGTTTTGAAGGCCAAGTGCCATTACCATCAAGTTACGGTAGACGGAGTTCTTTTCAAGCTTAATGACCATGCCTATGTTAAGGTGTTCTTCTTTCTCATTTTATGTGCTTTTAATTTCTTCAATTTTCTCTCATTTTAATTAATTGTTCATTTAATTCATTCAATTTTCAGCATTGCAATTGGCACTAGATAGCCATTTTCAAATTTTGGTGGTTGTGGTAGCAAAAATAGATGAAGGATAGAAGCAGAAGAAGAGGGAGCCGCGGTTATATTATTAGGAATAGGAATTGGGTTTAAATACGAAGGGAGATAAAATATAAGAAATATTTTAAAATTATCAATAAAAATTTAAAGATTGATTGTTTTTGTCGAACAAAATATACTTTATATGAAAATAATTTTAGTTTCAATTTTTCATGGTCAATTTTATTAGTATTTGAATCTTACATGATAAAAAATAAGAGTTAATAGTCAAAATCGTCCCTAAAAGATACTCCAATCTCTATTTTGGTCATTGAAAGATAAAATTAATCAAAATCGTCTCCGAAAGATACACGACTTGGTCACATTAATTCTTTCGTCAGTTGGATGATAATGTGGTGGGTTAATGCTACGTCTCACAAGATGATTGGTTGACGTATCAGATCAGTGACACGTGGCACGCCACATTTCAGTTGACATGTAAAAATGTTATTTATAATCAAAATAGTTATTAAAAGTTCAAACGTAAGTTATTTTCATTCCTAAAATTTTAAAAATTAATCAAATTAGTCTTTATATAATTTTTTTATTTTTTTATAATATTAAATTTGAAATATTTTTTGATACTACTAATTTTAATAAAAATGTAATTGACAAACAAAAAGTTAGTAATTATATCTTTTCTTCTTAAATTTTTTTCAATAAAATTATCTCTCTCATTTAATTCTTCTCAAAATTTCTCTTATTCTTTTATATTCTAAAACATTTTTTCTCACATTATTGCATTTTACTGGAGTATATATATATATATACTCAAACTTAAAATGTATGTATTTGTTAATCTAAACAAAGTTATATGCTCAAAATCAAAATTTATGTATGTTAACCAAAATAAAGTTATACCACTATTTTTTTTCTGCTATATCTTTTTTTTTTCATTACGGTATTACTTACATATATGATGTAATGGTAGTAATATTAAAAGTCAAAATTCAAGAAGAACCACAAATTTTACTTCACTTTCAAACTTTACAACATATTAAAAATTTATTGCTTAATTATTATTATTATTATTATTATTATTATTATTATTATTATATGCTAAACGAATTGTGTAAGACCCCGTATTTTTTTAAAATTAAATAATTAACTATTTATAAACTAATATATTATATTAAAATATATTTTTTAAAAAAATATTTTTTTAACAAAAATAATTAAATAAAATTTTATTATTATTATTATTATTATTATTATTATTATTATTATTATTATTATTATTATTATTATTATTATTATTATTATTATTATTATTATTATTATCCCTTGGCCGAATCCTTAAGGGAGTTGAGGATTAAAAAAGTAAAGATAAAGAAAGCAAACGTGGCTTGCATGTAAACTTATATATATAAAATCATGACATATATCCAAATCATTGTATTCATTAATCATCTTTACTTCATTTGCTTCTTTGTATCACCGAATTAATATGAGGGAATAAGAGAAAGGAAATTGACCGAGAGAGAAAGAATTGATTTTTTGTGATTCGTAATTCTAATAAAAAATCTAATCCGGTAAAAGTGTTCGTATTCTCCTTTTCTACATGTTGGCGTTATTTTTATCTGGTAGAAGTTGACGGTGATGTAATTTCTTTTTCCCTTGAGCTCAGTCAATTGGAGTTTTAGGAGGCACAGACGATTCTTAACGTTTTCTTCTTCAGCAGTTCGGTCAGAAAACTTCTCCGGAGGTCCCGTTAGTTTGATTTCGTATGGAGGTAGGGTTTGGTAACTTTATAATAATTAAATGTGAGTTTGATAAATGAATGTTGATTTAGCTGATTATTGCGTGAATTTGAATGAGTTTATGTTAAATTATTGTTGAATTATTATTGTTTGCTTGAGATTTTGATTCAGTTATGTATGAACAACTAGCTGGGATGCTTTGATTATTTTGGGAATAAGAAATGGAATTTTCAAAAGTTTGAAGAAATATATTAACTGATTTTTGAATTATTAAAGAAATATTTTTGCTGTTGGAGTCGGTTGGATTATTAATTGTTTTAAAGATTTTGGAGAATGGCATAAAGATGTGGTTTTAGTTTTAAAAGAAAAAGAGAAGATAAATCGGCACGTGTACTTATGAGAATGATTGAAAGGTCACGAGAGGGTGACGGAAAGTAAATAATGATGGTGCCGATGTGAAAGTGTTAAGCCGTGGGCTTTGTTTTTGAATGATTGTGCGGGGACGTCCGTGTGAATGGAACGGCTTCCAGGAGAAAGTGGCACATGTTTTAGCTGGAGAATCAGCGCCTGCAAGTACTTGCAGAGGTCATGTTCGGCATACTTCAGCTGGAGAATCAGCGCCTGCAAGAAGTGGAAACTTGCAGAGGTTATGCCGCTGGAATGCCTTATCTGACTTGTGGGTCGGATTGCGTCGGGTGCGGGTCGAAACCGACAAATGAGCTCATTACCTGCGATAGGAATAGACATGAATCATGCTTGTTTGCACATATCTCTGTGATGTGTAACTCTGTGATTGTGTGTGTGCGCTGCGTGACTGATTGACTTCTGAGTTCTTTTATTATTCATACTTATAAGTGTTTTGTTGTTAGTTGCGGTTGGTTAATAATGGCAAAATGAACTTAATTTCTAACCCCGACCCTACTAAGAACTTTCCGGTTCTTACCCCCTATCTCCACCCCTTTCAGCTACAGGTGCAAAGGCTCATTGTCAAGTTACGGGAGCACAGAGGAATATGTTTATAAGTTGAGTTTTTAGGATTTGTTTTCCCCTCGCCTTGTTAGTTAGAGTTTTTAGAGGGGTAGGATTTGTTTTTGGGAATCTTGAAATAAGTTTATGTATTTAATACTATGTGAATATATATACTTTTGTGATTTAGTGGCGTAAAATAAAGTCTCTTTTCGTTTTCTTAATTAAAGTTTCGGTTCGTATTCGCGAAGGCTCAATATTAGATAAAGATAGTATATAATAAAAAAGGTTTAGAGGTAAGTAGCACTCAGACTTTTAGTACGATCATGAGGTGCTAAAAGTTAGGGTGTTACATTATGGTATCAGAGCAGTTCCTTCCCGTTAGAGCCTTGGGAATAGACTGACTATGCTTTACTGCATACTCTGAGTGTCTGTCATGCAATAGGACTTGTCTTAATGACAAGAGTTTGAGTTTTAGATGCATGACTGTCTATTGATTAATGTCGTTAGTTTACCGTTGCATATCTGTTAATACTAAGTTTGGCCAACTTAATGTTGATGGTTTATGTATACGAGAAAGTTAACGGGTTATCATAGGCAAAATAGAAGTAATAGGTAACGTGAATCGTGGGTTTTGGGAACGTTAGAGGTTAAGTTTTAGGGGTAAGCTTCGTTTCAACGTATAATCCTTACTTGTGCTAATGTAGCTTGAAGTCATCTTTTCCTTGACTGCTTGTAGTGAAATTCTTTGTTTCGAACTTCTTTCTTGAGATGTGTTTTGAATAACTCTCGACCATATCTTGTCATTCATAAGATATGATTTCTCTCACGTTTAAAAAATTGAACATGTTAAATCTTTCTGTTTTTCTTTGACATGTTTAAAAGGGAAATTAGTATGAATCTTTTTCAATTTATATCAATTTTCGAGAACAAAAATTTTTATAAGTGAGGTAAAATGTAAGACCCCGTATTTTTTTAAAATTAAATAATTAACTATTTATAAACTAATATATTATATTAAAATATAATTTTTTAAAAAATTATTTTTTTAATAAAAATAATTAAATAAAATTTTTATTATTATTATTATTATTATTATTATTATTATTATTATTATTATTATTATTATTATTATTATTATTATTATTATTATTATCCCTTGGCCGAAGCCTTAAGGGAGTTGAGGATTAAAAAAGTAAAGATAAAGAAAGCAAACGTGGCTTGCATGTAAACTTATATATATAAAATCATGACACATATCCAAATCATTGTATTCATTAATCATCTTTACTTCATTTGCTTCTTTGTATCACCGAATTAATATGAGGGAATAAGAGAAAGGAAATTGACCGAGAGAGAAAGAAAGAGAACCGAAGCTCCTTTGATCTTCCGGCCTTGATTTCTTGTGATTCGTAACTCTAATAAAAAAATCTAATCCGATAAAAGTGTTTGTATTCTCCTCTTTTACATGTTGGCGTTACTTTTATTCGGTAGAAGTTGACGGTAATGTAGCTCTTTTTCCCCTTGAACTCGGTCAATTGGAGTTTTAGGAGGTACAGACGATTCTTAACGTTTTCTTCTTCAGCAGTTCGGTCAGAAAACTTTTATGGAGGTCCCGTTAGTTTGATTTCGTATGGAGGTAGGATTTGGTAACTTTATAATAATTAAATGTGAGTTTGATAAGTGAATGTTGATTTAGCTGATTATTGCGTGAATTTGAATGAGTTTATGTTAAATTATTGTTGAATTATTGTTGTTTGCTTGAGATTTTGATTCAGTTATGTATGAACAACTAGCTGGGATGCTTTGATTATTTTGGGAATAAGAAATGGAATTTTCAAAAGCTTTAAGAAATATATTAACTGATTTTTGAATTATTAAAGAAATATTTTTGCTGCTGGAGTCGGTTGGATTATTAATTGTTTTAAAGATTTTGGAGAATGGCATAAAGATGTGGTTTTAGTTTTAAAAGAAAAAGAGAATATAAATCGGCACGTGTACTTATGAGAATGATTGAAAGGTCACGAGAGGGTGACGAAAAGTAAATAGTGATGGTGCCGATGTGAAAGTGTTAAGCCGTGGGCTTTGTTTTTGAATGATTGTGCGGGGATGCCCGTGTGAATGGAATGACTTCCAGGAGAAAGTGGCACATGCTTCAGCTGGAGAATCAGCGCCTGCAAGTACTTGCAGAGGTCATGTTCGGCATACTTCAGCTGGAGAATCAGCGCCTGCAAGAAGTGAAAACTTGCAGAGGTTATGCCGCTGGAATGCCTTATCTGACTTGCAGGTCGGATTGCGTCGGGTGCGGGTCGAAACCGACAAATGAGCTCATTACCTGCGATAGGAATAGACATGCATCATGCTTGTTTGCGCATATCTCTGTGATGTGTAACTCTGTGATTGTGTGTGTGTGCTGCGTGACTGATTGACTTTTGAGTTCTTTTATTATTCATGCTTATAAGTGTTTTGTTGTTAGTTGCGGTTGGTTAATAATGGCAAAATGAACTTAACTTCTAACCCCGATCCTACTAAGAACTTTCCGGTTCTTACCCCCTATCTCCACCCCTTTCAGCTACAGGTGTAAAGGCTCATTGTCAAGTTACAGGAGTACAGAGGAATATGTTTATAAGTTGAGTTGTTAGGATTTGTTTTCCCCTCGCCTTGTTAGTTAGAGTTTTTAGAGGGGTAGGATTTGTTTTTGGGAATCTTGAAATAAGTTTATGTATTTAATACTATGTGAATATATATACTTTTGTGATTTAGTGGCGTAAAATAAAGTCTCTTTTCGTTTTCTTAATTAAAGTTTCGATTCGTATTCGCGAAGGCTCAATATTAGATAAAGATAGTATATAATAAAAAGGTTTAGAGGTAAGTAGCACTCAGACTTTTAGTACGATTATGAGGTGCTAAAAGTTAGGGTGTTACAAATTGCTTCTTAAGCGTACTACATACAAAGATCATAATAAATTTTTGTGTGTTTCATATGTTTGAGATAGATTATATAATTTTTCTTTTAATATTACTATCATTACATTCTATATATAAGTAATACTGTAATGAAAAAAAAAAGATGTGGTAGAAAAAAATAGTGGTATAACTTTGTTTAGGTTAACATACATAAATTTTGATTTTGAGCATATAACTTTGTTTAGGTTAACAAATATGTACATTTCAATTTTGAGTATATATATATATATATATATATATATATATTCCAGCAAAATGTAATAATATAAGAAAAAATGTTTTAGAATGGAAAAGAATAAGAGAGATTTTGAAAAGAATTAAAGGAGAGAGATAATTTTATTGAAAAAAATTTTAAGAAGGAAAGATACAATTACTAATTTTTTGTTTGTCAATTACATTTCTATCAAAATTAATAGTATCAAAAAATATTTTAAATTTAATATTATCAAGAAAAAATAAAAAAAAATTATATAAGGACTAATTTGATTAATTTTTAAAATTTTAGGGATGAAAATGATTTACTTCTGAACTTTAAAGACTATTTTGATTATAAATAACATTTTTACATGTCAACTGACATGTGGCGTGCCACGTGCTACTGATCTGATACGTCAACCAATCATCTTGTGACACGTAACATTAACCTCACAATGTCATCTTGCCATGTGGCACTTAACGTGACATGTCACCATCTAACTGACAAAAAAATTATCGTAACTAAATCGTGTATCATTCAGAAATGATTTTGACTATTAACTCTAAAAAATAACTATTTATTCTAATTATATTAGATAACCAATTAAAATATCAGTCAATTATAACTGGCTATTAATTAAACTGCAAACAAGTTCAATTAAATAAACGTAAGTAGGGTAAATCATAATTTTTTTAATTTAAATCGACATCTTTTTCATTTAAATCGCATTTTATTTATTAAATCAGTATTTTAGGATAAAGTTGGCTGTTTTGCGAAATAATTAGCAGGAAGAGGTGTTGGCTACACAATTTTTTTTTTTTTTCCGAAATCTATTACAATGCTAACTGAACTTATATAAAAAATTAATTTGATTCGCATTTAATATCTAGCAAAATAATTTTCATCCATTGGAAAGATGGAAAGACGAGTTTACCCTTTCCTTGACTACTATCTTTCTCTTGTCACTGTAGCTTGATGTCATGGCATCCTAAACTCAAACCATTGTCCCCTCCTTTCTCTTTCACGAATTTGCCCTTCCCTCCTCCTCCTTCTTCTTCTTCTTCTTCTTCTTCCCACTAGCGGTGACCAGCCACAATACACTCCACTGTAAAAACATTAACACCTTCTCCATTCTCATTTCTCATTTTATAAATAATAATAATAATAAAATAAAGAAAAAATGTCTAAGGCTATACACCAACCGGGTTTAGATTCTGTGTGTTGCGACCGCACCATGAACAAGCCTGATTCCACCAACCTCGATCTACGACCTTCCCCTCTCAAACTCACCACCACCTCCGGAGCCAGAACCAAGAATCCACCCCGTGCCCCTACTAACCCAGCCAACTTCTCCGGCGACCTCGCCGGAGCACACGACGCCGTCCGATCCGTCCCGGCGCCCCCGAGGAGCTCCAAACCAGGTCACCGGAGAACTGTTTCCGCCGGAGCTCCGCTAATCTACTCCGGAGGAAGCTCAAACACCAGCCCGAACCTTTCTCCCGGCGGGAACATCTTCCCTGCCGGAAAATCTCCCAAACCAGTTGCTCTACCCACGCGCGGGCCGAGCCGGCCAGATGTTCTCGGCTCCGGCGCCGTGAACTATGGCCGCGGCAGCATCGTGCGAGGTGGTGGGGGCGCCAAGCATGGGAACAGCACCAACGGTTGTTGTGATGCTGAAGAATTGAAGAGGTTAGGGAATGAGTTTTATAGGAATGGGAACTTCGTGGATGCTCTGGCAATGTATGATCGTGCTGTTGCGGTGTCACCGGGCAATGCGGCGTGCCGGAGTAACCGTGCCGCGGCGCTTACAGCGTTGGGGAGGCTGGGAGAGGCCGCAAAGGAGTGTGATGAGGCTGTGAGTTTGGACCCTGGTTATGCCAGGGCGCATAAGAGGCTTGCTTCTCTATATTTGCGGTATATATAAAATTCAAAATTCTTGTGTTGTCTTCTTGATATTTGTTATGTGTGATGAACTGATGATGAAGATTTTGATGTTAATGGTTTGAGCTTGACTATGATTTGACTTGAGACAGAGTTGTCTGATTTATGTGATTAATTCCAAATCAAGTAGGATAAGACTTCATTGTTGTCTGTGATGAAGGATGCAATGACATTGTGTTATTGTCTTCTTTTATGATCGGGCTTTTGTTTATGAAGAGTAATCAATCACCTTGATGGTTCAATCTTCAAACCTTTGAAAATGATAGCGTAAATAAGCTATTTTGTTAATTTTTAAAATTTCTGTTTTCCTTTTTTCTTGGTATAGTGTTATACTGTTTATATAGTGTGTAACTGGTGCCCTGATTTTTTAGCATCATTAAGACACTTGGAGAGTTATGTGTTCATAAATGAAGATTTCAGTTGCATCGTTAGCGTATAGGCTATGGGAAAATGTGTGACTCGTGTTTTAACAATGATTGGAGATTTCAGTTACATTACCACGTTCATTATAAATGTAACTGAAATACGATTTCAGTTACATTACCACGTTCATTATAAATGTAACTGAAATCATGACTTATTTCAGTTACATTGATCTCTGTATGTCAAAAATGGGGTCTACAATATGGGTTCCAATAAAATTTTTTATGCTTATGTGATAAAATTTCAGTTCTAATTTGTAAATTTTCATATTTTTTATGGCTTTATAAGTTGTAGATTTGATGTTCTCTTCATCTTGATTGATTTAGAACTTATGTAGCTTTGGGCAGGTAGAAAACTCACAGCTTCACCTCTCTCTATCTGGGCTAAAAGTGGATCAATATGAAGAGCAAACACTGATGTTCTTAGAGAAGCATCTAAACCGATGTGAAGATGCACGAAAGGTTGGTGATTGGAAGAGCGTACTTAGGGAAACAGAGGCGGCCATTGCGGTTGGAGCAGACTTCTCACCTCAGGTAGGCTCTTGATCAATAAAATGAGCATAAAATTCCATATTTTCGAAATTGATACACATTGCTTCCGTTTCCTAACTTATTAGATTACTACTTAGCTTGTTGCTTGTAAAGCAGAAGCTTATTTGAAGCTTCATCTGTTTGAGGATGCGGAATCCACACTTTCAAACATTCCCAAGGTGGAAGGTTGTCCCCTGGCCTACTCTCAAACCAAGTTTTTTGGCATGCTTGGTGAAGCCTACGTGCCTTTTGTCTCTGCACAGGTTGAGATGGCCTTGGGAAGGTAAAAAAATCTTAAGATTCCAAATCCATGACTAGAAAGAACATTTAACTGAGCGATTCAAGAAACAAATGATGGGTTGTTAGCATGTTGCAGGTTTGAGACTGCTGTTGCTGCAGCAGAAAAGGCTAGCCTGTTAGATCACAGTAATGTTGAAGTTGCCAGGATTGTTAATACTGTAAAAATGGTTGCAAGAGCTCGATCAAGGGGCAATGATCTTTTCAGCTCTGGCAAGTTCTCTCAAGCGTGTTCTGCTTATGGCGAAGGCCTCAAATATGACTGTTTCAACTATGTTCTATATTGCAATAGAGCTATTTGTTGGTCTAAACTTGGACTATGGGAACAATCTGTTCAAGATTGCAACCAAGCTCTTCTCATTCAACCAAATTACACCAAGGCACTTTTCCGCAGAGCTGCATCAAATGCAAAGGTGAAATCACTTGCATTGTGCATCTGTCTCTGTTTCTGTTTTTAGCTTTTTCGCTTGAACTTCTTCATTGTTCCTTGTTAATATGCGTGACCTTTCTACAGCTTGAAAGATGGGCGGAAGTTGTTAAAGATTACGAGACTTTAAGGTGTGAACTCCCCGAAGACAGTGAAGTTGCTGAATTTCTTCGCCAGGCTAAACTAGCATTGGAAAAATCTCGTGAAGCGGTATATGCTACCAAGTTTGGAGTTGAAGTCGAAGAAATCTTGGCACTAGATAAATTCAAGGCAGCTATTGCTTCTGCTGGTAAATTCAATACCCTATGTATATATGCAATTTTTTTAAAAAGTTCTTAACAATGTTGGTTCAGCATTTTTCTTGCTTCAATTAATGTACTTATAAGGAAAATCTCAATATTCAGGTGTTTCGGTTGTTCATTTCAAAGTGGCATCAAATGAACTATGTGAAGAAATATCTCCATTCGTAAATACATTGTGTGTTAGATATCCATCTGTCAAGTTTATTAGGGTAAGCAATGCAAGAAGTGACTCTTTATGAGTATTCTAAGATACAATTTTCACATTGGTCTAAATTCTCATTGGCATTCCATTGCAGGTGGATGTTGAAGAGTGTCTATCAATAGCAAAAGCTGAAAACATTAGAATTGTTCCAACTTTCAAAATATATAAAAATGGGGTGAAGGTGAAGGAAATGATCCGGCCAATCCACCAGTTGTTAGAGGACTCAGTAAGGAAAAATAGTAGTCTCTAAAATTTTTAGGATTCATGTTCATTATTTTGCATTTTTCACAACATGGAATTGAAGAAGGTGCTCTAAGATTACACCAACAATAGTCCAAATTTAGGAAGTTCAACTCTCTGATGCATACAAATGGATAACATTTTTTTTTCAACATTGCTTTGGTCAACTAAAAAGGCATAAAAATTCACAGCACCTTAGGCAGGCAAACCTCAGAGATAAATGTTAGTTAACATCTTGAAATCATGTATGTGTATCTTTTTCCTTCTCTCAACTAATTTAGTTCTTATTTTCTTTCTCCAATGTATTAAATCCCCCCCCCCCCCTCTCTTTCCTTTTTCCTTCTTTCAATACATTTTTATTTTGTTGTTTGATTCTGAATTAGATTGTGTACAGTATTGGTTAAGACTCGCATTTCTCCCATTATGTTTGAAATGATATTACAGTATTTTCTTCTTGAGTCATATTCAAAATTAAGATCCTGTGTAGAGACCAAAATACAAAAAAAAAAAAAAAAAAAAAATTAAGAACCGGTGTTGGATAAACAACTACAATCTTTTAAGTTCGTTTCAAATTTCTAATTAAAACCTAAATAAGAAGTTAGATTTATAGAAAGAAGCTCTAAAAAGTGTATGGTCTGCACATAAGCCGTAGCAAGATGAAATATATAGAATGTAAGTTCGGCCGCCGAAGGGAAAATCCTAATACAGAGGTGAAGATTGGAGAAAACATTTTATGAAAAGTTAAAAATTTTAAGTATCTTGGGTGTGTCATACAGGATAATAGAGAGATTGAACAGGATGTAAATCATAAGATTCAAGCATGTTGGTCAAAATGGTGGAGTGTATTTGGTTTTACATGTGACAAAAAAATGTCTTTTAACTTAAAGGTAAATTCTATCACACTGCTATCAGACCGACTATTCTTTATAGTACAGAGTGTTGAGTGGCTAAAGGGGAGCATAAGTTAAGTGTGATAGAGATGAAGATATTGAGATGGATGAGTGGTCATACGTGATTGAATAGAATAAGGAACGAAGATATAAGAGAGAAAATTGGAGTAGCACCTATTATGGAAAAGATGGTAGAATCACATCTCAGGTGGTTTGAACATGTGAGAAGAAAACCGACAGAACACCCGGTCAGAAGGGTGGATGAAATTGAAGATGGACAAGGGATAAAATGTAGAGGAAGACAATCCATGAAGTGGTCAAACGAGATCTACATGTGAATGGTCTCTCTATAGACATGATACATGATAGAACTCAATGATGTCGTTTAATCAATGTAGCCGACCCTGCCTATTGGGACAAGGCTTTGTTGTTGTTGTTGTTGTTGAAGTTTAAATACTTGCATGAAAGAATAATAATAATAATAATAATAAAACAAAACCATAAAAACCTTCATATAATATAGCTGAATCAAATCCAATAACATCAGATAAAGTAGTAGGCAAATGAAAGCATTTATCTGCTTATTCTATGCCAAGCATGCAAATGTTGGCTCTAATGTAATGAAAGTTGAATAACAGCGACAAGATGACTTATTTTTCATATACTATTACTGGCCGGCGGCAAAGGCCTCAACCGGGAAAGTCTTGGTGATTCCGGCAAGGCTCTTGAAGTGGATCTTCCCAGTTGGTGGATCATCAACACTGATCTCACTCACTGGTGGCCACAGCATAAGCTCCTTGGCCTTCACACCCTTGAGTTTCTTGATCTTCTTCTTTGATATGAACCCTGTGATCTCTGAGTCATAGCTCACTAGCTTCTTCACCATCTTGAACTCATGCTCCACCTTCTTCTTCTGCACTATCCACATGTACCCTGTGCTCTTCACATACCCTACTTCCACCACATCTTGAAGTGGGAGAAGCCCTGCCGGAAGTTCATACTCTTGCAGCAACGAAACGGCCATCTTTAGGCCTTCCTCGTCGCCCTTCTTCACAATCCCTCCTTCCTTATTATCAGCCATTGATTGATATCAATCTAATGCTTTGCTCAAGATTGATATGTAAATGCTGTTTTGTATTTATATATAGTTCATTGATGAACCATTTTGTGTGTGCTTGTGTGTACATATATGGATAGAGAACCACTAGAGATGTAGTAATGGACAATGTTTGTGCTTGGTGGAGATCGAAGTGAATATCTCATTGTATGAATCGTCCAATCTTATCTTTCATTTTCACTATATTATTTCGATACAAATTTAACCGTTTTTAGATTTTTAGCGTGGCTTTTCACTTCAATAAACTTAATTTTCACCTTTAAATCTTGTTTATTAGTAATATAAACCTAAACTTTTAATGTGCAAATATAGCTATTCTTTTTTATTACTTGTATTCACCACCTTTGTCAACTAGCATTTGTCATGGATTGGACGGTTTAATAAACATTTTTGTGGTGAAAATTGCTTAATTGCATTTAGCTTTGTAAGTATAGCGACTAGCTAGGTTATTAGGAAGAGGTGCTACACGACACAAAACCAATCTGAGCAACCAAAGTAGGTTTTTGTTTGTTTACAAGAGTTGAACTTGTTTTGATTGCAGTAGTGCGCTTAATCAAAAGGCTAAATGAAAAGAAGTTAAAAAAAAAAAAGGAAATTTAGCATTCGTTTTATTTAGAGTATTTACCCATTTTAGTTCTCAAAGAATTTTAGACTAGACACTTTAGTTCCCAACTAAAATTAATTACTCGATTAGTCCTTAATAATTAATTCCGTCAGTCACTTAGGTTCTTGGTTCCGTCAATTATAACGGAAGATAAAATAGTCCTTAACAACTCTAATAGGGGACTAAATGATCCCTGACAACTCTAAGAGGAGACAAAATGATCCCTGACTCCTTTGTTGGAAAACGATATTGTTCTTCCCCAATTTTCATCATATCTCGTATAACCCTAACATTCATACTCTCCTTCTTCACTTTCACAGTCTTCTCTTCCATCTATTTCTTCCTCCTCTTCAGCTCCAAGATCAAGCCATGGTGTAACTGCCACGCATGTCGCATCTATCTCAACATGTCATGGACCACATACTTTCTAAATCTCTGTGACTGGTATACCCACCTCCTATGCACTTTACCCACCAGAAACATCCACTTCCACATCCTTGATAACAGCATCACCTCCAACCCCGACAACGTCCACCACATCCTCAAGACCAAGTTCCACAACTATCTCAAGAGCATGTCTTTCTCCACTCTCCGGCAAGCAATATAAATTGTTGGACATTAGGACATCATGAGAAGATTATTCTTCAACATCATATGCAAATTCTCATTTGAAATGGACCTCGAGTGCTTCATTCCTTCTCTTCCGGAGTCCAAGTTGGCAGACAGTTTCAACCTCGCATCCAAGCTATCAGTAGAATGAGCAATGTCGCCGTTGCCACTCATATGAAAACTGAAGTGGTTACTGAACATTGGTTCGAAGAAGAAGTTAAAGGAAGCGATTGGAGTGGTGGACAATGTGGTCATGGAGATGATAGGGCAGAGGAGGAGGGAGATAGCGACAATGACGACGGGTCTTAACAAATCAGACTTGCTGTCAAGATTCATGGGATCCATCGAATACGACAAGTACTTGAGAGACATAGTCATTAGTTTTCCGAGTATGAATTAGTTGAAAACGTCTTCTTGTGAACATTGAAATCGTAGAGTGTGCATTATGTAGCTTGAAGTTACAGTGTTAGATTGTTAGTGTTATGCGAGATATGATGAAAATTGGAAGAAAATAATATCATTTCCGAGCAAAGGAGGTCAGGGACCATTTTGTCCCCTGTTAGAGTTGTCAGAGACTATTTTATCCTATATTAAAGTTGACGGCGCAAAGGACTTAAGTGACTTACGGAATTAATTATTAGAGACTAATCAAATAATTAATTTTAATTGACAATTAAAGTATCTGATTCAAAATTCTTTAAAAACCAAAATAAATAAATACTCTTTTATTTATCATACAATTTGTCCATCTCCTCCTTTTTTTAATTTTTTCCATACCAATTTCTCAAGGAGAGAAATTTTTGTTTAAGCACAAGTTCATAAACTTTTAAATTATATATAAAGAGGTATTTGACGTGTAAAATCATAATTAGTGGACCACAATGTACATGTATTGTGCTACCTTTATATATTTATATTTTGAATAAATCTCTACATTCAAGTCTTTTAATTAACTAAGTACTTTTGACCTAATTTACTTCTATACGTTATACTTTTAACAAACTTTTGATTCAACGTGCAAATATATATAACTTCTTTTTTTATGCGGATTTTATTTTCTTTTTCGAATTTTTTTAGTATTTTCTACGTCTTTTACGTTTTGTTTTATCTCTGCGTTTTATGTTTCTCCTTCTTCTTTATGTTCTATTCCTTCTTTGCGTTCTCTTTGTTCAAAATCAATGCTCTTTTATGTGATTTGAAGATTTGGATTAAAATTTTTAAAATTAAGCTGTGAAATTAGGTTTGAACAGGTATTTCGTTTTTAAAGATAATGAATTATTCAAGTTCAGATTGTCAATTGAACCAGAGCGAAGTGAATTATTATTTTGGATCGAATCAAGTGGCTAAGGTGTGGTTCGAATCTAGTTAATGTAGTTCGTTAGTAGTTTATAATTTTATATGTGAATACTTTTGTTTTTGTTTGTGAAAATTTAAGTTTATGGTTGATGGCTTGAATTGAATGAAGTGTAGGAGTTCTGAATTTGAATTATTATTTTGATGAATCTGTTTTCGTTCACGTTTCAGTGTATTTGGTTTATAAATTGGTGCATGTTGAAAATGCTTTCGGTGTATTTTCAAGTTCAGACTCAATTGAACGAGGGAGAATTGTAAAAATTGCATCAATCGGAGAAGATGATGATGAATCTAGTGTGGATTCAGATTAAACATGGTGGCTATTTTGGTTTTTATTTAGTTTTAAAGTGGTTGTTTCAGTTTTTATTTAGTTTAAAGTGTGTTTGTTTTTGTTGTTTGTTAGATATTTTTAATTGTCTTTGTTTTTATATTTAATTATTGGAACAAGTTAAAATTATATTAAATTTGAATGTGATATACTCTTGTTATTTTAGTTTATTGACCGTTTTAAACTTCATTTTATGGTAATTGAAATTCTGATTATTAACTTTTAAAAAAATTGAAAAATCGACCGAACCAAATTGCTGTTAATTTGATTCGGTTCAATTTTCTTACAAATAACAAACTGAACGGTTAATATTGTAAAAGAATCGAACAGATCGATTAAGTTGATCTTCAATCTAAAACTGAATTGTTTACACTTCTAATTTAAGCTGATTTTTTATTGTCTTCTAAATATTATGGAAATTAAATTTACGACTTGTGCTAATTAAGATTTCGTAGCCATAAATATAAAATGATGTGGCATGTTTATTAGGAGAGAATTTCAGAGCAACTCCAATGGATTAATTTTGAATATTACTTTTGATTTGTATTGAATATCATTTTTAAAATGGTACTAATATCAATAAAAAGATACCATATTACTTAAAAAAAGAAGAGTGAAATGCTGCCATTTATTTAAAGTCATTCAGTGAACACTAATGGTATTACTGTAATATTGTTATTATAACATTGTTTTATTGTAATGTTATAATGTTGTTTCATTATAATATTGTAACAAAAATTCAATCAAAATGTACTCAAATAAATTAGATGTATTCAGTTGTATTTTGTATTTTATTATTCTATTTTTTATTATCATCAATTTGGTAAAAAAATGGATCCGAATCAATTTAACGTAAGTTCTTTTCTGAATTATTTACAAAATTCTAATTTTCCTCTCAATCTAAATATGGTATATAATCGTTAATTTTGTAATTTTATATATTTTATTTTATTTAAATATTCATAATTTAATTAAATTTATTTAAAATAATTAAAAATAATTTAAAATTTAAATTGAAATAAAATTAAGTATTGTAGTGACAAATTTTACATTAAATTTTAAATTAAGTATTATGATATATGATCTCACAAATACTTATGTGATATTTTATGAGACCCAAAATAAAATGAAATTAATACTAAACATTGAAAATGTTCTTACAAATTATGGAAAGAAGGATTTCTATATTAAACTTACTTAAACTTGACTTATGCGTTTTGCGTGACTAAAATAATTTTTTTTATATAAAAAGTTATTTAACAAAAAAATTGAAAAAGAATAACAAGTCTATTTTTGTTATTTAGAAAAAGTTGTTTAATTAAAATTAAAAATCTTATATTTGTAAGTCAAAACTAATCATTTATACTATTGTTCTTCTGTATATCTCATTTTCTAATTATAAGAAGATACATGTTATATAATCAGCCGAATTTATTATTTTTAGTAATTTCTTTTAACTATTAACTCAATTCTTTTAGTCTAGTAATCTAATAATATATTTTAGCACATAATTTTAAACATTGACAATTAACTCATAATAAAAAATAATAAATTCTGCTGACTCTCTAATAATAAAAAAAATACTAGATAAACAATAAAATTTGTTATTTTTAACCGTCACTTTTTAACTATCAACCCAATTCCTCTATAAAACAGCATTATAATTAGTTAGATAGATCTTATGGACATTTGTTATTCATATACAAACTTATTCTTATAAATTCATGCATTAACAATTCATAGCTAGAATGGCCAATCTGACTTATAGGTAACTGCTTAGCTAAGTAACAGGAAAGAACCTTCATCGTGATGAGAAATTTGTGTGTCTACGTTCTCTCTTAAGGAATTTGAAGCAAGGGCCATTGGCGCTCCATTTTTCTTGAGTTCAGAAAAATAAGTCTATATTATCCATCAGCTTCAAAAAAGCTTTGTTTCTTCGTTGCAACATTTGAACTCACAACAGCAACTCATGGCAGCACCAAAGTTTAGTCTATCTATAATCAATGTTCTTATAATAACAATACATGTATTATTTTCCTCCAGGGACTCGCTCAACTCTCAAGTATAATTTAGAACCAAGAAAAATTAAAGAAGCAATAGCATTTTTCTTTCCCACATATACGCATGCATGGATGATGAACAACAATTGATTGCTATATTATTGCATTTTCACTTTAAGAATTTCGTAATATGTTATTTATTACTATTACAACTTTACAAGCACTTCCTTTTCCTTATGAATCATTTCAATGCACGTCTTATGTTATAAAATTAATTCCACAGCTATGAAAGCTGCAACAAGTTGGATAATTTTTGCTTCATCTTCTCAAACAATTACTGTAAAGCCTCACGTGAACTGCATCCTCCACGTGAAGCTTTATTTTACTTAAAAAGAATAAGTGAATGATGGTAAATCCAGTGAAGCTCTTGCAATAGACTTGTATTCTTCTAGTTTCTCCAATTCCCTTGATGTGAGTTCCTGTTCATACATACAAGTTAGATACCAGAAAGGGAAAATTACTAGTCATAAACTTTGTTTTGTTAAGATTTGTTTGGCATCATGCATAATAAGATTATTATCATTACCTTCTTGTCAAAAGCACTTATGTAGCCAACAAGATGAATTTGCATGCGCTGCTGCTCATACATATGGTCATCACTATTGGGATCAATAAGGCATATATGCTGCAAAATGAGCCACAATAATCTTCATTAGGGAATATATTGTTAATGCAGCATTTAGAGAATCAATGGTTTGTCCAGATAGCAATATGTTGTATACTAAGAAGAATTTTGCATTGAATTTTTTTTAAGAAGATTATCATTTTTCTTTTTTGGCTACTCACTATTCTTTTGTTGGCAACATGGTTGAGATGGTTCAAATGAATGCTAACCAATATCTTAAAGTTCCTATCAGCATGAACCTTGCCCCAACCAAAGTAAAGTCCAAAAACTTGACCAGGAAGAGCACCTGTTGCATTCTCTGCATTAAGGAATTAAAGTTCATCAGATTGATATAAAAAGAAAATGATAAACCTTTGATTTAGTCCCTAGCCAAAAACACAAGGGACAAAGTGGACCGTTAGAATTTGAAAGTGACAAATTCATCCCTCACCATTTTGACACTCCCTTACAATTCAAAATTAGTAGACATATTAGTCCTTCCAGTATGTGTGCGAATTTTGTATTGAAGAACAAATCTGTTACATTCCCTGATGATGTAAGGGTATCAGGAGAGAGAGGAATAGAAGCTTCAAATCTTAAATCAAGGAAAATTCCACCTCTACCTTTTCACTATAGTAGAAAAAATAAGAGAGGGTAAAATGGGAAAGAATGATTTGGGAAATATGGTTGTAACTAACTTGCCACATGGCTCGGGTAGTGAGGGAAGCATGAGAGCTGAGGGTATTTGATAATAGATTGAGGGAGAGAAGACAGATTTTGGGAGTAAGGAGTGAGAATTAGACTAGGAGAGAGGCTGGCTCTCTAATTTCAGCCCCTATCTTTCATTCCTACTGTTTCATTACTTCATACTGTAATTCTGCATTTTCTAAATTCAATATGAGTACATGGGTGAGATTTCCTTGATCCACTCCCTTGATTTTGTGACCTTTGTGTGGGTGTTTTTGTGCTTGTGCAAATACCAGTTTTTTACAATTACCTTTTCTGAATGGAAAAGGTTCTCATTTTTAAATCTTGAGAAACGACTTTGTCCTTCATATTTTCAGTGAGGACAACATTAGGAATTTGCTGAAATAAAAATTGTTAAATTAGAAAGAGTGTAGTTGAAGGAATGAGTGACTGTGTTAGCTGCTTTGAAAGATCTGAGATTAATCACATTCCTAATTAGTTTAAAGAGTATGTTAGATAACTTCTTACTTCGATGTCATAACTCATCTAAGTAGGAACATGGAAGTACACGACACACAAAATATTAGTTGTTCATCACCTTGTCAACTTTATGAAATCAAAGAAAATAAGAATTTCACCAACCTGTAGATTCATGTAGAGCTCCATTAACATACACACCACTCACATGAATCGGCTCAATAGGCAATGTGTTATCTAGCCCTACACAAATATTTGTGTTGTAAAGATTGGTCTCATCTGAGAATATAGTATGTACAAAAAGTAAATCTAAGATGTGAGTGTAGTGCATACAGTCGTCGAAAGGTGGAAGGCCCCATAGCTCAGGTTGAAACTCTAAAAGTGAGTGAAGCACTGCATCTGCTAGTAGATAACAATCGACTTCCCCTCGAGACGGTATAGCTACTACCTTCATTTTTGCAGCATTTGCTGCTTTGACACCAACCCTGGTAAAGTACATTGCAGAACACAAATTATATGCAGCAAATATGACTATTACAACAAAGAACATTTGAGTGGCTGCACAAATGGTGAATAAAAACTTGGCATAGATGTTATGATAATACAGGGTTGAATGTTTAGTAGCTACCATAATTGGTCAAGAACTCAATGATTTATTAGCAGTAAGTCATGAAATAAAAATATTGTAGACTGTAAAATCACAAAATAAAATTAAACATATATTCTTGGAGAAACTCTGGGGAACTTACAAGGAATCCTCAATCACCAAGCAGTTAGATGCATCTACACCCATTTTCTTGGCAGCTTCTTCAAATCTGTAACAGATAGACTTTCTTACTAGCATGCTCAAACTGCAAAAGTAAAATTAACCAAAAAATGGACATGAAGGTAAAACTAAGAAAATATTGAGTCGTTGCATGGAATGGAGACTGATGGCCATGGATTATTGACTTTGTCAAGAGAACATCTGAAAGAACTCTGCCTGGGGGACCTTATAAATATTTCGTATGTTCCCTTCAAGGCATTTCAGAGGTCAATGTTTAAAATTACAAGTAGCAGAGAATCTTACAAATACGGAGAAGGCTTCCCAGATTTAACTTGATCACTTCCTAGAATTACAGAAAAGCTTTCTTTCCAACCTGCAGAAAACAATTCTTATAAACATCATCAAATATATAACTTTAAGCTGGAAATTTATTATATAACATGGCAATGCAAAAAGCATTCATGAACAAAAGGAAAATGTAAAAGAAAAAGAAAAAAAAGGATAGACAATTTCATCCTGTGGTTTAGAAGGAAATCTTTCCAAAGCAGATCCTCTACTCCGGAACTGCTTTCAATCAATTTAAATTTTCAGTTACTAATCAGCCACAAGGTTATCAAACTCTGGAATTAACTTGTAAGTTTAGGTTCCAAATATAAATTTACAATTTTAACATAGTAAACTTTTTTACCTATGCACAACTCGAGTTTGATGACCATTATCAAACATAATGATGCACATTCCTCCAAAGTCATATCATCCATGTGTGTTATGGAAAAACTTTAAAGACATTAGGCTAATTCTTTGGTTCATTACAAAACTATAACGGAAAGAAAGCAAAAGGAATTAAAGGTATGCTGTTTTTCCTTGGCATAATTACAAATGGCATGGTGATTATAAAAATAAAAAAGGAAATGATAACTGGCTAGGTAACAGGAAAGTGGAAACAACCATTATGATGAGAAATTTTCACATCTATGTTCTCTCTCAAGGAGTTTGAAGCAAGGGCCATAGGCACTCCATTTTTCTTGAGATGGTTAATAAGGCGATTAGCACCGGGCAAGGCTTTGGCTTCTGTCCACCTAAACCAATTGATTTGAAAATAAAAAGTTCAGAAAAACATGTCCATAATCTCCATCAGCTTTGAAAACATGTTTAGAAAATCACATTTCTTACTAACTACTACAGTTAACAATTAATTTATCCGCCTAACTATTTAGTGTTTTTTTTGTGTATCAAATGAGCAGTTACCTTCCATTTCAACATTAAGAATCAATCCAATGCCATAAATTTTTGTTATAGGAAGAATTCGAGTGTTACCTTTCTCTGTAGAGAGGAGTGATTTCTTTGATGAATTGTTCAGGTGTCAATGGGAGTTCATAGTCCTTCAAAATTACATCAACAGATTCCTGCTGTGTCATCCCTACCCTTTTCTTCTCTTCCTTCTCCTTGTCAAGTTCCTTTCCATACTTTGCCAGAAATCCATTCAACACACCCCTTGTTGCTCTCTCTGCACCACAAGCATCAACATACATTTGAGCGAAAATAAGTACACATAACATTTCTCGGAAACACATTTTTTGCCACAACATAGAGAGAAACAAAAGGGGTAATAAAGAATACAATACCAGTATCTAGAAGTGTTCCATCCAAGTCAAAAATGACAGCTGAAATCTTTGTTTCCTCATTGCAACCTTTGAACTCACAACAGCAACTCATGGCAGCAACCAAACCTGTGCCTATCCAAATCTATGTTATATACAATACGAGGTTATTAAGTGATTGGCAATCCTATAAATAAATACCACATGGTCCAGTTCCATTCATTTACTTGCATGTCACAGGGAACGTGCACACAAAATGAATTGGTAATTAACACAGAGTTAGATGCTAAATTAACTATGCAAATAGATTATATATGAACTTGATCACCTTGTGTGTAAGGAATTAATCTATGATTGAGAACCAGAGTGGGGTATGCATCGTGGTTTGGTCTTTTGGGTGAAGCAAAGTATCAAACAGTTGGTGAACGTGAGTCACTAGAAGAGCATCATCCTATGGATATTCCATCCACTGGAACTTATTATTTGCGGCATAAAGCGATGCCACTATCAGTTTATACTTTATATGCGATTCATAGTTTCATCACTTTCACCAAACTTTTCATGCTCAAAATTGTCTGAAAATTTTACAACATTCTCGTATACAAATTACATTCTAAAATGTATACTTCAACTTCAAAATTAATATTATATTAATTATTCTGTTGGTTCCTATAGTTTTGCGAAATTTTCAATTAGGTCTCTCTATTTTTTTTCCTTTTCATTAGTTCCTGCACCAATTTTTTTTAATTACATCTCTTTTAGTAGTAATTGGCTTAATTGTATAGGGACCCAATTAAAAAAAATTTGATATAGAGACTCAAATAAAAGAGAAAAAAAATGTAAGGACTCAATTAAAAAAAAAAATTAGTACAAGGACTCAAATAAAAAAAAAATATAAAGACCTAATTAAAAATTTCATAAAATTATAAGGAGCAACAAACTAATTATTTTTTCTTTCTTACTTTTATGTTTTGTACAGTAAATATCAATATTAAAAAAATGCATATACGAAATATTTAAGAATTGAGAAAATTTAAATACTAGTATTTTTATTAATTATTTAATTAGTAAAAAAAATAATAATCTCATACTATAAATATAATTTCATATTATTAAAAACACTAATAATAATTAATTAATAGTTACAAATTACAAAACATGTAACACTCCTAAAAATTTTTCTAAACTTCTATGGAATGAAGTGAGTTTTGTGTGGGAAAAATATTTGGAGTGGAAAATTATTGAATAGGTGCACGTGCCTTTTACGGTAGCCACTACTGATTAAGAAGTGTGTTATTTACACTGACAGAGCTTTCTCTTTTGAGCATCTTTTGGGATCATCCCATCTTCTTCCCAAATCAGCAGCCTCAAATGATGTGTGAAGTGAAATCCCTTATTTTTTTAATAATCCCTTTCATTTTCTGAGAGATGTGTGAACTGATATATATAATTCATCCTTATTCATAGAATAAGTCAACATCATACTCTTTTACTATTAAATAAAGCATATAGGATTCACATGGGATGATCATTACAAATAATGCATCTCTTTCTTTTATTCTTTTCTTCAGTATACTTCCCTCAGGTGAACTATGGTAAAGGTAATGGCATTTGAAAGTTATGTGTAAATGATCTTTCATATTTACTAGCCATGAGATTATGTAAAGAGCAATGATGACATTGTGTATCAGTATCAATCAAGACCCAAAGTAATTGATAAACACTCAAACTGACTTCTTAACAAATTCAAATTCAGATCATTAAATGTTTAATAAATTAAGTTTACGAGTATGTGAACAAAGTCTAAACTTAAATTTCAGCTCATATTCATGGAATTTGAGTATGGATAAACTCGATTAATTGGACACATGAACTTGATTATAATTATATGTTACTTATTATTACTATTAATACATATTTACTTATTTATACTTTTAATTTATATGACATGCATGTTTACTAAATATGTGAAGTTAAAATGGCTTTATTTATATCGCATCTAAATCATATTTTTTTAATCTATTTTATTGCAGATTAAATAAGTAATAAATAAATAAGACGAATTTAACTAGGTTATTTATGATAAAAGAAATACATTTTTATATTTCTCTTTTGATATAAAATTTATAATTTTCTTTATATATATACACACAAATTATGGATATACTATTTGAGCCAACTCGAGTTTTAAGTTTTAACAGAGCCAAACTTAAACTTTTCAATTAGCCTTGATTGTTAATAAATTGAATTCAAATTTCGTAAACTTAAACTTGGCCTGGTTCACTGCACTTCAAATTTCCAACCCTAGTGATAATACAAAAATTAAAACATTACACACTCTTCAGTAGTTTCTTACCTTTTCAATCGTACCCCATGTCATGATTAGACTCATAAATTTACCTAATATTAACTTTGCATTCAGTTACATGTATGGTTGGTGCACTGCCATGAAAATGAGAGTAGTAACCCAATGTACCAATCTTTTCAAAATATACGATATTGTGAAGGTTTAGAAGTCAAAGTAAAATGCCATGAAGTATCATCTAAAAATCAATATGGAATACATCAGTATTTCCATATGAAGTTGCAGTATTTCGTTGGAAATAGGGGATTACAACATAAGCAATACTCATCAATCAATTTCCCCACAAAGGAGGAAAGGCAGGGAATGAAACAGACCATTTCCAGCCACCACACAAAATAAAAACCATACAATAATTATAGCACAAATGGAGTTTGTTTCTTTTTCCCCTATTGGGAAGTATGACCAATCAAGAAGACAACAGAGATGAGAGGGAGAAAGAGAAAGAGAAAAAGAGAGAGAGAAGAGGAAACAAATAGAAAAACCCTATCTCTAGCTAATACACAGATGAGTGCTCAGCCCTCTTGTTTCATTCCCAAACACATGCATCAAAGTCCTATGGAGGTTGCACCAAGCATCAACTCACTGCAAAAAGAAGGCAATTAGATGAATGAATTGATGCAATCAAACAGAAATGAAATTATAGGAACCAAGTTGAGAGAAGCACTAACCTCAGCATCCTCACCTCCACCAAGCTTGGCAGTGCCGTTGACTTTCTGGGCATCTTCTGCAATCAAGAAAAATGGAGTGAACATTCATCGGAAACTAGTGCCATCTCTTATTACATATATTAGCAAAAGTAATAGAAAAACAATAGACCAAGGTTACTTGAATTTCTACAAGTAACTATTAACTACCTCCATCTTCCGGGATGTCAGAAGTCCACAAGGTAAGGTTGTCCCTGAGAAGTTGCATGATCAAGGTGCTATCTTTGTATGAATCCTCATTCAAGGTATCAAGCTCGGAAATAGCTTCATCAAAAGCTTGCTTTGCAAGATGACAGGCCCTGAAAATTGGAAAATGCTTAAGTTGCATATCCCATACTGAACACTAAGTTGCCAATCTACCATTATAATTCAGGATGGAAAATGAAAATGACAAACCTCTCAGGTGAATTTAAGATCTCATAATAGAAAACTGAGAAATTCAAAGCAAGACCCAAACGAATGGGATGTGTCGGGGGTAATTCAGCCTCTGCTGCAGTGGTAGCAGACTGCAATAAACAAAAAGCAATATTTATTGGCAGATCCGAAGATATCTTTGGTACATGATAGCAAAGAAGATGCAGTCAAAGTGTAAACAGCAAAAACAATATATAATAATATAAACAGCACCTCATATGCTTTCATTGACTGATCAGCAGCCTCCTTCTTCTCATTGCCACTCTTAAATTCAGCAAGATAACGATAGTAATCTCCTTTCCTGTTAATAGATTATTCAAACACCTTACAGTCACCTTATCCATAACAAAAAATATAACACTGAACCTGTAATGACGAATCAGACTTGAATACTAACATTTTATAATAGAACACAGTTGATTCACCAGCTGTAGCCGAAGGTATAAGGTGTTCATCAATCACCCTCATAACATCGTTACAGATGTTTGTAAGCTCTGCCTCAACCTTGTTCCTGTACTCCTTAATCCGCTTCGCATTTACTTCATTCCCCTTAGTTTCCTCCTTTTGCTCAATGGAAGACAAGATCCTCCAAGATGCTCTGCGAGCTCCAATCACATTCTTGTAACCAACAGAGAGAAGATTCCGCTCCTCAACAGTGAGTTCAACATCAAGATTTGCGACCTTCTTCATTGAATCCACCATCTCTGTCACAATTCACAAGCACAAAAGGACAAAAGCATCATCAGCCAAGCTTCGCATTTGACAAGATCAAAGGCAAAATGAGAACACCCTTCAATCAACTATAATACTCAAAACAGTTAAAACTATCATTTCCACAACTTGAACATGCAGCCCCAAAGTTTCAAAAATTAATCACATGCTCAAATCTTCAAACTCTAACCAATCTCCAAAATTTCTCTAAGGAAACAAAATCAGCAAAATGAAACTACAAAATAATTGAGGACTTCCAACAGTAAGAGAAGCCTAAACCTAACCAATCTCCTTTTCTGTACTCACCTTACAACCAAACTGACAGTGAACAGTATGCAGTAAGCCAAACTCATCGAAAAAAGAATAAATTTTTTCCACAGAAACTGCTATAAAATCAAAGAAGAGCATAAATCAACTAAAAACAAGCAATTTGAAAAACATCAGTTATCGAAAAAATTCAAGCACATCGATGTGAGGGGATCCGAGAAGAAAAGGAAGAAGCCGTAAACCTTCGTAACGCTCAGCCTGCTCGGCGAGCTTGGCGACGTAGACGAAGGTCTCACGGTCCTTGGAGGAAGCCATCACCGATCTCTCCGAAATTAGGGTTTCTGATAAATTCTCTCACAAATTATCAAACACACTCTCTCTCTCTCTGTTTCTGTGTCTCTGTTATTCTTCGTGCTCGGGTTCTGTAATCGGTAGGGAAAGGGAAGTGGGGTGAGTGAAATGTCGAATTTGCCCTTTACTTTTCTTTATTTTTATGCTGTTCGGTCCTTTTGATGCTCGACAAAGACGAGGGACTCGCACGGATTTGCCTACGTGCGCGACAGGCGGAGACTAACTCCACTTCTACCCAATCATTCAGCTCCGCGTGTTCCTAAAGTAAAAATTTTTAGCCAGTCACAGATTGCCACGTTAACATCCATGGCCAATTAAATGTTTTTCGTTTTCTTACTTTTTTTTTATATGAAAATTAAAGTCTAATTAGAACCATAAATCTAATGACATTAGAGAAAAATAAGGTAGGAGAATGTGGTCAAGAAAAAAATATGCTGTGCTAATTAAGCGCTGTAATAATAAGTAATAAATTATATAAATATTTTGTATCAAACAAAATTACATATATTTTTCTTTTCGGCGAGAATATTTATTATCTAACATACTAATTACTAATTTATTAATTTATAATATTTTAATAGATAAAATAGTTACTCCAAAATATTATAATTTTTTATATTCAAAACGAAAAGCAAATTTTCAAGTAAAAAATTTTTGCCAACTAAACTACGTGCTTGTTTGTCACAACTCACGAGTAATATTTTAGTTGATCGAATTTCCTTTTATATATATATTCGGTGATTTTTAGTCAATTTTCTTAAAAATAAAAAGTCAGGTTTTTTTATATCCTTATGTAAGTATTGAATGTTTAATGATTTTTTTTAAGTTTTGTCAAGAAACAAATTAATAATGTGTATAATATTTAAAATTATAACAATTAATTATTTAAATTTGTGTTATTACAAGAAATGAGTATTATTATCCAACTATGATCAACCACCACGAATTGATATATTATTTTTGGAAGTTTTTTTTATTTTATTTATTTTAATTTGTATGTTATAAATTTTGTATGTATATTAATTACGTTAAATTTATATTTAGATTGTGTTTTAATTTAATACATTTAATTGAATTGTATTAAATTTTATTATAATTGTTTTTTAATTTTTTTTAAATTTAATATCCATAAATATTCTCATATATCCGCTTTCTTAAAAAAATAAATAGAAATTTATAACAAAAATAGGAGATATTTTATTAAACGAAAATAGAAAATGAAAAATAAAAGAGAAATCTTTGTTCCTATAAGATTTTATTGTCATTTTTACTCGTGATATTATTTACTTTTGACATATGTTTTGTCATAGAAAAGTAAACAAGAGATGTAAATTATTCAAATTCTTAGACAAATATTTTTTTATTTATTTTTTTAGTTAGAATTGAATAATAAATTAGATGGTTTGAAAAAAATTATAAACTATAAATTAAGATTTTTAAAAAATTTTGTAATTTATAAAAAATTTATTATAATTGAATAATTTAATTTTTAAAACTCAAATTAAATAAATAATTAATATTAATTATAATAATATAATTAAATTTATCTAATAATTATTGAACAAATCATAAAAGTATCTAACTCATTATTTATGAGGAAAATGTCTAAAAATTGCCCATAATTTTTGTCTCTTTTGTATGAGGCAGAGTTGTCTTTCCACAATTCTGTGTATATGTTGTGGTTTGTTTTTCTTTCAAAAGTATTCCTAATATTATTGTCACCGAAAATGATGGCTCTTTTTTTTATTCTTCCTTCTCTTTTGAAGAATTATATGCTCTTTAAACATTATTGCACCTACATTAGTTGACACTAAGTTCTCTCTAGATTATCCTATGCATGCGTATCCCAATGTGCACATCAATTTAATCCATTTTTAAAATGTAATTTTCCTAAATACTGCCGTACATTACTTCATATTGCTATCGGTTTATAATAAAATAATGAGTAAATTATTATTTTTATCCATAAAAATTGAAAATATTAACATATTTATTTATCGAATACAAAATTATCCTATGCATGCGTATCCCAATGTGCACATCAATTTAATCCATTTTTAAAATGTAATTTTCCTAAATACTGCCGTACATTACTTCATATTACTATCGGTTTATGATAAAATAATGAATAAATTATTATTTTTATTCATAAAAATTGAAAATATTGACATATTTATTTATTAAAGATAAAATTATCATTTGTAACTATAAAAAATGACTTTTACAAGTAAAATTATTCAAATCCTAAAAAATTAAATAAAATTTTTAAATTACTTTTCTCTCCAGTCTCCACCACTACTACCATTGTCTTCCCTCCTCTTTCTTTTCATTCCTTCTCAAACCAAAATCTGTTCCAGAAAGTCAGTCTCCCTCTTTTTTCTTCTCTCTCTGTTACGTGCTATTGTTCTCTCTGGTGATGGCGTCGTCATCCGTAGCCTCGTGTCTCATCTTTTCAGTCCCAAGAAAAGATCGCCGTTGAGTGGTGGTAGCATAGCCACGATCAGAAGTTCGCGTCGGAACCCATGGATCCGAGATCTTCGCCCTTCTCCATTATTGCTTCATCAAGGTAAATAGAACTTGTTTTCGTCTTATTTTCTCCGCTTCTCCTTTACGACGGCATTGTTGCTAGCCGTTCGTTGCGCGACACTGATGTTCAAAGGGGTTCTGTCGTCGGCTTCTTCATCCGAGTCTATTTCGCACCACCCACAACCGCCTTCGTCTAGAGAGTTTGATTCTGCATCCAGGGAGGTTGGTACCAGATCCAGAAGCTCTGATTGTAAATTTGGAATTTTTGTTTTTGAATGTTTTAAATGGATGTTGAGTAGTAGAAATTCTGAATTAGAAAATGTCTTGAGTTTATGGCGAGAAGGAGTAGATCTGGCAAGGACTAAGCTGACGGCGACGATCTGAGGGAGTTGGAGATCACTGGAGGTGGCTGAGCCAGCTGAGGGTGGCGTGCGAAAGAGGATGAGAGACGTGATGTGATTATGGTGAGTGAGGATGCCTCTGTAACTGAGAGAAGGGAGGGCCAAGAGAGCGGAGACTGCATGGAGAGAGGTCGTCTGGAAAGCTTGCGAATTTTGGATGGCGGCAATGATTATGGTAGTTGGGGATGAGAGTGGCGGTGAAGAAGAGTTTGGATGGTGTTGGGATTTGAGATTAGAAAAGTGGGGTGAAGATAAGGATAATTTACAGATTTTAGATGATATTTTAGTGTTTAGATAATTTTGTTGTGCAGAATCCATATCTCATGGATACAAATAATAATTTTTTTCTTTTATGAGTAGATATGTCAGTATTTTCAATTTTTGTGGATAAAAATAATAATTTCCTCTAAAATAATTAAAATCTTTATTTTTGGGGGTACTATGATAAAATAATTTTAAAAAATTGGTCATATTAGACCAATTATTACAAGTTGTAGTGCCATTTTTAAAGTAGCTTAGAAAACTACTAATAACTCATTATCAAATTAATTTTGTTAAGCAAACTATATTCCTATGTCATTGTCATTATAGCTTCCTTGGTATGGTTAGAATCAGTTCTGAGGATGTGATTCACTGATTTGTTTGTGAAAAAAGAAATAAAATAAAATAAGATGAGACGTTTAGAAAAGATTAATAGAGGATAAACTTAAATATTTAGCTGTAAAGATTAGATTCAATCAATTTTTTATCCGTTAATACAAAAAGTTTCTGCGCAAATATATTGTTTTTTTTATCATAATTAATTTAAAAATTAGCATCAAATATTGTTTATATTAAATTTGTTTTTTAAAAGAAAATGATTGATGGTTGATATCTAATATATAGATTTTCGGTTTATTGCTTACTTTGTCCGAGGCTAAAATTCAAACCTAATAATGGATTTTTTATTTAAATAAATAAAATAAATGTAATAATTACCGAAATAAATAATTTAAAAAATATTTATCGTTTTATGTTTTCTAATTTTATCTCGTTTACACTGTAAATGAGATGACATCATTTCATTTATACTGTAAACGAGATAAAGCACGTTAGCTGCACCGCGGCTATCTCGTTTACAGTGTAAACGAGATAGACACGTATCTTGTTTACACTATAAATGAAATACATGAAATATTCATTTCATTTACACTGTAAACGAGATATATAGAAGACAATCGCAGCAGGTATAAAAGAATGTCTAACCCTTAGTATTCCTCACAAAATTTTTCTATCCTTTTTGTGTCTCATATTTCTCATGAATACAAGGCATTAATGGCCAGTAATAGTCCATACATAGTTGTGCTTGTTTATCCAAATTGTCGTATGAGAAATGGCGACAACGGGGTGACATTTGAGTGTGAGGATCTGATATTGTTTCCCACTCAGTGTGTGAAAACGTTGTCATATTTGAAGAGTTTGATATTGAGCAAGCTCAGTGGAACACAAGCGATGGAAATCGGAAGGGTGGCGTATAGGTTACTGGCACCCAGGGTAACGGAGTCTTCCGGTTTCGACTATTCTGACTTCAAGGGGACGAGCATGTGCGCCTGATATTCGACATCCATGGGAGGATCATGGTGGAGCAGGTAATGGAGCTTTCCGCAGAGGTGGGATACAATGGTGATGGGAGTTTCGTACACTCGACCTATGTACAGGACGACCAACCTCTCCCACCACCGCCCATTCATGTCGTCATTCCAGTGGATGAGGCAGGGGTGGGCGAGGAGGAGTCAGACGAGGATTATGTGGCAGACAGTGCGGACATCGATTTGTCCGATGGTGGGGATGAGGATGAATGTGTTCCAGAGATACCTGTCCAGACTGTGGCACGCCATGTCCTGCCTCCACTCACCCAATTCCGCCGCTATCGGCAGTGCCAACTCACTATCACAGTTTGGATCTGGACGCCATGCATGAGAGGACTCTATTTCCTGACACGGGTGAAGAGGATTACAACCTAGACGGCAGTGTAGAGTTTCGGGTCAGCCACAAGTTTAGAAGCCGAGAGGCAGTGCTTTAGGGTGTGAAGAACTACAGTATTCGCAGGAGTGCGGAGTACGGGTGATCGAATCGGACCGGTTAAAGTACCATGTGCATTGCCGTCAAGCTGAGAATGGGTGTCAATGGAGCCTCCGTGTGGCCCTTCGGCAGAACCTTGGTTACTGGTAAGCTTAAATTTAGTTGCGCTTTTCAGTACTTCTGTACGATATATTAAGTAGGTGTCCGACATGGCTAAAGCAATACTATTTTGTCGTGTTCAGGGAGGTTCGGAGGGTTGGTGGAGTGCATAGTTGTCTAGAACCCACCATGTCTCAAGACTATCGTCAGTTAGATAGCAGTCTGATCTGCAGAGTCATCTTGCCGTTGATTCAGTCCAACCCCTCTGTAAGCATTCCAGTTTTGCAAGGTGCGGTCCAGGCAAGTTATCACTTCAAACCATCCTACAAAAAGGTGTGGATGACCAAGCAGAAGACAATTGCACAGATATACGGGTATTGGGAAGAGTCGTACAATAAGGTGTCGAAGCTGCTTCAGGCACTACAGAGCTGTTTTCCTGGTACCATTTGTGACCTACGCGTCAAACCGTTCTACGATGGACACCTCCTAGTACGCGACTGCAGTATGTTCGACAAGGTATTTTTGGCTTTCCCGTCACGTGTCGAGGTCTTCAAGCATTGCAAGTCCTTTATCTCTGTAGACGGTACGCATCTATATGGCAGGTACGGTGAGTGTTGCTTATTGCAGTGCACAAGATGGGAAAAGCAACATCCTGCCTATTGCTTTTGCCACTGTGGAGTCCGAGAGCACTGAGTCATGGCCGTTCTTTCTTACTAATCTGAGACGCCACGTCCCCCCACAAGACAGCCTGTTGGTTATCTCCGACAGATCTCAGGCCATCAAGGCTGCGCTAAGCTCCTATGATAGTGGTTGGTATCCCCCAAGAGCCTTCCATGCTTACTGCATCAGACACATGGCTGCGAATTTTATGACTCGGTTCAAGTCAGCTGAGGGCAAGAGATACCTCATTAATGCTGCTTATAGTCTAAGAAAGGCTGGGTACGAGTGGTACTTGGATGCCTTGAGAGGAGTCTCCTCGTCGATGGTGGACTGGGTGGGTTGTTTCAGGAAGGAGATTCGACTACAACATTGCGACAGCGGGCGGCGGTTTGGTCACATGACCACAAATCTGTCCGAGTGCATCAATGCAGTGTTGAAGGGGACCCGATATTTGCTGATTTCTGCCATTGTGCGGATCACGTATGAAAGATTGCAGAAGTTGTTTGTGACGAAGAGCAGAGAGGCGCAATCACAACTGGCTGCTGGATGTCGATTCTCACAAAGACTCTTGGCTGCCATTGAGAAGAACAGATAAGGGATACCAAAGATGCATGTCACTTGATGAGCGGATAATTTGTACGCTTTTTGGCATTGTTTTTAGTATGTTTTTAGTATGATCTAGTTAGTTTTTAGTATATTTTTATTAGTTTTTAGTTAAAAATCACTTTTCTGGACTTTACTATGAGTTTGTGTGTTTTTCTGTGATTTCAGGTATTTTCTGGCTGAAATTGAGGGATCTGAGCAAAAATCTGATCCAGAGACTCAAAAGGACTGCAGATGTTGTTGGATTCTGACCTCCCTGCACTCGAAGTGGATTTTCTGGAGCTACAGAAGCCCAATTGGCGCGCTCTCAACGGCGTTGGAAAGTAGACATCCTGGGCTTTCCAGCAATATATGATAGTCCATACTTTGCCCAAGATTTGATGGCCCAAACCGGCGTTCAAAGTCACCCTCAGAAATTCCAGCGTTAAACGCCGGAACTGGCACCAAAATGGGAGTTAAACGCCCAAACTGGCATAAAAGCTGGCGTTTAACTCCAAGAAGAGTCTCTACACGAAAATGCTTCATTGCTCAGTCCAAGCACACACCAAGTGGGCCCGGAAGAGGATTTTTATGTCATTTACTCATCTCTGTACACCCTAGGCTACTAGTTCTCTATATATAGGACCTTTTACTATTGTATTTATCATCTTTGGACATCTAGTTCTTAGATCAGATCTTGGTTCTTCTGGTTCCCTCTCTGGGGCCGAAACCAATGATCACTCTTGTTCTTATGTATTTTCAACGGTGGAGTTTCTACACACCATAGATTAAGGTGGGGAGCTCTGCTGTACCTCGAGTATTAATGCAATTACTATTGTTCTTCTATTCAATTCCGCTTGTTCTTTATCCAAGATATTACTTGTTCTTCAACTTGATGAATGTGATGATCCGTGACACTCATCATCATTCTCACTCATGAACAAGGTGACTGACAACCACTCTTGTTCTACAAGCAATCAAAGCTCTAGTGAATATCTCTTGGATTCCTGATAACACGATGCATGGTTGATCGCCTGACAACCGAGTGCTCGCCTGACAAACGAGCCAACCATTCCGTGAGATCAGAGTCTTCGTGGTATAGGCGAGAACTGATGGCGGCATTCGAGAGAATCTGGAAGGTCTAACCTTGTCTGTGGTATTCTGAGTAGGATTCAATGATTGAATGACTGTGACGTGCTTCAAACTCCTGAAGGCGGGGCGTTAGTGACAGACGCAAAAGAATCACTGGATTCTATTCCGGCCTGATTGAGAACCGACAGATGGATAGCCGTGCCGTGACAGGGTGCGTTGAACATTTCCAATGAGAGGATGGGAGGTAGCCACTGACAACGGTGAAACCCTTGCATAAGCTTGCCATGGAAAGGAGTAAGAAGGATTGGATGAAAACTGTAGGAAAGCAGAGAAACGGAAGGGAAGGCATCTTCATTCGCTTGTCTGAAGTTCCTACCAATGAATTACATAAGTATCTCTATCTTTATCTTTTATGTTATTTTCGTTCATCACCATTATACATTTGAGTCTGCCTGACTGAGATTTACAAGATGACCATAGCTTGCTTCATACCAACAATCTCCGTGGGATCGACCCTTACTCGCGTAAGGTTTATTACTTGGACGACCCAGTGCACTTGCTGGTTAGTTGTGCGAAGTTGTGTAATGCCATGGAATTGAGCTACCAAGTTTTTGGAGTTCATGACCGGGGATTATGAGAGTTGTGAAAAGTATTGTTCACAATTTCGCGCACCAAGTTTTTGGCGCCGTTGCCGGGGATTGTTTTGTGTATGGACAACTGACGGTTCATCTTGTTGCTTAGATTAGGTATTTTTTTTTCGAAATTCTTGAAGATGAATTCTAGAGTTTCATGATGATTTGTTGAAGTCTGGCTGGCTGAGAAGCCATGTCTAATCTCATTGGACCGAGGTTTCAACTTGTCATCACAAGAGCTTGTTGATATCTATCAATCTTGCTTTTGGAGCAGTGATCTGCTAAGGCTTGGCTGGCCTTTGGCCATGTCTAGTGTTTTGGACCGAAGCTCTCTTTGAAAGCTTGGCTGGCTGTGAAGCCATGTCTAATTCCTGGACCGGAGTCTTAGACTAGCATTGCACTGATTCCTGGAATTCTCATTAAGAATTTTGATATCTTTTTCCACTTAATTTTCGAAAAACACAAAAAAATTTACAAAAATCATAAAATCCAAAAAAAAAATTTCTTGTTTGAGTCTAGTGTCTCATCTTAAGTTTGGTGTCAATTGCATACATTTGTGTGTCTTAAGGATCTTCAAATAATTCTTGATGATTTCTTACTCTGATCTTTGAATTCTTTTGACTTGAGTGTTTATGTGTCTCATATAGTGTCAGTAGTATACAAACTGCTAAGTTTGGTGTCTTGCATGCATTGTTATTTGATTCTTGTTGCATTTTGATTATTAAAAATCCAAAAATATTTTTTTAAGTTGTGCCTTTTCAAGTCAATAATACAAAGAATTGAAGATTCAGAACATGCTGCAGAGGAATTATACAGAAAAAGCTGGGCGTTCAAAACGCCCAGTGAAGAAGGACAGACTGGCGTTTAAACGCCAGCCAGGGTACCTGGTTGGGCGTTTAACGCCCAAAAAGGGTGCATTTTGGGCGTTAAACGCCAGAATGGATACCATTCTGGGCGTTTAACGCCAGGATGGCAAAGGGGGAAGATTTTGTTTTCAAATCAATTTTTTTTCAAGTTTTCAAAGTTTTTCAAAATCAAATCTTTTTCAAATCATATCTTTTCAATCAAATGTTTTCAAAATCAATCTCTTTCCTTTTTCAAAGATACTTACTATCAATTAATGATTTGATTGAACATTTCAAGTATGTTGCCTTTTCTGTTGAGAAAGGTTTAATGTTTGAATCATATCTTTTCTTGATAGCCAAGTTACTAATTTTTAAAATCAAATCCTTTTTAAAATTGTTTTCAAATCATATCTTTTCAATCACATATTCTTAAAACCAATCATATCTTCTTAACCTCATCTTTTTCAAAATAGTTTTCAATCAAATCTTTTTAATTTCTAATTTCAAAATCCTTTTCAAAAATCACTTGATTTCTTTTCCACTTTGAATTTTCGAAAATTATCAATCAATTTTTCAAAATGTTTTTGACATCTTTTTAATTAATTTTCGAAAATCCTCTTCCCTTCTTCCCACATCCTTATATTTATGGAGTACTACTCCTTCTTAATGCACAATTCGAACTCTATCTAATCAAGTTCGAATTCTTCTACCTCCTTCTTCTACTTTTCGTTTCCTCTGACACATCAAGGAATCTCTATACTGTGACATAGAGGATTCCACATCTTCTTGTTCTCTTCTCTTTCATATGAGCAGGAGCAGAGACAAAGGCATTCTTGTTGAAGCTGACCCTGAACCTGAAAGGACCTTGAAGAGAAAGCTAAGAGAAGCCAAAGCACAACTCTCTTTAGAGGACCTGACCGAATTCTTCAAAGAAGAAGAACACATGGCAGCCGAAAACAACAACAATGCAAGGAAGGTGCTGGGTGACTTTACTGCACCTACTCCCGACTTCTATGGGAGAAGCATCTCTATCCCTGCCATTGGAGCAAACAACTTTGAGCTTAAACCTCAATTAGTTTCTCTAATGCAACAGAATTGCAAGTTCCATGGACTTCCAATGGAAGATCCTCATCAGTTTTTAGCTGAGTTCTTGCAAATCTGTGACACAGTCAAGACTAATGGGGTTGACCCTGAGGTCTACAGACTGATGCTATTCCCTTTTGCTGTAAGAGACATAGCTAGAATATGGTTGGACTCACAACCTAAAGATAGCCTGGACTCTTGGGAAAAGCTAGTCAATGCCTTCTTGGCAAAGTTCTTTCCACCTCAAAAATGGAGTAAGCTTAGAGTGGAAGTCCAAACCTTCAGACAGAAGGACGGAGAATCCCTCTATGAAGCTTGGGAAAGATACAAACAATTAATCAGAAAATGTCCCTCAGACATGCTTTCTGAATGGAGCATCATAGGTATTTTCTATGATGGTCTCTCTGAACTATCCAAGATGTCTTTAGATAGCTCTGCTGGAGGATCTCTTCATCTGAAGAAGACGCCTACAGAAGCTCAAGAGCTGATTGAAATGGTTGCAAATAACCAATTCATGTACACTTCTGAAAGGAATCCTGTGAACAATGGGAATAGTCAGAAGAAAGGAGTTCTTGAGATTGATGCTCTGAATGCCATTCTGGCTCAGAATAAATTATTGACTCAACAAGTCAATTTGATTTCTCAAAGTCTGTCTGGAATGCAAAATGCACCTGGCAGTACTAAGGATGCTTCATCTGAGGAAGAAGCTTATGATCCTGAGAACCCTTCAATGGAAGAGGTGAATTACCGAGGAGAACCCTATGGAAACACCTATAATTCTTCATGGAGAAATCACCCAAATTTCTCATGGAAGAATCAAGAGAAACCTCAACAAGGTTTCAACAACAACAATGGTGGAAGAAATAGGTTTAGCAATGGCAAGCCTTTTCCATCATCTTCTCAGCAACAGACAGAGAATTCTAAGCAGAACCCCTCTGACTTAGCAACCATGGTCTCTGATCTAATCAAAACCACTCAAAGTTTCATGACTGAGACAAGGTCCTCCATTAGGAATTTGGAGGCACAAGTGGGACAGCTGAGCAAGAAAGTTACTGAACTCCCTCCTAGTACTCTCCCAAGTAATACAGAAGAAAATCCAAAAGGAGAGTGCAAAGCCATAACCATGGCCGAATATAGAGAGGAAAGAGAGGAGGTGGACGCCACTGAGGAAGACCTCAATGGGCGTGCACCAACCTCCTCTGCGTTCCCCAATAAGGAACCATGGGAATCTGAGGCTCAAAATGAGACCATAGAGATTCCATTGGACTTACTTCTGCCTTTCATGAGCTCTGATGAGTATTCTTCCTCTGAAGAGGATGAGTATGTCACTGAAGAGTAAGTTGCTAAATATCTTGGAGCAATCATGAAGCTAAATGACAAGTTATTCGGAAATGAGACTTGGGAAGATGAACCTCCCTTGCTCACCAGAGAACTGGATGACTTGTCTAGGCAGAAATTACCTCAAAAGAGACAAGATCCTGGGAAGTTTTCCATACCTTGTACCATAGGCACCATGACCTTCAAAAAGGCTCTGTGTGACTTAGGGTCAAGTGTAAACCTCATGCCTCTCTCTGTAATGGAGAAGCTAGGGATCTTTGAGGTACAAGCTGCAAGAATCTCATTAGAGATGGCAGACAATTCAAGGAAATAAGCTCATGGACTTGTAGAGAATGTTTTGGTAAAAGTTGAAGACCATTACATCCCTACTGATTTCATAGTCCTAGAGACTGGGAAGTGCATGGATGAATCCATCATCCTTGGCAGACCCTTCCTAGCCACAGCAAAGGCTGTGATTGATGTTGATGGAGGTGAACTGATCATTCAAGTGAATGAAAAATCCTTGGTGTTTAAGGCTCAAGGATATCCCTCTGTCACCATGGAGAAGAAGCATGAAGAGCTTCTCTCAAATCAGAGACAAACAGAGCCCCCACAGTCAAACTCTAAGTTTGGTGTTGGGAGGCCACAACCAAACTCTAAGTTTGGTGTTGAACCCCCACATTCAAACTCTAAGTTTGGTGTTGGGAGGTTCCGACATTGCTCTGAGTATCTGTGAGGCTCCATGAGAGCCCTCTGTCAAGCTACTGACATTAAAGAAGCGCTTGTTGGGAGGCAACCCAATGATTATATTTTATCTATTTCCCTTTGTTATTTTATGTTTTTTGTAGGTTGATGATCATAAGAAGTCACAAAATCCATTGAAAAAGCAAAAACAAAATGAAAAACAGAAAGAAAAACAGCACACCCTGGAGGAAGAACTCACTGGCGTTTAAACGCCAGTGAGGCTAGCAGTTGGGCGTTTAACGCCCAGTCTGGCACCATTCTGGGCGTTTAACGCCAGAAAGGGGCACCAGACTAGCGTTAAACGCCAGAAAAGGGCAAGAACCTGGCGTTAAACGCCAGGAATGGGCACCATCCCGGCGTTTAACGCCAGAAATGACTCAAAACGTGATTTTGAGCAACATTTGGTGCAGGGATGACTCTTCCTTGACACCACAGGATCTGTGGACCCCACAGGACCCCCACCAACCCCACCACCACCCTCTCTCTTCTTCCCCCATTCACCAATCACCTCAATACCTCTTCCCCAAAAACCCTTCACCTATCAAATCCCATCTTTCTCTTCACCACTCACTTCCATCCTTCACAAAACCCCACCAACCTCACCCTTCAAATTCAAACCACTTTCCCTCCCAAACCCACCCATAATGGCCGAATACAAAGCCATTCCCTTCTCCCTCATTTCTTCTTCTTCTACTCTCTTCTTTCTTCTTTTGCTCGAGGACGAGCAAACCTTTTAAGTTTGGTGTGGTAAAAGCGTTGCTTTTTCGTTTTTCCATAACCATTTATGGCATCCAAGGCCGGAGAAACCTCTAGAAAGAGGAAAGGGAAGGCAAAAGCTTCCACCTCCGAGTCATGGGAGATGGAGAGATTCATCTCAAGGGTGCATCAAGACCACTTCTATGAAGTTGTGGCATTGAAGAAGGTGATTCCCGAGGTCCCCTTTTCACTCAAAAAGGGTGAATATCCGGAGATCCGCCATGAGATCCGAAGAAGAGGTTGGGAAGTGCTTACCAACCCCATTCAACAAGTCGGAATCTTGATGGTTCAAGAGTTCTATGCCAATGCATGGATCACCAAGAACCATGATCAAAGTGTTAACCCGAATCCAAAGAATTATCTTACTATGGTTCGGGGGAATTACTTGGATTTTAGTCCGGAAAGTGTAAGGTTGGCATTCAATTTGCCCATGATGCAAGGAGATGAACATCCTTACACTAGAAGGGTCAACTTTGATCAAAGGTTGGACCAAGTCCTCACAGTCATATGTGAAGAGGGCGCACAATGGAAGAGAGATTCAAGAGGCAAGCCGGTTCAATTGAGAAGGCATGACCTCAAACCCGTGGCTAGAGGATGGTTGGAGTTCATTCAACGCTCAATCATTCCCACTAGCAACCGGTCCGAAGTTACCATAGACCGGGCCATCATGATTCATAGCATCATGATTGGAGAAGAAGTGGAAGTTCATGAGGTTATAGCCCAAGAACTCTATAAAGTGGCGGACAAGTCTTCCACCTTGGCAAGGCTAGCCTTTCCTCATCTCATTTGTCACCTCTGTTATTCAGTTGGAGTTGACATAGAAGGAGATACCCCCATTGATGAGGACAAGCCCATCACTAAGAAAAGGATGGAACACACAAGAGACCCCTCTCATCATGAGATCCCTGAGATGCCTCAAGAGATGCACTTTCCTCCACAAAACTATTGGGAGCAACTAAACACCTCCCTAGGAGAATTGAGTTCCAACATGGGACAACTAAGGGTGGAGCACCAAGAACACTCCATCATCCTCCATGAAATTAGAGAAGATCAAAGAATCATGAGAGAGGAGCAACAAAGACAAGGAAGAGACATTGAGGAGCTCAAGCACTCCATAGGATCTTCAAGAGAAAGAAAGAGCCGCCATCACTAAGGTGGACCCGTTCTTTAATTTCCTTGTTCTTTATTCTTCTGTTTTTCGAATTTTATGCTTATGTTTATCCATGTTTGTGTCTTGTGATCATTAGTGTCTTAGTATCTATGCCTTAAAGTTATGAATGTCCTATGAATCCATCACCTTTCTTAAATAAAAAAGTGCTTAATTGAAAAAGATAAGAATTGCATGAATTCTGAATTTTATAATAGTTTAATTATTTTGATGTGGTGGCATTACTTTTGTCTTCTGAATGTATGCTTGAACAGTGCATATGTCTTTTGAATTTGTGGTTCATGAATGTTGGCTCTTGAAAGAATGATGAAAAAGGAGACATGTTACTGAGGATCTGAAAAATCATAAAAATGATTCTTGAAGCAAGAAAAAGCAGTGAATACAAAAAAAAAAGAAAGCAAGCGAAAAAAAAAACCGAAAAAAAAAGAAGAAAGAGGAAAAGAAAGAAAAAGAAAGAAATAAAGTTGTGATCCAAGGCAAAAAGAGTGTGCTTAAGAACCCTGGACACCTCTAATTGGGGATTCTAGCAAAGCTGAGTCACAATCTGAAAAGGTTCACCCAATTATGTGTCTGTGGCATGTATGTATCCGGTGGTAATACTGGAAGACAGAGTGCTTTGGGCCACGGCCAAGACTCAATAAGTAGCTGTGTTCAAGAATCATCATACTTAACTAGGAGAATCAATAACACTATCTGGATTCTGAGTTCCTAAAGAAGCCAATCATTCTGAGTTACAAAGGATAGAGTGAGATGCCAAAACTGTTCAGAGGCAAAAAGCTAAAAGCCCCGCTCATCTAATTAATACTGATCTTCATAGATGTTTTTGGAATTCATTGCATATTCTCTTCTTTTTATCTTATTTGATTCTCAGTTGCTTGAGGACAAGCAACAATTTAAGTTTGGTGTTGTGATGAGCGGATAATTTGTACGCTTTTTGGCATTATTTTTAGTATGTTTTTAGTATGATCTAGTTAGTTTTTAGTATATTTTTATTAGTTTTTAGTTAAAAATCACTTTTCTGGACTTTACTATGAGTTTGTGTGTTTTTCTGTGATTTCAGGTATTTTCTGGCTGAAATTGAGGGATCTGAGCAAAAATCTGATCCAGAGACTCAAAAGGACTGCAGATGTTATTGGATTCTGACCTCCCTGCACTCGAAGTGGATTTTCTGGAGCTACAGAAGCCCAATTGGCGCGCTCTCAACGGCGTTGGAAAGTAGACATCCTGGGCTTTCTAGCAATATATGATAGTCCATACTTTGCCCAAGATTTGATGGCCCAAACCGGCGTTCAAAGTCACCCTCAGAAATTCCAGCGTTAAACGCCGGAACTGGCACCAAAATGGGAGTTAAACGCCCAAACTGGCATAAAAGCTGGCGTTTAACTCCAAGAAGAGTCTCTACACGAAAATGCTTCATTGCTCAGCCCAAGCACACACCAAGTGGGCCCGGAAGAGGATTTTTATGTCATTTACTCATCTCTGTACACCCTAGGCTACTAGTTCTCTATATATAGGACCTTTTACTATTGTATTTATCATCTTTGGACATCTAGTTCTTAGATCAGATCTTGGTTCTTCTGGTTCCCTCTCTGGGGCCGAAACCAATGATCACTCTTGTTCTTATGTATTTTCAACGGTGGAGTTTCTACACACCATAGATTAAGGTGGGGAGCTCTGCTGTACCTCGAGTATTAATGCAATTACTATTGTTCTTCTATTCAATTCCGCTTGTTCTTTATCCAAGATATTACTTGTTCTTCAACTTGATGAATGTGATGATCCGTGACACTCATCATCATTCTCACTCATGAACAAGGTGACTGACAACCACTCTTGTTCTACAAGCAATCAAAGCTCTAGTGAATATCTCTTGGATTCCTGATAACACGATGCATGGTTGATCGCCTGACAACCGAGTGCTCGCCTGACAAACGAGCCAACCATTCCGTGAGATCAGAGTCTTCGTGGTATAGGCGAGAACTGATGGCGGCATTCGAGAGAATCCGGAAGGTCTAACCTTGTCTGTGGTATTCTGAGTAGGATTCAATGATTGAATGACTGTGACGTGCTTCAAACTCCTGAAGGCGGGGCGTTAGTGACAGACGCAAAAGAATCACTGGATTCTATTTAGGCCTGATTGAGAACCGACAGATGGATAGCCGTGCCGTGACAGGGTGCGTTGAACATTTCCAATGAGAGGATGGGAGGTAGCCACTGACAACGGTGAAACCCTTGCATAAGCTTGCCATGGAAAGGAGTAAGAAGGATTGGATGAAAACTGTAGGAAAGCAGAGAGACGGAAGGGAAGGCATCTTCATTCGCTTGTCTGAAGTTCCTACCAATGAATTACATAAGTATCTCTATCTTTATCTTTTATGTTATTTTCGTTCATCACCATTATACATTTGAGTCTGCCTGACTGAGATTTACAAGATGACCATAGCTTGCTTCATACCAACAATCTCCGTGGGATCGACCCTTACTCGCGTAAGGTTTATTACTTGGACGACCCAGTGCACTTGCTGGTTAGTTGTGCGAAGTTGTGTAATGCCATGGAATTGAGCTACCAAGTTTTTGGAGTTCATGACCGGGGATTATGAGAGTTGTGAAAAGTATTGTTCACAATTTCGCGCACCATCACTCATTGTGACAGGCGGGCCTCTGTGTTTGTTGTGGAGGAGCTAGAGCTGTTCGAGGGATGGGGGGAGGTTCTTTCCGTGTTTGGCTATTGGATGGTACGTGTGATTGTGGCTTATTCCAATCTCTCCACTATCCATGCTGCCTCGGACTTGCTGGGTGCGCTGCAGCTAGCATCGAGTGGGACCCGTATGTGCATCTTTTGTACAAACAGGAAGCTGTGTTCAAGGTGTACGAGATGGGGTTTCCCCTTATCCCTGATGAGTTGATGTGGGCGGAGTGGCATGGGCCCAATCATGCATCGGATGGCGACTGGAAGGCTCGTGTCTACCAGATTTTAGAATGGTGCATGGTGATCCTGCGACTGGGGTCGAACCTCTTGGTCCAACCATCGTACCACTGCTGGAGTCGCTCTGGCCACCAGACATCCTCACCACGCCCAGTGATGGGGAGATACCTATTGTTCAACACAGTAAGTAAATAAAATAGTATCACTATCAGGATAACAAACAACTACAGTCATATAACTTTCAAGAAATTATCCACGATTCATACCTGTCAAGATTCACTAGAGTGCCTGGCACCTGCTTCTCCCCATTGAACTGTTGTTTCACCCGATCAACGTGGTAAAACCGGACAATGTTGAAGCAAACCAGCGGGACGGTTGACAACCAGGTACCCCACTCCTCCTCCTCACAGAACCAGTGTGGGCACAGGGCCTGCATCGCAGGGTCATCATAGACTATCCATACAAACTGAATAAAAAAATATGTCTGACAGTAACCATACGCTATCTATCTAACTGTAATAGCACACAAGTATTTAAAATCACAATATATTTTATTTCATGACTAACCTCATCGAACTGTAACCGGTCGATCGAAACCCTCCAATGCAGGACTCTGGCCTGATGCTGATCCTATTTTGCTACTGCAATCCAACTAACCTGACAGTAACTGAGACATATACGATTCATTAAGTAACACTCCATATGAATTGACAAAAATATTTAATGAATAATATTTGATTACCTCGTAGCTAGTGGATACTGGTAGATTCCTCTATCTGGTGGACATCACTGAGAAAATCTCTGATAAATCCAGCTCATCAAAAGTGGAGTGCAACCGGCAATGTTCGTGACGCCCGCTGTGCCGCCAAACAGAGTGACTGGTATGTCCAGGCCAGCACATCCAAGCCCCATGATAATGCCCTACACTCTGCAAAGTCCCGGAAAAGCGGTAGCCAACGTATGTGCATCAGAATGTTGGACTTATTTGTCAACAGATACCCTCCGATCAGTAACATAATATAGTACCTGGCATATTGTCGGAGGGTCTCTGGATCGTCGATCGGGGGTATTTGGCGGACACGATCATGCAACCACACCAGCTTTAGCGTGAAAGACTCATTTCTCTGCGTAGCCTGCTGTGCTGCCACCAGAGGCCTGGCACCAAGTAGCTGCTCCATCATGGCCCACGTCTCCGTGTGGCACCACTTATCGAAGTCACGAAGGCACCTCCCAACGGGATTCCCGTGTGCGCGTAGGCCTAGGTGGTACGCTACGTCCTACAGAGTGATAGTGACCTTACCCTACAGGAGATGAAATGTGTACGTCTCCGGACGCCATCGCTCCACGAGTGCCGAAATCAGAAATTGTCAAAAGTAAAGTCCCCGAGGGGCACCGTGTCACCGAATCCGGTCTTAGCCAGATACGGGACGATGGCGTCCGGTGGAGGAAGGGTATGGTTGACTCGCCGGGGTAGTAGAAGGCGACGCCTCTGTGGAATAAAAAAAATTAACTCATAAAGAGATAATCATAAATTTTTGTAGTCTACTTAAGAACATACTTCCATGTTTCTAGTCTACACATGTCTCTAAATTACATATGCCAGTAAGCAAATCTTAATTAAGTCATAACAATCTTACACAAGCAAATACAGTTCTAAATTCATCCTACAGACTATGCCTAAAGCATTTTACTCAGTGCTTGTCACTACAGGACTACCCTAACAATATTCACATACTTAGATTAACCAAACAAAACGCAACTAACCTCAAAGTCGGCCGCCCCGACGTATTGTCACGTCTCGTTCAGTCTATTGATGTCTCCGTCGTTCCCCGCCTAGCGTGCCATCACTGTATCAGTCTTAAACATGGTAGAAAAAGGGTTAAAAGAGGGGAAAAAGAGGTTGACTAAGTCAAAATGGGATCCAAACACACGCTATAAACGACTTATACTTATAGGCGCGGTCAAGCCTTATCTCGTTTACAGTGTAAACGAGATAAAGGGTCCATCTTATTTATAGTATAAACGAGATATCCGTGACGCAGTTGACGTGCTTTATCTCGTTTACACTGTATACGAGATACATGCAATGTCATCTCGTTTACAGTGTAAACGAGATAAGACTAGGAAACGTAAAATGGTAAATATTTTTTAAATTATTTATTTCGGTAATTATTACATTTATTTGATTTATTTAATAAAAAATCCACCTAATAATAGTGTTGGTTTTCGACTATTTTATTTAAATGAATATTTAAAAACGGTTAATTCGTAAAAAAAAATATAGAGATATAATGATAATTATGAACAATGTGAATAATAAATTAAAAAAGGTAAAATAAAAATAAAAATCAGATTATTAATTAATTATTTAATTTTAAATTTTAAAATTTGAAAAATTAGGATTAATAATTAAATGAATTCACACTACGTACCTCTCACACTTTTACCTTGTGTCAACACACGCGTTTCGTTGTCATCCCAACAACTCTCAACGCCGCTGCCTACTACCATCACGCCGTCGCCACCTCCTGTCCGCCGTCCGAGATGCACGTTATCCTCATTGTTTGTCCTCCCCGTCGTGTCATTGCTACTGCTGTGCCGCACCTTATCGACACCACCCTTCCTCTCATTGATTCGACTCCTCCTCTTCCATCTCTGGCCGTCACGCGTTCAGGTTCGAAGCCCACGAAGCAAATTCGCAACCTCGCCTAGCCGAAGTTGTCGTTGCATGGCTGCTCCGTTACCGGATATCTTCGTTACAGTATTACCCTATCACCGCCATTAACAACTACATGGACTGGTTGAACCTTATGTTGTACGATCTGTTCATTCCGGAAGGGTGTCCTTCTTCGACACAGCCACTTGCATTGTTATACAACCTTGGAGGAGTGTTCAGTGCAGATAAAGGGGTTTCGTCATAGATTTGACTCGGAATTGCCGCTAATAGGTTGACTTTTGCTGGATGTTCAATTCATTAGGTATGCAACTGGTTATCTTAATTCTTAAATGGATGGTTATTTTGTTCGATTCGGCTTAAGTATATACAATTAACAATTGTTGGATGGTCATTTCATTAGATAGCTGGATGATTATTTTAATAACTACATGGATGGTTGTTCCGGTGAGGGAAAGATTGATGCTGGTGAAGGGAGATGGTTGATGAAGGGGTGGCGGCAGGGACGGATGCATGTGTATAAGTGTGGGGGCAAGCGCCCCCACTACAATTTGAAATTTTTTTGAGTAATATATGATAATAAAATTTATTTGCCCCCATTAAATTATTAAATTTGACCCCACAATAATTTTTTACTCAATTTTTGGTACTTCATAATCAATTTAAAAATTTTATATTAGATATTGTTAGAATGATCGATTCTCAATTTAAATGAAATTTGTGTTTTTTCTTAGAAATTGACTCAAAAGAGCATTATTTATCTTTTTTTATATTAGTTTTAATTTTTTTTGTAACAACTGCATTAATGAAAAGAACTTTTTTAACTATGAATTTCAATAAAAATTGGCTTCTAATTGTATTAGATATATATATATATATATATATATATATATATATATATATATATATATATATATATATATATATATAAGAGTAATACTACACATTCAAGTCTTTTTATGAACTAAGTCTAATCAAGTTAAACAATAAGACTTTGAATAATGTTAGTCATAACTGATTTTTGTTATCTTAGACTAATTTGGTTGGACTTAGTTAACAAAAAAACTTGAATATGTAGTATTATTCTACATAAAAAGATAGATATTTCAATTGTATTATTAAGAAAAAAATTATTCAATTTTTTTAAAATATAAAACCTAAATAATATAATTTTAAAGGGTAAAGTATATTTTTTGTCCTTGAAGTTTGACAAAAATTTCAAAAATAACCTTAAGTTTTATTTTGTTTCAATTTTGTTCCAAAAGTTTTCGATTTGCATCAAATATATACCCATGACGGCTAATTTTTCAAAAAATTTAAGATTAATTCAACAATAATTTCATAAGAACAACTCTCAACACAAGCAAATCAAGCATAATTTTCATGCATTATTGTTAGATTAGTCCTAAATTTTTTGAAAATTTAGCTGTCAAGGATATATTTGATGCAAATAAAAAACTTTTGGGACAAAACTGAAACAAAATAAAACTTAAGGGTATTTTTGAAATTTTTGTCAAACTTCAGGAATAAAAAGTATACTTTACCTAATTTTAAATTATATGTTATCATTTAAATTACTATTTTAGTATTTTAATTTGTAAATTATATATTTTAAAGACTAATCATATTATATGTACATAAAAAATAATCACATGTATACATATTGAAATAAAAAAAACAAATTAAAAATAAATTAAAAATACATATATTTATATATAAATATCTAAGGATTAATGAAAAATTTAATAATTGATTTTTATGTATACATAATATTTTTATTATAAAAATTTTTATTATATTATATATATTTTGCCCCCACTATCAAAATTTTCTGGATCCGTCACTGGGTGGCGGTAGAGGGTTTGGGAAAGAAGATGTTGATTTGGTAAATTAGGGTATAGGAGATGGTTAAAATTTTGGAATAACTGAATGGGATTTTTTATTTGAGTAATTTGAGTGGTGTTTTTTTATCTTTATTGGGTCAAAATATCAACCCATTGCTCACAATCTCCATTGTTTACCTAGTATAACCGTTCTTAAAATACATATAAGGAGGAATGGGTATAAAAATGCGCAGGTTTACTTTGTAGAAAGCTCCGACAAAATAGAATTGAACTCAAAATCGCATGTGGCGCTCGCGAAATAGAGGGGGCATACAACTTTCTCAGTCATGCAGAAATATAAAACTCATCTAAGCAATTAGGATTTTTCTTAATATTTGTCCTACTCGCTGTTTTAACAAAATCACAATAACAATTCTTATTTCCTCTGTTGTGCCAACAACCCTCAACCTTAACAATTTTTTTAAACAAAACCCTTTTTCCATTCCACAAAAACCTTCGCAAATTTGTTACATCTGCCTATGTTTCATCATGCATCATGGTCAATGCATGCTCGTACGAGGACGACCATATAATGGAAATTATAGCCTCGACTGTTGCGCTCCATTTTGCAGGTGATGACCCAGAATTGGTGAATTCGCAAGTGCCACTAGTGGATTGGCACACTTCACATGCGCTGGCACAGAGGTAGCCTATTTTGCATCCGGCAGGGAGAAATTTTTCTAGTTGCTCCAGTTCGCAAGCGCAGCAACTCAGAAGTGTCAGAAGCGAGTCGAGACCAGTGCTGCAATGGTTAGGGACGGATACTAAATCAAGAAGGCTCTTATTCGGTTGCCCAAACTATAATGTAAGTGGTTGTTCTTATTTGCTGTCTTTTTAGGTATAAATGTGGCTCATTCACTTTCAATCTTTGTTGAATTTGGGTACAGACTGTAGGTAAGAAGTGGTGTGAGCTGTTTCTGTGGGTAGATAAAATTCAGGAAGAACATGTGATAACATTTAATAGTAGAACAAATCCTTTAATTGACCATGAAGAATAGAACATAAAGATTGCTTGGAAACTTGGAAGCTTGGAGCCTGAAGTTAGGATTCTAAAAATGGATAGGACTTTAATGTTTGTATGTATGCTACTGATTATAATAGTTGTTCTTTTTTTAAAGATGGATAGGCGATTTGGCTTGTTGTATCTTACAAAAAACAAATGATATATTATGTGCATATGGTAAGGTGTTATATGGTTCATCCTCCACACTATCATAATTGTCATGATTGTCCGAAAATTTGTCTAAACTTGACAATGTCACTATCATAATTTGGGTCTGTTTATCCTTAACAGACGATCTTCTTAGAGTGCTATTAGTAGCTATTCTTGTTCAGGGTCTCCTAGCATGTATTGCTACACTTTTTTTCTTTCTGAAGGTCTCTCTTTGGTGGATCAGACTTCTTGGACCCTTTTGGGTTGGGCTGACTAACAGTTTTTGTAGTGAATTAGGCCTTTATTTTTGGTGGTGAATTGGGCTGACTAGCAATTTTTTAGTGGGTTGGACTTTTGATTTTGGTGGTGGGTTTGATGCACAAACAGATTTTACAGTGGGTTAGGTCTTTGGTTTTGGTGTTGGACTGAATTTACTACTAGGCTTTGTTGTGGGAATTGATTTTAGGGTTAAGCTATTCAGGTTTGGGTTGGGAATTGGTTCTAAGATCATCAACTCCTTTTCTTTAGACATTGGTTCTTCTTCTTCAATGAAAACAGGTTCAGAAACTTCATGCTCATAGTATATATGGACAACTCCTTTGTTCCTTTGAGTATGAAAACATATCTCCATGAGCTCTTTATCATGTGTGATAGTTCGAAGACACTCTTTATATGCCTATCAGGAACCAACTACCAGCATTTAGTCACATTGTTATATCCAATGTGCTTTTGGTAGTCTCGAACTGAGAAGACATCTAGTGTGTTTACATCAAGTTCAGTCAACTCAGAAATTTGTCCCCTACCGTAAGACACACTTCCATCCGGCACTATGTTACATGACCCTCCATGGTGATAATATGATGGTAATGAGAGGATTATCCATCTACAGATTGAACAAAAATTTCATGTTTAGGCTCAGCATCATCAACAACATTATTAAAATCACAAGAAAAATATAAACCCCTCCTTTCAACAGTAAATATATTCAATCCTAGACCACATTACCACTAACACATCAAACTAAAACTATAACAATCTTGAACATTAATCAGGCATAACAAACAATCTTTGATCAAACAATCAACTTTACCCTAGCCAACAAGAAAACTAGTTCTCATCAAACCCTACCACAAATCGCAGAACATCAACATGCAAATCCACAGAAAAAAAATCATAAACAATCATATTTAACTACGAAAATAAATACATTAACAATATTAACCTAAAAACAGAGCATCTCATATGGCTTCTTTTCTTTGTTTATGCTTACCTTTGTTACGGAATTCTTTCTCTAATAGACCCTGTCAACATTGACGACGACGTATCTAACCATGGAGACTAGTCGTTCTCGAAGAGAGTCATTGTAGTGATGGAACTCAACACAGCGCCATTGAAGAATGAGGAGAAGAAAGGTGTTTGATTCTGTTGTGGGAGGGAGAGAAAACGTTTGATTAGCGTTTTAGAGATGAAGAAAACGATGTCGTTTGGCACAACTTAGGCACCAAATCCAATACTAAGCCGTTATATGCTTGCTAGTGTGTCACATAGGAGTCCATATCAGCTTTTTGGTGGCACCAAATAGATGGAATGTGCCTGGAGGATGATTCGGAGTGCAACTTCAGGGATGAAAATAGGTAATTATTAATTTCATGGACTACTTTGAACTTCGAGTGTAACTTTAAGGACTACTTTGAGATTTAATTCGGATGATTTCAATACTAAATTTAACAATAAAGACTATTTTAAACTGAAAAAAATATTAAAGATAATTTTAGTTTGATTTAATTACTCTGTCGGTCTCCATAATTTTACTGAATTTTCAATTAGGTCCTTATACTTTTTTTTTCAATTGAGTTCCTATATTATATCAAATTTTATAATTAAGTCTTTGCCATGGCAAAAATATTGCAATTAATGAAAAATTTCATTAAACAGAACGAATATACCTAACACTTGACTGAATATTCTGTATAGTTTAAGAGAATATTCTATTAATTTTAATATTTTTATTATGGTAGAAACTTAATTATAAAAACTAATACAATATAAAAATTTAATTAAAAAATATATAAAAATTTAATTAAAAATTTTATAAAATTATAAAAATCGAGAGAATAATTAAATTTTTTAATTTAAGAACTAAAAGATTACTTATATATATATATATATATATATATATATATATATATATAATATATTTGCGTTCATATGGTGTCATATCTATTTATTCCATGCGACTATGAGCCTAACCTATGACAATACTAAAGTAAAATAAATGAAACAATAATAGACATTGAGCTATCTATCTATCTACATTTTTTTTATATACATATTGCTCCTAGCTTTTCCCGAAAGGAGAAATAAGACAAAAAGAAAAAGAAAATCCTCCAATTACTAAACTACAAATTTTCTATGATAACATGTAAGAATTTTGACGTTTTTATTTTCCACTTTTTCCTTGATATTTAAAAATTGGGATCATTGAAGAATAGAATTTTTTAAAGAAAAAAACGAGTGTGTCAAAAAATTCAGAGCGAATCAACAAACACTGTATGTTTGTTGTACCTATAAAAAAGTTGAGAGAATATTTTAATTAAGAATGATGATAATAACTATGTTAAGGTATACCATGAGTCTATGAGACAGATTATCCCATTACAATTCGATTGTGGTGTAGAGGCATTTATAATTGATTGAGCAAAAGGAAAAAAAACTTTCTATAAATAATCTTACCTAACTTTATTTGGACCAAAAAAAATAATCCTCTTCATTTTGTCATCTATTAATTGTATAGATAACTTAGTAATTTTGTTTATATATATAATAATGCATGAATACATCATGAGATCATGAGATGAAAGAATAATCCAACCATGAAAAGATGATAACTACCAAATTAGGAAACTCCATAACTTAGATATTTTGTTTGGGCTTTTACTTGTTTTGGGTTATATATTGGGTTGATCGCCCAAAAATAAAAAAGCAATAAAAAACAAACAATCCTATTAGCTATTAAGTGAACAATGAAAATTACGAATAATGGACTGTGTTTTTAACTCCAATATTCAGATAATATTAAATAATTAAAAAATTGATTTTAATTTTAATTTTAATTTTATATTTTTTTAATTTGTTATTCGAATTATTTACTATATGCATTGTTTCTTATATTTTCTCAAAAATAATACGTTGGGGTAAAAAAATAAAATAAAAAAGAAGAAATCTTAATAACTTGCTTGTATAATTATCCACGCCTAAGTATAACATCAATAAAATAAATAATAAAAATTATACCAAAAAAAATAAATAATAAGAAACAATAATTATATCATCAAGAAAGAAAACACTAATGAACCTGGAAACGTGACATTCTAAACAAAAAAACTGTGTGGGTTTTGAGAGCAAATGAATTCTTTTGCATTGTGTCATTTTTTTTTTGGGTGACTTTGCATTGTGTCATTTATTTTACTAGTTTGGTGTTAGTTTTATTTTAAAATCTAGGATTTAGGATTTTAGGACACAAGGTTTAAAAAGATTTAGAATTTTACTTTACTAATCTTTTTAAAATTTAAATTAAAAATAATAATAAATCTATAATGCTGATGTGGAAGACAATTAATTGATTAGACTAAGAACAGTGACTTGCTTTCGGAACATATAAAAATTTCTCTTATAAGCAAAGAGATAATCATGGAAAAAGAATCATCACAAAGTATAGAAAGAAATTAAATGAAACTATACAAAAATCTTACAACATCAACCCTTAATTATATATAATGCTCATCATAACTTGGTTAATTAATTATACTAAAATAATGTAAGTTGACTTTATTTATGATGGACTCCATCATCATTATTCGTCAACTCTAATACATGCAATTATACAAGTTGAAGCCACTTCCCCCACATATATATATATGCACAAAAGTAGTTGCATATAATTGCATTGGCATTAATTGTGAAAGAAGCAAAGATAGATTCATGAATAGTATGTATCAAATTCTTTAAAGTAATATTAATACATTCATAATATAATGGTACCAAATAGTTTAATGGTACATAATTAAAAAGAAAATTAATAATAAGCAAGATGGGTGATCATAGTACATTATTATTTTATATATATTACATAATACACTATTACTTTGATTGGTACGAGTTTGATATAAATGATCACATAATAGAACAAGCATGAGGATTGTCATCACTAAAAGTAGCACCAGTTTGACGGGTAATGATAGAAGATTGAGAAGGGTAATTATAATAGCGAGGATCACTACTATCATAGCCATGCTTGTAGTAATTGTAAGATGAGGAAGGTTGAGATGCATAGTAGTTGATAGGGCCATTGCAATGGTGTTGCTGAACCAAATATTGGTCATCAACATTGGTGCTGTATGGAACCTGCCATAGCTCGGCTCGCCGGCCGGTTTTCCGAACCGTCTTTAGAACCTTCTTTTGGTCAGCCCAGCCATTCACTGTCACCTTTTGCAAACTCATGTCTATTTCAATGCTATCCACACCTAATTATATTAACAAAAAAAAAACTTATTGGAAACTAGTTAAGTACACATGTTTTAATTTGCTTGGCAATTAATTAACTAGTTAAGCTTTGAATATAGGATACCTTTGAGTTTTTGAAGTGAACTTTTCACCTTGTTCTCACATCCAGGGCAATCCATGTGTACTCTAAGTTCTATGATCTGAGAAAAATATAAGATACAAAAAGGAAAAAAATTTGGTTTCAATATCTTCATGGAAATGCATGTGGAATCCAATTTTGATATATTGTTGATATGATATATAGTATTTAATCATTCATTTTTTTACAACATTTTTTATGACGAAATGACCATATAAAAATTGGATTATGCTATATGTAAATCAAAATCAGCCACCAGTATAAAATACAAATTGAAATATAAATATATATTAAAAATAAATTAAATCACACATATATTAATACAAAAATACATTAGTAGCTAATTTTAATATATAAATAGTATTTTTTATAAAAAAATTATACCGAAATTAAGTTAAATCAATTACACACATATATATGTGATGAAATAACGATAGAAAGAAAGTGGTGTAGGTTACCGTCATTTTGTTCTTGTTGAGGTTGAAATGAAATCACTTGAACAATATTGATGAATATCTTTGTGAACGTTTCTATGTAAAATTAAATGCAAACAACAACGATAAGATTTTGGCTCTTTGGTGCTGGTTAGCTGAATACAAATGTATAAATATATAGTGGAGATTCATTCCATCATGGGGTGCCTCATCTTTGCTCATAACTTGAATGGGTTCATTATTTTATTAATTTTGTCCATTATTCATCACCGACTTTTAAATGTTAGTCATGGAACTTTGAGGCATTTTGGGAAAGCGTAGCTGCTTTATTCATGGAGCAAATACCTCAAATATCACATGTAACGCTGCTCAAGTTATCAATCATAATTCATATGCAAGTTTTGACTATTTATTTATTTAATTTTTTATAAGAACAAACAATAATATAATGATATCATTTGCCTCCCCTTTAATTTGGTAGCTCAAATAGTTAGTGGTGTTTGTTATTTTATTGTTATTATAATTTTATTCAACAATTAGTTCTGGGTTGAAAACCGACAAAGCTAGTAGTATAATAATTTTGATATAAAACTCTCTTAAGAAAACTTGAACGAGAATCATGTGTGTCTGGTTTTTCGGCACAGCCCCATGTTCATGAAAATTAATCTCACATCCCCATGCCATTACATGGTATTTCCACATAAAATCAAATATATTAATGTATTATTAACATGAAAACTAAATAGACATGATATTAATTTTCACTAGGATTTGAATAAATTCAATAAACATAAGAAAAGAAAAATAATTTTGATACATACACACTACTAGAATTTACATTTTTAAGAGCGACTTTTTTCCGACGAATTTTTTGTTGAATAAAATATCCATGTAGTTACGACTTTCCAGAATTGTCACCATTTTAAATTTACCTTATATTTATAGCTGCGACAACAAGAAAGAACCCTATACATGTCAAAATAAAAAACAAGAAAGAACCCTGCCAATTTATCTCAGATTAAATATGTATTATCAACTTGTTTCAATCAGCACATTTTAACTACAAATGTTTTTTTTTTCCCTCAGATCCAAATGCTTCTGGAGGAAGGTCATGATATCAGTAACAAAAATAACTGCCAAGTACCTTTCTAGATCAAGAAAGCAAACCTAAATATTAAACAGATCCCAACATTTCAGGACTAGGTGGTTGTCTCTGTGCACTGTAGAACAGCCCCTAGATGAACCATTTATTCAAGTCTGGCCTTAACCTGAGTTCATGCTCAGTATTTAACTAGCATAGTAGCATGCATTATGAAACAATATTAAATCAGATTGAACTTAGAAAGAAAAAGCACCTTAACTTCAATGAGTTGGTTTCCTTGCAAGAGCTCTAAAACATATCAACTTTGTCATGTTCCCATGTTCTTGCAAGAGATCAATTGGCTGAGGCTGGTTGTTCTAAAATAAGAATAATAGCTTTGTCAAAGATATTGGTGACCAAACAAGAGTACTAGACAGTGTCCAGTTAACTTACCAGAGATTTTATCGGCAAAACCAAGAATCTGAAACAGCTCTATGGATTGCTTGTGCTGTGCAGCGATTTTGAGAAGCTTTAATACTTCATGTTCATCAAAAGAAGCGGCTAATCCATAAATTGACAAAAACATCAGGAAACCCAGAACCACCAAAGAATTTTCAGCACTTGCTGTCATGTTAGCTTTCAGATCAAGTGCAAGCTCCATTGCCTCTTCTCTAACATGAGGTTTAATATGTGGTGAGATTCTCATCAGCTGTTCAAGCAGAAAAACATGGCTATCATCAATAGTAACAACTTTGACTCCATTTTTACAATGGGAAACTATTGGATCCTTAATTATATCTAAAATGAGTTTTGCTGGATCTGATGAGGACTGAAGATGAACTAAAATGTCATTGCCAGGATTTGTTGGCTCATCTACCAAAAGCTCCAAAGTTCTTCCATCAATAGTAGGACTTGATTGATTATCTGTATAGTGTGCAATAACATATTTAGCTAGCAGAAGTCATAGGTGACAGTAGGAAAGCCACTTTATACTAATATTAAAAGCAGTTTCATAATAGCATTATAACTGAATCACTAAAAGTTTCAACCAATATTGTGACTCATTTCCATAAACCAATTACCAAACTTTAGAAACAATAAAACTACATTACTGCAGAAATATATTTCTTGTTGTGTCATGAATCATACTATGAAGTTATGAGAAATAGTGATAGAACGGAAAGTGAGACAAGAGACATAAGTAACAGAGAATCAATTTGGTTTTATATCAGGTAGATCCACCACTGAAGCCTGTTAAGAAGGATGATGGAGAAGTATCATAGTAATAAAAGAGATCTACATATGGTGTTTATTGATTTGAAGAAAACGTATGATAAGGGGTCAAGGGAGATCTTATAGAAGGTTTTAGAAAGGAAGAGAGTAAGAATCGCGTATATTCGTGCAATTAAAGACATGTATGATGAGACTACAACTAGTGTCAAGACTCAAAGTGGTGTAACAGAAAAATTTTCTATTGACATAGTATTACACTAAGAATCATCCTTAAATTCATACATTTTTACATTAGTCTTAGAAGTACTCATAGAGCATATCCAAGAATCTGTGCCATGATGCATGCTTTTTTTCGATGATACTGTTCTCATGGGAGAGTCAAGGAAATACCTAAATAAGAAGTTGAATTTATAAAAAGAAACTCTAGAAGTGTATAGTCTGCGCATAAACCGTAGCAAGACGAAATATATAAAATGTAAGTTCGGCCACCGAAAAGAAAATCCTAATACAAAGATAAGATTAGAAAAAACATCCTACGAAAAATTAAAAGCTTTAAGTATCTTGGGTGCATCATACAGGATAATGAAGAGATTGAACATTATGTAAATCATAGGATCAAGATCCAAGCAGGTGGTCAAAATAGCGGAGTGCGACTGATTTTATATGTGACAAAAAAGTACTTTTAAAACTTAAAAGTAAATTCTATTGCATTGCTATCAGACATGCTATGCTTTATGGTGCAAAGTGTTGGACGGCCAAAGGGGAGCATGAACAGAAGTTAAGTATGACAGAAATAAAGATGTTGAGATGGATGAGTAGTCATATGCAATTAGATAGAATAAGGACTGAAGATATAAGACAGAGAATTGGAGTAGCACCTATTGTGAAAAAGATGGTAGAATCACGTTTCAGGTGGTTTGGACATATAAGAAGAAGACCAACATAGTACTAAATCAGAAAATGTGGATGAAATGGAAAATGGAAAATGGATAAGGAGTGAAAGGTAGAAGAAGACCTAGAAAAATTATCCATGAAGTGGTCAAACAAAATCTACATATAAACAATCTCTTTGTAGACATAATACATGATAGAGCTCAATAGTATCGTTTGATCCATGTAATCAACCCCACCTAATGGACAAGGCTTTGTTGCTGCTGTGATTGTTGTCATGATGTTAAATTGCTTCACAAAGCATTCTGCATGACGTTTTAGATTTTAAGAGCCTCCTTAAGGTTAAAAAGAAGGAAAACAGTATAACTCTGATTAGTAGGAATTTTAGTTTGAGAATAAATGTTCAGGGACAGGAAAACCAAACAAGCCTATCAATTTGACTAAGAGATTAATCTGAATAAAGATACTTCAAATAAAATAGATACAGATCAGGTGAATAAAATATCAAACTCATTATATGAAACCGATGAAATGATCATGTTCCAACTAAAAACAGCATATTTACCCTGTAGTTTTTCTTCTTGGATTGATTTTTTCTTCTTTCTAGTGGGAGATGATTTTTTTAATGCTTCATATTGTGATTTGTTCAACTTAAATTCCTTATAGATTCCTTCAAAATGATTCTTCTTTGACTCAAGATCTCTTGCTTTATCTTCGACCTCTTTCTGCTTCAACTTGAGCTCATTCAGTTGCTCTTCAAACTGCTTCCATTTTGTCTCGAGATCTTTTGCTTGTACCTCAAGTTCAATCCCTTTTGACTTGAGCTCCTCCATCAGGCCTTCATATTGCTTCTCTTTTGAATTGAGCTCCATTACTTGGCCTTCAGATTGCACCTCTTTCGCAAGAAGTTCCTTCAATTTACCTTCAAAATGCTTCTTCTTTGATTCAAGCACCTCCACTTGACCTTCAAACTCTCTCTCCCTTGATTCAAGCTCCTTTACTCGCCCTTCAATTTGCTTCTCTTTTGAATTGAGTTTCTCTACTTGTTCTTCATATTGCCTCTCTTTTAATAGAAGCTCCTTTTCTCGTCCATCAATGTACTTCTCCTTCGACTCAAACTCCTCCAATTGTGCTATAAATAGCTTTCCTTTAGACTCAAGCTCCTTGATATGTCCTTCATGTTTCTTCTTCATTGACCCAATCTCCTTTACCAGAGCATCCTGATTTGTTTTTGAAGGCATTATCTCATGCAACTTCTCCCTTTCTAAGTGCAGTACCTTAGCTTGTTCAACAATTAATTTCCGCATTGCACCAAGCTCTTCCTCTTTGTTCATAAGTTCCTTATTATGCTCAGAAATTTTATTCAAAAGAGCCGTGAGTTCCTCTTCCTTCCTTTCACGGTTTTCAATCATGTTGTCCAGTGCTTGATGAAATTCTGTCTGTTCAGTCATGAGCTCATTTTTGCACTCTTTAATCACGTCCTCTATCAAACTTATTTGTGCTTCCTTTTCAAAAATTTGATCATCGTATTCTTCAATTTCCTTCTGCATTTTTTTGTGAACTTTATCGCGTTTACTGATCACCTCCTGTGCCATTTTAACTTCTGTAGTATATTGTTTCTCCTTTAATCTCAAATGCTTCTCGCATTCGATGATCAGCTTCTGGATGGACTTGAGCTGCTCTCCCTTTGCTTCAAACTCTTTGTTGCATATTTCAGTGCATCTTTTGGTGGCTCCATATGCTCTCCTTTTAATTTGATTCGATGCTACCTGTTCTGCCGTGAGCTCCTTCTCACAGTTCTCAATCATGCTCTCCATCAAACTAAACTGTGCTTCCTTTTCAAGTATTGCATCATCGTGTTCTTTAATTTCCCTCTGCATTTTCTTGTGAACATCATTCCGCTCACTGATCACTTTCAATGTCATTTCAACTTCCCTGATACATTGTTTCTCCTTTGACCTCAAATGCCTATTACATTCAATAATCAGCTTCTGCATGGACTTGAGCTGCTTTTCTTTTCTTCTAAAGTCGTTATTGCGCCTTTTAATGCGTCTTAGGATTGCTACATATTCTCTCTTCTTCACGTCAAGATCCAAGGAATATGAATTAAGTTGTCCTTGAATAGAATTAACTAGTTTCCTCTTATTTTGAAGCTCGTCCGATAGCTCCTCAATATCTCTCTTGAAGGAGAACAATCTCTTCTCTTCAACTTGTCTCTTCATTTGGCATTCTTCAATAGGATATAGAACCAATTCATGTTCCTTCTCTACCAAATCCTGTTCAGCATTGGTAGACTCCTGAACTAACTTGACCGGATCCTCCATTACCTGGGAAACAGGAGTAACATCACCGCCATCATAGTCCTCAACATTACTTTTTCCAGAATCTTCATTGTTCATTGATGATGTATCTGAATCTGAGAGTTTCGACCTCTTAACCGAAGGGTGCAAGTAATCAAACTTATCCTGTTCTAGCTGTCTCTTCTTGCTATCATAGGTATTGTTGCTACATGTTCCCATACTGGTATTCAATAACATTAACTGTAATTGTTCAGCATCCTCCCTACCCACTCTATCTCCATCTGAATCCTCAAACCCCATTTCTCAATTATATAAAGTTCTTGAACTTGGGAATATATGCATGCACATCAAATGTGATCCTGGCAAAAAAGGGGAAAATTATAAAGAACAAAAAACTTATTCATCAATGAATGATGCCTATAATAACACTCAAAATATCATTAATTACATCGCAAAAGAGAGCAAATAAATACTGCATTATTGATGGCCACTCACTTATCTATATATCTATTTTTTCACCTCACCAATAATTTTTCAACGAATGCTCCATCCAAAATTTAAGAGGATAAATAACTGTCGGATCAGAAACTGCTCTTTCCGTTTCTTCCATTCTCCTTTTTTTTTTCTCTTCTCTACCCATTAGATAGTGCCAATTTTTAAGTTAAACAATATTAAAACGAAAATTTTTATCAATTAACCAATAATAACAAACAAAAAAGAGATAATCACCATGACAGCATCCCGTTACTGTAATTGAGACACAGAGAAAGGGCATTGTTTGAGACATGCATGATGAAATACAAGGAACGAAAGTTGAAATTAGAAGAAAAAAATTACGTTAAAGGAGGGAAGAGTAGAAGAGGAAGGTGAAAAGGGAAAAGAGAAGGTGCAAACCTGAGCTTTGAGTGTTAACCGCTTCAAACAACACACAGAGTGCGTTTCAGTGAAAAACTGAAAATACTAATAGCATGCACATAAGAGACCTGAGAGCACAGCGTCTTATTTATTTATTTATTTCCTAGAGAGAAGGTAGAGGGTCTTATTTATTTAACTGTTAAGTGCGTAGCGGGTATTTACTATTTAGATCTCACGTAATCTAAATAAGATCACTCATCAAATTCAATCTAGAAAGATAAAAATGCAACAATTTGGATTAGATTAAATCTCATTTTAATAAACTGAACCGATCAAATTAAATTTTTGACCCACTTTTTGAAATTCAATTCAATTCAATTTACATAACATGATAATATGATATCATATGATATAATATTATATTTAATTTGTTTCTTTTTTTTGTCAAGATATTTAATTTGTTTCATATTATTATTATTATCTTATTGGTTTAGCAAATATATATTTTTGGTTTACAAAAAAGCCCAAAGGCCCAACAATACCCAAAAAGCAAAAACAGTTGGCACAAGTGTCAGCCTCCCTATAGGTTAAAAAGGATAGACTCCAGATATCTCTTTTCCTTTTGTTGAGATATCGCTGCAACCATTGCTTTAGAGTGCACTCGAATCACACTTTCCTGAACCCAGCGTCCAAGCAGTTTCCATTTTTATGCACACTCCCCACAGCTCAGCCATGGAAGCTCCGCAATGTTAGAGATGTTTATGGATAGGATTCAATTCATATATCTACGGACTACAGTATTTATTCGATTCCGATTCGAAAATTGCAGATATAAATCCGATCTGCAAAGTTATCAGATCGGATCGGATCAATCTGCACACTAATAAAATTGTGAATTTTATCTTCATGTAAGTTTCCGTATATCCACGTATAAATAAATAAGAATAAATAGTCATTTCTGACCATTAAAGATTTGAACAATTACAAAACTAATCATAAAAAATTTATATTGACATTGTATTCATGAAAAATATATATTATTTAACAAAAATATCCAATAATTAAATTATCATTCTTTTGTACAATTCCCAAATTGCCTTTTTAATTATCTTCTCCAAATCAACTCTTTAAATTTAAATTTTTATAATTAGTTTGGTCAGCGTTTAAATCTTTAATGGTCAGAAATAGCTATTTTCTCAATAAATAAATATTTTTTTATGTTTTATTTCAACTAATAATTATCATATATATTGTATTATTTTTATTTTTTTTAGTCTAAAATAGGGAGACTCGAACCCGCAACCTCTTAAGTGAATATGAAGAGACGATGCCATTTAAGCTATAACTTATTGGCTTGTATTATTTTAGTTTATTATGTAAGAAAAGTATGTTTAACATTATTCTAAGAGTAAACATATTTGAAAGAATAGGAAAAAAATGAACTTTATTGATTTTTTTTAATAAAAATAAGTTTTTAAAAATATTTTTGTGTTTTGCGGATATATCTGATATCCGATCCGCAAGTGTGTGGATCAGATCGGATCCAAACTTACAAGCTACGGATATGAAATCTGATGATTTTAGTGTGGATCGGATTAAATTTTGGCCATATCCAATCCAATCCAATTCTCGTTCACTCCTAAACCCCAAAACAATGTAAACCAATCTTATATAAATCACAATAAATTATAAACTTCCGTTCCAATAAATTATTTAAAGAATTTGATTTTGATGTACTATCATGATAAAACTATTTTATATGTGCATCTAATCATATAACATCACATTAACAAAAATAACTATATTTAACATTGACTGTGAATAATCATCTAAGAAAACAGTTGTAATTATACAATTGTGTAAAACATTTTACATTGTCAGTGTATTAAAATTAAACTCTTATTTAAATTATTCAAAATTATTAAACATAATTTATCAAATTTTTTAAAAATACAACTTTTGACTTAGAAGAGATTAATTTTTAATGTAAAAATATTATTGCTAATCTAACACTTATATTACAATTAACAATTTTTTTAAAAAAATAGTAATTTACATTAGCAATGTAAAAATTAATTTCAAGGTTTTAAAAAGCCATAGATAATGTTATCCAAATAGGGTTTTAAGCCTTTAGGAATACTTTTGAAATTGATCATTAAGGTGGTCTTCCAAATAGGTCTTTTTCACTATACTTTTTCAATTTGGCAATTGAACAGAGGTCAGAGGTAATGAGGTGCATATTTTGAAGAGTTCAAAATAGAGAATCGATTTACACTACATTTTCCTTAGTTATTACTAGAGATATTATTTATTATTTATTCTTGCCCTTGGTGACCAAACAAAGAGGCAAGAAAAAAACATATTAACTATTCTCTGATTAATAAAATAATTTGAATACATGGGACTAATGTTTCTGAAACAGTGAAATTGAATAACTTTTAGTAATAGAGATAAAGGGAATCAATAATAATCAACAAATTGAGGAATTAATAAACTAAATAAAGCATTATACATTGTAGCTGACATTCTAAGCTCCAAATAGAGCAAAATGACATGAACAAAATAAAGTTAGCAAATAATGGAGGAATATTCACTCTTACAATTTTTTTCTTGCCAGACAGGTTAATATCAAATAGTAAGAACACAGTTATCTTATTTACCCCATTTTTTTACTACCACGTTTCTTTACTACAGGTCCAAGCAATGTTGGAAGAAAGCCATGATATCAGAAACAATACTACTTGCTTTGAATCTTTCTAGCTCAAGAATGCGATTTAGAATCACCTTGAGTAAATCCTCATGTTGTAATTTGTTCTCTGACATGCACCGCAGAACATTTCCTAGACCATCAATTTCTTTATCCATGGCCTTAACCTGAATTCACATTCAGCAATAAAATTGTCAACTTATTGTATTGTATTGTAATGAAATAGAACTTGTATAGGAAAAAAGATAAAGGAACCTTCATCTCAATGAACTTAGTTTTGTTGCAGCTGTTTTCACAAATCAACTTTGCTTTGTTCACATGTGCTTCAAGGAGATGAATTGGTTGATACTTCTCTTCCAACTTATATGCACAGATGAATCTAACAGCTTCAATGTGCTTCTCGTTCTTTATAAGATTCTCGATCAAATCTGCGAGACACAAGAACACTGCTAGTTTCATCAACATGAACTAAACTTAGTCGACTCCTTGTAGTGCTGATAGATTAGTAAGAAATTAACATGATCAAATTTAAAAAGAAAGTGATTAACATTTACCCAAGATATGAGGAGAGATAATGGTGACTAAACAAGAAAGTTTTCAACCAACATACCAAAGATTTTACCCTTAAGACCGAGCATCTGGAAGAGCTCTACCGCTTGCTTGTGCTGAGAAATGATTTCAAAATGCTTAAAAACTTCATCTGCATTGAAAGAAGAAACTAGTCCATAAGCGGACAAAATCTGCAGGAAACCAAGAACCATATTTGGATTTTCAATATTTCTTGTCATGCTAGCTTTCATATTGAGGGCAAGCTCCATCGCCTCGTCTCTGACATGAGGTTTGATATGTGGTGATAGTTGAATCAGCTGTTGAAGAAGGAAGATTTGGCTTTCATCAATGGCTATAACTTCATCTTCCATCTTACAATGCGGAACTATAGGATTCTTCAATATATTCAAAATGAGTTTTGCAGGATCTGGGCAGGACCGGAGTTGAGCTAAAACTTCATTGTCACACGACTCGAGTTCATTCATTTGCTCATTTGCGAGAGACTGCAAACTTCTTCCATCACTGGGAGAACTTGGCTGATTATCTGTGCAATGTGCAACAGTATATTTAGCATAATAAATTATAATGATGCCATGAATTTAGAAAAAAACAGAGAATAAATATTTACATAAAAATATCACAATTTGCTTGGCTATATATGTAAAAAAAACAAAGCATACTTTCAATTTGACTAAGACATACAACCTTAACCTGATTAAAGATAACTTTAATAAAACAGACAGATAAGATGAATAGAGATATCAAAAACATAAAAAAGAAACAGTTGAAATGATAGTTTTAACTAATTATAAGCACAAGCACATTTACCCTGTTCTTTTTTCACTTCGTACGATTTTTCTACTGCTTTGTATTGCTTCCTTTGAAACTCAAGTTCCTTCAGTCGTCCTTCAAAATGATTGTTTTTGGATTCAAGATCTTTTACTTTGCCATCAAGCTGCTTCTCTTTTGACTTCAGTTCCTTCAGTTGTATTTCAAACATCACCTTTTCCAATTTGAACTTTTTCATTTGTTGTGCAAGCATCTGTTTTTTCAACTCAAGTTCCTTTGTCTGTTCTTCAAACTTATTCTCTTTTGACTTAAGTTCCTCCACTTGGCTTTCGAGTAATGCCTCCTTTAATTGGTGCTCCTTCAATTTACCCTCAAAATTCTTCAGTCTTGATTCATGCACCTCTAATTCAGCATCAAATTCCTTCTTCTTCGCTGTCAGCTCCTTTACTTGACCATCATATTGCTTCTTTTTCAATACAAACTCATTTTCTCGTCCTATAAGTTGCTTTTCCTTCAAGTCAAACTCCTTTCTGTGTTCTTCAAACTGATTCTCTTTGCACTTAAGCTCCTGCACTTGCCTTTCAATTTGCTTCTCTTTCAATTGGAGCTCCTTCAGTTCACATTCGAACTTGTTCCTGCTTGACTTAAGCTCTTGCACTTGACCTTCAAACTCCTCCTCTCTTTCCCTAAGCTGCTTCACTTTACAACTAAATTGCTTCTCTTTTGATTCAAATTCCTTTTCTCGTCCTTCAAATTTCCTCTCCTTTAACTCAAGGCCTTTCATTCGTTTTGCAAGTTGATTTTCGTTCACTTCAAGAACTTTGATCCGTTCTTCAAGTTGCTTTTTGGTTGACACAAATTGCTTGTCAGACTCTCTGAACAAGTCCCCTAGCAAATTGAGATGCACATCCATTTTGCAAATTTCGTCATCATATTCTTCAAGTTCCCTCTGCTTTTTCCTGTGAATTTCATCACGCTGCTCGACCACCTTATGCACCATGTCACATTCCATGGCACATTGTTCCTCTTTTAACTTCAAATGCTTCGCGCATTCAGCAATCAGCTTTTCGATGGAGCTGAGCTGCTCTTTCTTTGATTCAAATTCTATGTTGTGCCTTTTAATGCGCCGTTGGATTGCTTCACACTCACTCTTTTTAAGGTCAAGATCTCGGGTATATGAATTCAGTTCTCCTTGAATAGTATCAACTTGTGCCTTTCTTTCAGGCTCTTCACATAGCACCTTATTACCTCCGTCTACGGAGCACGATTGACATTTTGTTATCTGAAACTGATCAGGCTTTTTCTCTACCAAATCTAGTTCAGCAAAAGCTTTAGAAAATTCCGAACCACTGCCTGAATTTTTCCTCTTCTCTTCCACGAAAGATGGGGAAACACCCTTGTTTTCAACCACCCTTCTCACAATCTTAAACGATGGCTTCTTCTTTTTCTGAGAATCAGGATCCTCTACATTCTGCTCACTTATCCCAGGGACTGGCACTGTTTTGTTTGATGCATCCGAATCCAAGACTTTCAGCTTCTTAACCAAAGATTGCAAGGGACTTTCAGCATCCAAATCTTGTTCTAGAAACCTCTTCTTATCAATAACACAGGAACCATCTTGAGTTGCTTCCTCAACTAGTTCTGAAAAAGCCGTCTTGCAAAAAGAGCTATCATACTTCCCGCTAGTGCTAGATGTTCTTGAACCATGATGCAATCTGAAACGTATTGGTGGTCTAGGGACCCCAGCAGCCACTTGATCCTCACAAACATGCTTGCCTTCTATGGACATTTTGTGTCTTTCAAAAGAGGCTTAGCTATCTCCTAATGGCAGTGATTTTGAACCAACTGCTATAAGCAACTTCACAGTACAAGAAATTAGGAAGATTTTACCATTTTGCAAGCCACATCACTTTGTAAGACACCTTAGAAATCAGTTTAACATGTTGATTTTTACCACTTTGCATGCCATGATTATAATTTATTGAACAGCACCCATGATCATCATCTTCATCATCATCTTACAACATTAGTAGATTAGAATCCAGAAGACCCATTATTCAAAAAACGAAAAGTGATTTGAGTCTGGTAATGGCATGCAGTCATGTTCAAAAACCTGGGGAATAAAAAAGTTTTTTTTTCCCCCTAAAAAAACAAAAAAAGATGAAATCTTTCAGTAATAAGTCAGTTCTAGGTCTTAATCTGAGCAGGAAAATATGGTTTAAACACAGAAAAAAAAAACACACACACACACCACCAAAAAAAGAGAGGGCAAACGTATGATCACAATAGACTGATAGGCCTTGGGGTATGGATAATGAGTACAAATCATTAAAATGATAATGTGAAATTAAAATAACAAATAAAAGGGGGAAAAGAGAGACTTACGTTACATAGACCGCAGTAGTAGTAGTAGTAGTACCTTGAAGTTGAAGAGCAAAAGTAGAAAAATGAAGATGAAAAGGCAAGCACCTTGCTTGATTGGTTTTCTAATTGAAGCAAAACAAAACAATGGAAACAGAGGAGAAGAAGGCTTCTTTCTTGTTTCTTGTTGAAAGGGGTGTGATTGTGAGGAGTGAGGAGAGTGAAAGGGTTTGCCTTGTTCACGAAGTCTCACGTCTCTACCACTGTTCAACTGCAAGCTATGTAGAGAAAGAGAAGCACCACTCTCTCCATTTTCCGAGTCTCCTGCTACGTTTTTTTTTTTTAATTTTTTTTTTTCCATTATTATTAGTATTTTTATTTATTTATTTTGGATAAATATCACAAGAAATAATGTTAGATAAAATTACCTGACAAATTTGGAAAGAATCAACGTGGCTTTTCAATTTTGAAACAGAGATGAGAATAGGTTAAAGTAATGTTATTATTTATTAGAGTGTTGCGTATTTAATGCTGTTATGGAAAAATTAAAACACAAATTGGTCTGAAGAAATAATTGAACAGTCTAGTTAGAGTATATAAATCGGACCTGCTACACATACAAGCATACAAGCAACCAAGTTGGCCCAGCCCAAACACGAATCACGCGCATGAAAGAGAGATAAGATGCCGCGTCCAAATCACGCGCTTAGCATTCGAACGGTTACGTATGGGAGACTCTTCCACTTCTTCCACTTCTTCCATTTCTCAAGGCACTTTCAAAACAACGAAACCATCTCATTTTCGAGCGAAAATCAACTTTCAAAATATAGAAATCGTAGTTCGAAAAGTGCATCAAAACACCATCAACCTCTCTGTGAAGAAGAATCTGAAGAAAAAACAAACCAAGAATACTCAACGTAAGTCCATTAAAATACTGTATATTTTACTTTTCTTCTACGTCGTTCTGCTAGGGTTTACTGTTACTGTTGCTTCTTTGTTATACGTCGTTCTTCTAAGTTATACGTCGTTCTTCTAAGTTCTACGTCGTTCTACGTTGTTATTCTAAGTTTTCCTGCTATTTTTGTTGATTTTTGGGGGTTTATTACGTAGATTCGGGGGTGTAAACTGCTTAACCTTGTAATGTGGCTTTATATTGAAGCATGGCTGAGTGATATCTGTCTGATATCTATATGGATGTATCTGAATAATATCTATGGGTGTATCTCACTGTAATCAATGGGTGTATCTTGTTTGACATCTTTGGGTGTATCTGAATAATATCTATGGTTGTATCTCACTGTTATGAATGGGTGTATCTTGCGAATATCTGGCTGTATCCGACTCATATATATGGGTGTATCTTACTGTTATCAATGGGTGTATCTTAATTGTTATCAATGGGTGTATTTGAGTCATATATATATGGGTGTATATTACTGATATCTTTGGGTGTATTTTTAGTTTCAGAGAAAATGGCAGCAAGAAACCAAACCAAAGACCTGAAATGTGCCACACATCTCCTGAATGATAAGTTCAGAAACATGACTGAGGAGAAGAAGGCAATTGTGAGGGATCTTGGATTCGGTGGGTTGATGCACATCCCACCACTGAGGGTGGATCACCAACTCTTAAGGGAGCTGGCCAAAAACTTCAAACTTGGGGAGAACAAACTGAAGACAGGGTATGGTTCTTTCCATATAACCCCAAAAAAAATAGGTGATGCGCTTGGCATCAATGCAACAGGTAATTAGCTCAAAATTATAGATGTATATTAAGTTGTTGCTTGGGTGTATATTAACCTGATGCTTGGGTGTATCTGAACTGACTTGGATGCTTTGTTGTCTTCCTTTTTGTAGGAGATCTATTTCCTGAGAAAGTTGACTATAAGAAACTTTCTGATGATGACAAAATAATTTATAGAAGATTCCAGGGTAAGACCCTCAAAAGTCTTACCGATGAAATGATGGAAATCGGCGTTGGCAACGAAGAGGAACGCCTGATGTTCAAGAGGATATTCATCCTCTACATACAGATGGCGTTCCTTTTGCCAACGACGATAAACAAAATATCGCCCGTGCACCTGGTCCCGATTTTTAATATGGAGGGCATAGAGGAGAGAAACTGGGGGGGCATGTTTTGACCTTCATGATCAGGGGCATAACAGACTACCAGGAGAAGAAGAAGAAGGCAATCAATGGCTGCCTCTTCGCCCTGATGATAATCTACTTTCACCTTTCAAAAAACAAACGCAAGAACAGGGTTGAAAGACCACCAAAGCCATGGATTGCCAACTGGACTAAGGAGCAGTTGGTGAAAAGAATGAATGAAGAGAGAGAGGAAATTTTGGTGAGTAATCATAATAAGTTGGTGTACTTTATTTACCCGGATGGTGCTAACTAAAATATCTCATGTTTCAGGGGATTCTGAATTTGGCAGAGACAAAAGAAAAAATGAGAAAAAAAGAAAAAAAACAAAAAGAACAGGAAATAAAAAAAACAAAAAAAAGGAAGGCGAGCTCAACATCGTCTTCGGAGACAGAAACTACCGACAGTGACACTTCTACCTCTGAGTCTGAGGCTCAAGAAGACTCGGAGGATTCGGGAATTAAACACCCCGTCAAAAAGGGGGAAAAGTAAGTACCACACTTGGGTGTAATTTCTTTTTGGGTTTGGGTGTATTTTGTTTGTCCACGTTGGGTGTATGTAGTTTATTAAGCAGGGTGTGTTTCGTTTGCTGCGTTGGGTGTATATTGTATACTCAGTTGGGTGTGTCTCGTGAATTGAATTGGGTGTATTTTTAGTATGTTCTAAATGATGATTGTTTGCCTGCAGAATGGACTCAAGAAAAAGAAAGCAGAGGGAAGAGGAGTCAGATTCTGATTCAGAATCTGAATCTGAACCAAGTGACGAGTAATGTCCTGAAATTATTACTCCTTTCTTTTGGCTTCGTTATAAAGATTTCGTGTATTAACTGAAGCGTCTGTTATTGACTTATAGGAGCGAAGAATCATCTCCTGCGGAGAAGGAGAAGAAAAAGAAAGAAACAAAAACAACTCCAAAAGAGTAAGCACTTCTTTGGATAAAATTCTGTGATAAAATTAATTTTTTATTTCTGATTGGTACTGTTTTTTTTTTCCACCCAGAACACCACAAAAAAGGAAAAAAGTAGTTGTGGAGGATTCACCTCCTGAAGAAGATCAATACTTTTACGGGTACAGTACCTCGTAAGCTATCCTACGGTCTATCATCGTAATTATTTTTGTTAACGTCTTATTTTATGAATGTAGTGAGACATATGAAATATCGAGTGACGAACTCGATGAATTGCTAGGGGAAAACGTTCAAAAATCTGCTGCAGAGGGGTATGTCTTGCTGTGCTGTGTATTTGAGATTTTGGTGTCTTTTGTTTGCTAATAATTGTATCTTGTTTCGCAGGGACAACCAGGCTGACCTGCGATCGACAGAAGGTCGCTATGTGTCCTCTGAAACGTAAGAAGCTTTATTATTTAATAAATTCTTGTTATCGTGATTTGGATGTATTCTGTGAAACAATATGGGTGTGTTCTGTGCATCAAGTTGGGTGTATCTTGTTCACTGAGTTGGATGTATATTTGTTTTGAATAACATGAAATCTGTTTAGACTACCGGCTGTCAACTTGGGAAGTGATGATACTTCCTCTCAAAGACGCACAGAACAGAGTAGTGTAAACCAGCCGTCTCAGAGCATGTAATTTCTCTTTCAAATAACCGTTACTTTTCTTCTTCTAATAACTTCTACTTCTAATTCTGTATATATTTTTTTTAGAAAAAAAAGCCCTTTATTATTTTATTCAAGAAAAAAAAGGCAGCAAAAAAAAGCAAAAACTGCAACTATGTAAGTTCTCAAAAAACAAAGCCCGTCTTCTTTTTGAATTGTTCGGGTGTATTTGTTGACCTTCTTTGGGTGTATTTTAGGTTGACTCCGGATGATTCGAATATGATGGTTCTTAGGGAACAAACACCGTCGGAAGCGCTTGCAATGTGAGTTATCCAAGAATATTTCAACCTTATAACCTTATTATTTTCAAATACATTGTTAACCTTTCATTTTTATTCGTGTTTAGAGTCCCGATCCAGTTTTTTGTGCCGCCATCCCAGCAAACAACCACTGACGCAAATTCCGAACCAACCCCTATGCTACAGATTGAAGGGGCTAGAGAAACGTAAGAAAATAGTATTGGGTGTATATTTGTTTAGGGTTTGGGTGTATATTTGCTAACAGTTTGGGTGTATACTCTTCCTGATCGATTTTTTGTAACTGTGCAGCACTCCTGAAACCCCCAAACAACATCAAGAAACAACACCCAAGCTTCCCCCAGCTCCAACAAAAATGTAAGTTAATTAGACTAGAATCAATCTTTGCTTGTCATCCTTATATACTTATTCTTACTCAAATTTCTTATACATAATGATGCAGTCATCCAAACGCCGAGGACGCTGCTGCCCTGTTGATGATGGCACGGACAGCAAGTTATGTTCCTAAAACAGATCCAGGGATGCCATCATTCAGCCTCGGATTGACAGATTCAAGCCAGGATGGGGCATCGACGCAGGAGACAGAAAGGGAAAAATCTCCAGGAACTGCAACTATGCTAGAACAATTGGACAGTTTGGTCCAAAAGATAGCAAGCAGTGCGTCAAAGGGAAAAGACGAAAGTCCGCAAATTCGGAGGGAGACTGGGGGAGAAAGTTCTGATAAGTTTGAAACACCGGGGGGAACAAATCAAATTCCGGATGATATGAAAGAAAAGTGCTACATCTGGGGGACGAGACTGAAGGAGGATGCAAAGGGCGATACTAACGAGTTTGAGGAGATATGCACTCTGACTGGCCAAGGAGAGTACATTTTGATGAGAACGCAGCTTGCATCCCTCCAGGCAAACAGTGATATAGAATGTCAGGTAATTTTAGACTAACATTAATGTTTTTACACCAAAGTCAACTGCAATGGTTATTAATTTAAAATTGATTTCTAGGTTGTATCTGCCATCTGCCTCATCCTAAACCAGAAAAAGGAAAAGAGGTTTCATGCACAAATATACTGTCTCCCCCCAGATATTGTGGTAAGTGTTACTTCTACGAACTTTGGGTGTATTTTATGCATGGATTTGGGTGTATTTGTTAGCTTAGATTGGGTGTAAGTTGTGTATTTTCATGTTTTCATTTCTTGTATTGCAATTCTTGCAGAGCATGGCACTTTCTGATCACCCAAGGGGGGAATTCATATCTCCGAAAACGAACAGAGAATTCAGGGTGGAAGCCTACCCCAATTTCATTCCCTTCATAGATAGGAAAAAATTAAGTTCGCATCCATATGTAAGTTTTTGTTTCGTAAATTTGTTAGTAGGCTTATTTACTTATATGCCAAATAAAATAACAGACTGTTGAAATGTGGCAATCCTTCAGATTTTTGCTCCTGTTTGCCACTCGGGACATTGGTGGTTGTGGCTAATAAATACAAGAACGCGGAAATGTCAAATACTTGACCCGCTACACAAAAAAGCTCCAAGCCCTGAGAGAAAGGAAATTAATAAATTCACTGTAAGTTTCCTCTGTCTTCTTTACTTTAATAGATAGGTCTATTTTGAAATTTGAGTTGGGTGTATATTCCATATTAAGTTGGGTGTGTCTTGTCAATTGACTCGGGTGTATTACTGACTTGTTTTGGTATTTAAGGGATATGTATTATCGAGATTGATAGCATATGCCGGCGGGAAACCTCTCGAGAAAGGCGAGAAGGAGAAGGAAATTAAAGCGCCATATGTTAAAATTTCAGGCCAAAAAACAAGGTATAGATTTGTGACTCTGAACCTTAAACTTTCCTAAATGAGATTTGTAATTTTTTTTCTTCGTTTTCAGCTATGACTGCGCTATTTACGTAATGAAGTGGCTTGAGTTAATAGAGCCGGAAAACATTAAAAAGGGGAAGTATGAATGGGATAACTGGACACAGGTAACTGTCTTTAGAAGTATATAACTCTGTATTACTTTACTGAATTAATATTTCTGTTTAAACATAACATACTTTTTAATTGTAGGAGGAGGTGGACCACTACAGAGTGGAATATGCTTCCCGGATACTATTCAGTGAGTTGAATAGACAGAGAGATCAGGCAATTAGAGAGAGTAGTGCTATAAGGCTGTCGAAGCCATCCTCTGTATTATTGAGTCCGTTTTGTCAGATTAATTCTGAGGATATAGAAACTGGGTAGTTTGTAAATTGAACAAATGATGTAAATGTTTGCCATTCATCAACAACTTCTATTCCATGTATATTTTTTCCCATAGTTAAACTATCTGTGCTGATAAACTGTCTGTGATGTATTCAAAAACTGTATTACAGGTGGTAAAACATAAAGCAAAAAATCAAAGCATACGCATATTATAAATTGTTACACCCAACGCTAGTCTAATAATACACCCGAGGTTGAGTAAAAATATACACCCAATTGTCTGTGCTGTATTCAAAATGAATGAATTACATCTACTAAAATATGAAAAAAAAACATCAACTGAAAATATACTCCCATAACCTGTGAATTTTTACAGCTTTTGTTCTATATGTATCTATATATGTGTCTATATGTAAATTGTCTATTAACAAAAATACACCCAACGGTAACAGGGATTTTACACCCATACTCCCTATAACTATACACCCAAAGAGTTATCCCCTGCTACTGGTACCCTGAACTGATAATTTATAACTTGTCCCTGGTATTGGCTGCAACTTGAATGCGCCGCTGATGCAGCATCAAACAGGTTTATCTGAATATAACACTCACGCATTAGCTAAACAATTAACTAGAAAAATAAACTCAATCGCCACAGATTTAAAGAACATTACATTTACCTCGCTTAAAACTTTTGTCTTCTTCTTTTTTGTGGCATTTGCAATCTGTTTCTCCAGCTTTGAACCTAGCCTGTTTTTTGGACGTCCTCTTGTTCAAATCCTTGGCGGGCTTTGAAGCTCATTAACGGATTCCAAGTTGGCGTCTTCGTGGGATAAAGAAGATGTCCCCTTCCTTTTGGCTTTTACTGCTTCCATCTCGGCCATGACGTTATCGTACGCACGGTGCAGAATTGCAGTCAGCTCCTCCGATTCGGAGGCAAATTCGCAAATATTTTGCGAACGAAAAACCAGTTGGTCGAACCTCTTGCTTCTTGGCTCAATTAGTGGCTCGTCGTGGCTGCTCTTGATGTGTGTGTGTCGCCTCTTTACCTTCTTGCTCCATCGTTCCAGTATGTACCTAGGGGACACTTGGCTTACTTGTTCGAAGCTTAACACGCTTAGTGCGTGACGGCACAGTATCCCTCTCGACTCAAATAATAAGCATTGGCATTTTACCTCGGCTGCAACTGAGTCGTAGGTAACCGCAAACTTGTCCAATATTGAGCTGGAAACTTGTTCTCCGACTTCGTATACTGAATAGCCTAGAGCAGAATTCTTTAATCTGGTGATGCAATTCGCCTTTCCTCTGAATTGGGCTTGGACTTCCCTAAACTTTGCTTGGGTGTACGCATCTTGAAACTGAGTTTCGATGGAGGATTTGGTTGCACACGGTATGACCGTATGAAAATCTGCAGCATCTGATTCTCTCTCTGCTTGCTCCCTGCTTCCGAGGCAATTATCGTACTGTTTGACGAACTGAATGAGCGAGCTGTTACGGGTGATGTACTTGTTAAAAAATGAATGCATGCTCTCGCTCCTTTGTGTGCTTCTCATCCCTGCCCAGAAGTGGTGGTCCAGATAGATAGGAACCCATATGTGACGGTCTTCGTACAGATCTGCATAATACACCCAAACACACACAGTAAAATACATCCGAGAGATCGTACAATTTACACCTCTGCTGCAGAATTTAAAAACACATTACCTGAGAGCCACTTGTTGTCCGCAAGACCAAAATTCACCAGAAAATCGTTCCAATTCCTATCGAATGAGTCTTTGCTGTGAGAGTTCCAAACAACATGGCTCATTTGTTGTTCGATATCGGCGTGTCCCTTGTACCCGTTTAATTTGCTTGGAATCTTCTTCATGATGTGCCAAATACACCAGCGGTGAACTGTTGTTGGCATACAGGCCTCTAAAGCCCTTTTCATTGATGCGCACTGATCGGTGAGAAACCCTTTCGGAGCGTTTCCTCCCATGCAACGAAGCCAGCATTGAAATAACCATTTGAATGATTCAATTTCTTCGTTCTTCATCAAAGAGCATCCGAGAAGTGTTGACTGGCCGTGGTGATTCACCCCGACAAAAGAACCACAGACCAAATTATACCTGAAACGAATTGCCATGGTCCAGAATGCAAAATCATTAGGTACACCCCAACAAATGATTCGAATACACCCAATGACACGGCCAATATACACCTCTGCTGCGGATTAGTAAAAATAAATTAATTTAGCATCATAAAAAGGGACAGTTTGTTACCTGTTTGTATTGTAGGTGGTGTCGAATGAAATGACGTCTCCGAAATACTCACAGGTGGCTCTGCTTCTTACATCGGCCCAAAAGGCCAGCTTAATCGATTGATCCTCCTCGAGTTCGAGCTCAAAAAAGAAATTCGGATTCTTCTCTTTCATCCTTAACAAATATTTCCCGAATTCCTTTGCATCTTCTTGTTCGGAAACATTCCGCACTTCCCTGGTAATGTAATTCCTCACGTCCTTTTCGATGAAATTTAACTCGCGGTGACCCCCGGCAGCCGCAACAAATGATTGGTAGGTTTTGCTTGGTCTGATACCGGCCTCGTCGTTATTCTCTATCGTACGACGAATGGACATGCTTAGTTCCCTGTGCTGTTTGAGCATCTCTGCTTTGCTTGGACAGCAGGGGTGTGAATGATCCAGCACAACCTTTGAAATGATCCAAGCACCGACATCCTTCAATGTGTGTATATAAATTCTTGCAGGACAGTTTAAACCGGCTGTCGGATTGGTCTTCTCGGTTGGAGATATTTTAGATTTCCATTTTCCCTCTCTGCTACGTGTAATCAGTTGATTCTTAATCTCGTTTCCCTTCCTATTTGTGCACCGAACTCTTGTAGAGAAACCTGCAGCCTTGGCGTAGTTCCTGTAAAATTTTTCGGCATCTTCAAGGGTCGTAAAGGTCATTCCGACCTTCGGAACAAGCTCATCATCAACAACAGAGAGAGGCTGCACAATAAACCGTGTCAAAACTGTGAATACACCCATAGATATGATACAAATACACCCAATCATGTCTTATATGATACACCCGAACCGAAACAACTCAACTACAGAATGACCTTTAAAACCATAAACTGTCAATACACAGACTGCAGGATACACCATGTCAAAAACTAAAAACACACCGAATCATGTCTGATATAATACACCTGAACCACAACAACTCAATTAAAAATAACAAAAAACAAGTAAAGTGTATATACACCCACACTTATAGCTAAAATACACCCAAAGCAGAAATTGATCTACACCCGAGCGTCTGATATAAATTCCAGGTAATTAAACAATGTTCAGCAATTTTTAAACTACACAATGCTATACAAATTACTGTAAATCAAACCTCAGGAACTTCGTTAGATTCAAATTCATAATCCACATCGCCTGGATTCAGCGCAGAATCTGAGCTTGAAGGATCCATTAACTTCAAAACGAGTTCGAACTTTGATTTCAGAAAACAACAAATCAAGAGAGAAAACGAAGCTCGAGTTGCAGAGAGAGAAAAAGAGAACGTAAACGAAGAACATACCAGTGAGAAAAGAAGAGGAAAAGATCGATGGAGAAGAATGAGGAAAACGCGCGAGAAGAAGAACAACCAAATCTCAAAATAACGAAAACGAAGAAGGAAACAAATATTTTAAATTTGGAAGTTAGATATACGCGGCATATTATATAGCGCGTGTAATCAACGTAGCTGGAGGAGCGAGTATTTTAAATTTATGATTTAATAAACTTGTAAAGCATACAAGCCCTAATGGCTTGTATGCAGAGCTTTTCCGTATATAAATTGGACAATTCAATTTGTACATCATGCCACCTGTTACGTGTACCTTCCATCAAATTGTCTCTCCCTTTCTTTGGCCTCTTTTAATGGCAGTTTTATTCTCCTATATTAATACATATTTTACTTTTTTTTCACACATTCACATTAATAAAAAAAGATTTGGATATTCTAAATTTTTTATTTTTATTTTAGAGGATAAAGTTAAATCTCTCACCATTAAATATTTTATCTCTCATATTTTCTCTTGGTCTCATTTATGACATAAATGATGATAGATTTAACTTTATCTTCTAAAATGAGTTTTAAAATTTAAAGATTTCAAATCCAATAAAAAATTTTTCTCTTTCTTCATTAATTTTTTCGGTTCTTCTTGTTGAAATTTCGGCATGTAAAAGAAAAAAAACAATAATTAAGATATTATTATGAAATTTTTTAAAATAAATTTAATATATTTTAGGTAGTTAAAAAATTAATTAATTATTGTTATATTACTACTCACTTCATTCTCCTAGTCTCCTATTATATTTTTATTTTAATTTTCTTTTATTATTATTATTAGTATTATTATTTATCTATTTTGGATAAATATCTCAAAAAATAATATTAAATAGAGTTGCCTAAAGTTGAGACGTATTTGGAAATGATTAATGTCGCTTTTTAATTTTGAAATGGAGATGAGAGTAGGATAATATAATTTTATTATTTATTAGAGTGTTACGTGTTTAATGCTATTATGGAGAAATCAGAGCACAAATCAGACGGTCTATGTTGGTAGAAAGAGTAATCAGACAGTCTAGCTAGGGTATACAAACTGAACCGTCTGATTTGTGCATCATGCCACCTGTTGCGCATGCAGCCTATCAAATTGCCTTTCACTCTCTCCGATCTCTTTTATTAGTGGTTTTACTCAAGTACACTAACACACTTTACTTTTTTCTTCATACATTCACATTAACAAAAGAGTTTTCTCTCTCTTCATTAACTTCTTTGGTTCTCCTGCTAAAATTACGGCCGATGACAAAAAAAAAACAATACTCAAGATATAATTATGAAATTTTTCTGAAATAAATTTAATATATTTTGAGTAGTTAATAAATTAATTGTTATTATAGTTACATTAGTTTTGTGTTAATAAAAATGGATATTTTTAAAATTTATTAATTAATTATTGTTATACCACTCTCTCCATTTCTCTAGTCTCCTATTATATATTTTTTATTTTTTCTATTATTATTAGTATTTTTATTTATTTATTTTAGATAAATTGATGAGTTTGGAAAACTCTTATCTAATTTTGATGATGAACAAACATTATTAAAATATTAAATTACAAAATTATTAATTTTGAGCTTAATTCATATTTGCCTAATTAATAATTTTGTTATGCAGATTTTATGTTGGGCCGGGAAATATATTTCTGACTTAAGCCCAATAAGCAGCTTTGTTGCATGCTTTATACTATGAGGCTGAAATTTTATAATTGGGCCAGAATAAATGTTAATGTTGCAAGCCCAAACAAATGCTTTCTTGTTTGCTTCCTATGCTTGATCCGTTACACAACTTATCAGGAAAGCAAATGCTTACTAAATAGGCCAGCTTTGATCATATTGTCACAAGCCCAAATTATACTAAAGAGAAAGGTTCCATTCTTGGCCCGAAACAAAAACAAAAATGAAAGCCAAGTGCTTCCAACGGAACCAAGGTGTTAACCATGTGATGGATTTCAAAATCTATTACATTGTTAATTAATGCATGGGGAACATGAGAGAGAAAAATTCAGCTGAAGTGATTGATGGTTATTATGACTTACACACCACTCTATGTTAGGGAAGTGAAAGCAAGCTATGCCTAATTAATTTGATCAACCACTTTGTATTGCTTTTCTTTCAGATTCTTTATTTCTCTCTCATCTCTTTCTTCTTCTCTATTCGGTTCTTGTCCAGGAAACAATGGAAGAAATATTCTTCAACACCGAAAGGAAGATGTTGCATGCGCCTAAGACCATCAAGCTAATGATGGCAAGAAAACATACCAAAAGAAAGATGAGCTGTGGCTAAGATGCTTACCAAATGTGGTTAGATTTGGTGAAGCTATCTTGAGCCTTTCATGCTCAAAAATGGAAGAATAAGATTCGGCCAGCTAGAGGAGATTCTTGAAGCATGGCTTGTCTTTGATTCTGCTCAACCACCACAGGGAGTAGCTAGAGTGGCGAAGTGATGGTTGAAGGCAGAGTTTGAAGCAGATGAAGTCATCATCATCATGAGGCATCAAGGGCCAGAAATCCATCTTGGAGAGGAAGCCAAGGATGGAGAGCCCGGATTGATGAAGGTTGATGATCAAGAAAGGACTAGAGGTAATTGCATGTTGGTTAATGCATGGTTATCTCTTCTCTCTCTGAGTGGCCGAACCGGTTCTATGTTTGTTGAAGGAGGAAGAAAGTTGGTTCGGTTTTGGCTTCAAGTGTGGAGGCTTTCTTCTTGTTTAAAAAGGGGGAACAACCACTGTTTGAGGCAAGGAGAAAATTTGAGAGTGCAAGGCACAGAGTTCTCAAAGCTACCTGAGCTAACAGATTTCTCTTCTCCTTCAATGTATTCTGTTTAGTATTTTTCTGTTTAATTTTGTCATGTCTTGAGTCTCATGGTAAAAAGGCAAACAGTGAGGTTTGTAATGAAAAAGCCATAGAGCGGAAAAAGGCAGAGAGTGCAAAATTAAAAGAAAAGCCATTGATGTCTTAGAGTTCCTTTGTACATCTTTGTTGTGTATCATGATTCTGTGGGAATCCCCTTGTAAGTTGGGTTAGCACTTTACAAGTTGTAACAGATTGATTATAGTGAAATTCCATCATGTTTGTGATGGAGACTGGATGTAGGCTGCACTGCACTTAGCAGCCGAACCAGGATATATCTTGGTGCAATCTTCTTCTCCTTCTACTCCATTTCTGTTTTCTATTATCCAGGAGCAAAAGCCAGAATTTTCTCGTGTCAAGTGACGAGACAAAACAAAAAGTCTCGTGACAAGGGACGAGACAAAACTGAGTTGCTCGTGTCCAGTGACGAGCAAAAACAGAAAAGTCTCTTGTGAAGATCAGCAAGTGCCAGTCTTTAAAAAGGGGGCTAAGATTCAACCCCCCCTTCTCTTAGCCACTAAAACCATCATAAATATCTCAAGAAATAATGTTAGATAGAGTTGCTTAAAGTTAAAATGCACTTGAGAAAGATTAATGACGCTTTTTAATTTTGAAATGGAAATGATAATAGGATAATGTAATGTTATTACTTATTAGAGTGTTGCGTGTTTAACGCTGTTATGAAAAAATCAGAACATAAATCAAACGATCTGTGTTGGTAGGTGAAGTGATCGAACGGTCTAATTAGGATACACAAATCAGACCATTCGAATTGTGCATCACGCCACCTGTTGCGTATACAGCCCATTAAATTGTCTTCAATTCTTTTTCGCCTCTTTTACTAGCGATTTTATTCTCGCACTCTAATACACTTTTTTTTACATATTAATATTAACAAAAAAATTCTCTCTCTCTTCATTAACTTCTTCTGTTCTTTCCACTGATACTACGGTCGGTAAAAAAAAACAAAACCCAAGATATAATTATGGAATTTTTTGAAATAAATTTAATATATTTTGAGTAGTTAATAAATTAATTGTTATTATAATTTTTTTAGTAATGTATTAATGAAAATGAGATATTTTTAAAATTTGTTAACTAATTAGTTTATGTTATATTACCATTCTTTTCATTCTTCTAAACTCCTGTTATTTTTTTTAATTTTATTTTTTCATTATTATTAATATTTTTATTTATTTATTTTGGGTAAATATTTTAAAAAATAATGTTAGATAGAGTTGCCTAAAGTTGAGACACATTTGGAAAGGATCAACCTTGTTTTTAACTTTAAAATGGAAATGAGACTAGAATAATGTAATTTTATTACTTATTAGAGTGATGCGTGTTTAACTCTGATATGGAAAAATCAGAACACAAATCGGACGGTCCGTGTTGATAAAAGGTGTAATCAGATGGTTTAGTTAGGGTACACAAATCGAACCGTCCGATTTGTGCATCATGTCACTTGTTACACATGTAGCTCTTGAAATTGCCTGCAACTTTTTTCGGTCTCTTTTACATGTGGTTTTACTCTCGCACACTAACACACTTTACTTTATCCTTTACACATTTACATTGACAAAAAATTTCTCTCTCTCTTCATTAACTTCTTTGGTTTTTCCTACTGAAATTCCAGTCGATGAGAAAAAATGCTCAAAATATAATTATGAAAATTTATGAAATAAATTTATTATATTTTGAGTAGTTAATAAATTAATTTTTATTATAGTTATATTAGTTATGTGTTAATGAAAATGAGTTATTTTTAAAATTTATTTATTAATTAATTATTGTTATATTATCACTCTCACCATTCTCCTAGTCTCTTAATATATTTTTAAAATTTTTTTTATTATTATTAATATTTTTATTTATTTATTTTGGATAAATATTTCAAGAAATAATGTTAGATAGAGTTGTCTAAATTTGAAACGTATTTGGAAGGGATTAACGTCGTTTTTTAATTTTAAAATAGAAATGAGCGTAGGTTAATGTAATGTTATTACTTATTAGAATGTTACGTTTTTAATGCTGTTATGAAAAAATCGAAACACAAATCGGACAGTCTGTGTTAGTAGGAGGAGTAATTGAACAGTCTGGTTAGAGTATACAAATCAGATTGACCTCTTTTTCTGGTGGTTTCACTCTCTCACTCTAAAACACTTTACTTTTTTTTTCACACGTTCATATTAACAAAAAAATTCTCTCTCACTTCATTAACTTCTGCGGTTCCTTCTGCTTAAATTCCGGCTGTTGAAAAAAAAAAACAATACTCAAGATATAATTATTAAATTTTTTGAAACAAATTTAATATATTTTGAGTAGTTAATAAATTAATTGTTATTATAGTTATATTAGTTATGTGTTAATGAAAATGAGATATTTTTAAAATTAATTAATTAATTAATTATTGTTATATTAGCACTCTCTCCATTCTTCTAGTCTCCTGTTATATTTTATTTTAATTTTTTCGTTATTATTAGTATCTTTATTTATCTATTTTGGGTAAATATCCCAACAAATAATGTTAGATAGAGCTGCTTAAAGTTAAGATGCATTTGGGATGGATTAATGTCACTTTCTAATTTTGAGATGGAGATGAGAGTAGAATCATGTAATATTATTACTTATTAGAGTGTTGCGTGTTTAACGTTGTTATGGGAAATCATAACACAAATCAGATGATCCGTGTTGGTAGGAGGAATAATCGGACGGCCTACCTAGGGTACACAAATCGGACCGTCCGATTTGTGCATCATCCCACCTGTTGCGCATGCAGCCCATCAAATTGCAACCCACTCTCTCTGGCCTCTTTTGCTAGCGGTTTTACTCTCGCACACTAACACATTTTACTTTTTTCATCACACATTCAAACTAACAAAAAATTTTCTCTCTCTTCATTAACTTTTTCGGTTCTTCCTACTGAAATTCTGGCGGTTGAAAAACAAAAAGAGCAACGCCGAAGATATAATTGTAGGAATTTTTTGAAATAAATTTAATATGTTTTAAGTAGTTAATAAGTTAATTGTTATTAAAGATATATTAGTTTTGTGTTGATGAAAATGTGATTTTTTTAAATTTTATTAATTAATTAATTATTGTTATATTACCATTCTTTTCATTCTCTAAGTCTCCTATTATAATTTTTTTAATTTTCTTTTTCTAATATTTTTGGTATTTTTATTTATTTATTTTGGGTAAATATTTTAAAAAATAATGTTAGATAGAGTTGTCTAAAGTTGAGACGTATTTGGGAAGAATTAACGTCGCTTTTTAATTTTGAAATGGAGATGAAAGTAGGATAATGTAATGTTATTACTTATTAGAGTGTTGCGTTTTTAATGCTGTTATGGAGAAATCAGAACACAAATCGGACGGTATAGTTAGGACACACAAATCGACCGTCTGATTTGTGCAACATGCCACTTGTTGCGCATGCAGCCCATCAAATTGCCTCCCACTCTCTCCGACCTCTTTTACTGGCGGTTTTACTCTCGCAATCTAACACACTTTACTTTTTTTTTCACATGTTCACATTAACAAAAAATTTCTCTCTTCTCTCATTAACTTCTTCGGTTCTTTTTGCTGAAATTCCGGTCGGTGAAAAAAAATAATGCTCAAAATATAATTATGAAATTTTTCTGAAATATATTTAATATGCTTTTAGTCGTTAATAAATTAATTGTTATTACAGTTATATTAGTTATGTGTTAATGAAAATGAGATATTTTTAAAATTAATTAATTAATTATTGTTATATTACCACTCTCTTCATTCTTCTAGTCTCCTATTATATTTTCTTTTTTAATTTTTTCATTATTATTAGTATGTTTATTTATCTATTTTAATTTGGGTAAATATCTCAAGAAATAATGTTAAATAGAGTTGCCTAAAGTTGAGTCGCATTTGGAAAGGATTAACGTCACTTTCTAATTTTGAAAACGAGATGAGAGTAGGATAATGTAATGTTATACCTTATTAGAGTGTTACGTGTTTAACGTTGTAGAGAATCAGAACACAAATTGGACAGTCCGTGTTGGTAGGAGGAGTAATCGGACGATCTACCTAGGATACACAAATCGAACCGTCTGATTTCTGCATCATACCACATGTTGCGCACATGCAGTCCATTAAATTGCCTCCCACTCTCTCCGGCATCTTTTGCTAGCGGTTTTACTCTCGCACATTAGTACCCTTTACTTTTTTCATCACACATTCATATTAACAAAAAATTTCTCTCTCTCTTCATTAGCTTCTTCAGTTCTTCCTACTGATACTCCGGTCAGTGAAAAAAAAAGAACAATATTCAAAATATAATTATAGAATTTTTCTGAATTAAATTTAGTATGTTTTCAGTAGTTAATAAGTTAATTGTTATTATAGTTATATTAGTTATGTGTTGATGAAAATGAGATATTTCTAAAATATGTTAATTAATTAATTATTGTTATATTACCACTATTTTCATTCTCCAAGTCTCCTATTATATTTTTTTAATTTTCTTTTTTCATTATTATTGGTATTTTTATTTATTTATTTTGGATAAATGTTTTAAGAAATAATGTTAGATAGAGTTGCCCAAAGTTGATACGTATTTGGGAAGGATTAACGTTGCTTTTTAATTTTGAAATGAAGATGAGAGTAGGATAATGTAATGTTATAATTTATTATAGTGTTGTGTGTTTAACGTTGTTAAGGAGAAATCAGAACACAAATCGGACGGTCTGTGTTGGCATGAGGAGTAATCAGATGGCCTACCTAGGATACACAAATCGAACCATCCGATTTGTGCATCATGCCACCTGTTGCACATGCAACCCATCAAATTGCATCCCCGGCCTCTTTTGTTAGCGATTTTACTCTCGCACACTAACACACTTTACTTTTTTCATCACACATTCAAATTAAAAATTTTTTCTCTCTCTTCATTAAATTCTTCAGTTCTTTCTGTTGATAGTCCGGCCGGTGAAAAAAAAATAACAATGATAAAGATATAATTATAGGATTTTTCTTAAATAAATTTAATATGTTTTGAATAGTTGATAAGTTAATTTTTATTATAGTTATATTTGTTATGTGTTGATGAAAATAAAATTTTTTAAAATTTATTTATTAACTAATTATTGTTATATTACCACTCTCTCCGTTCTCCAATTCTCTTATTATATTTTTTTATTTTTTTCATTATTATTAGTATTTTTATTTATTTATTTTGAGTAAATATTTTAAAAAATAATGTTAGATAGAGTTATCTAAATCTGAGACGTATTTGGGAAAGATTAACATTATTTTTTTAATTTTGAAATAGAGATGAGAGTAGGATAATGTAATGTTATTACTTAGAGTGTTGCGTTTTTGACATTGTTATGGAAAAATTGGAACATAAATTAGACGGTCCGTGTTGGCAGGAGAAGTAGTCGGACGGTCTAGTTAGGGTACACAAATCGGGCCGTTCAATTTGTGCATCATGCCACCTGTTGCGCAAGTAGCCCATCAAATTGTCTCTCATTCTGTCCTGTCTCTTTTACTGGTGATTTTACTCTCGCACTCTAACACAATTCACTTTTTTCTTCACACGTTTACATTAACAAAAAATTCCTCTCTCCCTTCATTAACTTCATCAGTTCTTCCTACAGATACTCCGGCTGTTCAAAAAAAAAATAATGCACTAGATATAATTATGGAATTTTTTTAAAATAAATTTAATATATTTTGAGTAGTTAATAAATTAAATATTATTATAGTTACAATAGTTATGTATTAATGAAAAAGAGATATTTTTAAAATTAATTAATTAATTAATGTTATATTACCACTCTCTCCATTCTCTTAGTTTTCCGTTATATTTTTTAAATTTTTTTTTTATTATTATTAGTATGTTTATTTATCTATTTTAGGTAAAAATCTCTAGAAATAATGTTAGATAGAATTGTCTAAGGTTGAGACGCATTTGGAAAAGATTAACATCGTTTTTTAATTTTGAATTGGAGATGAGAGTAGGTTAATGTAATGTTATTACTTATTAAAGTGTTGCATATTTAACACTGTTATAGAGAAATCAGAATACAAATCAGACGGTGCGTGTTGGCAGGAGAAATAATCGAACAGTTTACCTAGAATACACAAATCGGATCCGATTTGTGCATCATGCCACTTGTTGCGCATGAAGCCCATCAAATTGCCTTACACTCTCTTTGGCCTCTTAATTACTAGCGGTTTTACTTTCGCACACTAACATTCTTTACTTTTTTTTTACACATTCACGTTAACAAAAAATTTCTCTCTCTCTTCATCAACTTTTTCGGTCCTTCGCACGAAAATTTTGGCCGGTGCAAAAAAAAATAAAGAACAATGCTCAAGATATAATTACAGAGTTTTTCTTAATAAATTTAATATGTTTTGAGTAGTTAATAAATTAATTATTATTATAGTTATATACTTATATTAGTTATGTGTTGATGAAAATGAGGTATTTTTAAAATTTATTAATTAATTAATTATTGTTATATTACCACTCTCTCCATTCTCCAAGTGTCTTGTTATATTTTTTTAATTTTATTTTTCCATTATTATTAGTATTTTTATTTATTTATTTTGTATAAATATCTCAAAAAAATAATATTAGATAGAGTTGTCTAAAGTTAAAAGGTATTTGAAAAGGATTAACGTCGTTTTTTAATTTTGAAATAGAGATGATAGTAGGATAATGTAATGTTATTATCTATTTGAGTATTGCGTATTTAACGCTGTTATGGAGAAATCAGAACACAAATTGGATGGTCCGTGTTGGCAGGAGGTGTAATCGAACGATCTAGTTAGGATACATAAATCAGACCGTTCGATTTGTGCATCATGCCATTTGTTGCGCTTGCAGCCCATCAAATTGCCTCTCAATCTCTCCAGCCTCTTTTAGAGTTGGTTTTGCTCTCGCACTCTAACACACTTTTCTTTTTTCTTCCCATGTTCACATTAACAAATTTGTTCTCTCTCTTCATTAACTTCTTCGGTTCTTTTTGCTGACTCCGTCCAGTGAAAAAAAAAAGAACAATACTCAAAATATAATTATAAATTTTTTTGAAATAAATTTAATATGTTTTGAGTAGTTAATAAAGTAATTGTTATTATAGTTATATTAGTTATGTGTTAATGAAAATGAGATCTTTTTAAAATTAATTAATTAATTTTTGTTATATTACCACTCTCTTCATTTTCCTATTATATATTTTTTAATTTTTTCATTATTATTGGTATATTTTTTTATCTATTTTAATTTGGGTAAATATCTCAAGAAATAATGTTAAATAGAGTTGTCTAAAGTTGAATCGCATTTAGGAAGGATTAACGTCGCTTTTAATTTTAAAAAGGAGATGAGGGTAGGATAATGTAATGTTATAACTTATTAGAGTGTTGCGTGTTTAACGTTGTTATGGAGAATCAGAACACAAATCGGACAGTCCGTGTTGGAAGGAGGAGTAATCGGACGACCTACCTAGGATACACAAATCGGACCGTCCGATTTGTGCATCATGCCACCTGTTACGCATGCAGCCTATTAAATTGCTTCCCATTCTCCTTGCATCTTTTGCTAACGGTTTTACTCTCGGACACTAACACCTTTTACTTTTTTCATCATGTATTCACATTAACAAAAAAATTCTCTCTCTCTTCATTAACTTTTTCAGTTCTTCCTGCTGATACTCCGGCCGGTCAAAAAAAAAAAAAAGAACAATGCTTAAGATATAATTATAGGATTTTTCTGAATTAAATTTAATATGTTTTGGTTAGATAATAAGTTAATTGTTATTATAGTCATATTGGTTGTGTTGATGAAAATGAGATATTTATCAAATTTGTTAATTAATTAATTATTGTTATATTACCACTCTTTTTATTTTTCAAGTCTCCTATTATATCTTTTTTAATTTTTTTCATTATTTTTAGTATTTTTATTTATTTATTTTGGGTAAATATTTTAAGAAATAAGGTTAGGTAGCGGTTTTTAAAGTTAAGACTTATTTGCAAAAGATTAACATTGTTTTTTAATGTTGAAATAGAGATGAGACTAAGATAATGTAATGTGATAACTTATTAGAGTGTTGCGTGTTGCGTTGTTAAGGAGAAATCAGAACACAAATCGAACAGTCCGTGTTGGCAGGATGAGTAATCGGACAACTTACCCAGGGTACACAAATCGGACCGTCCGATTTGTGTATCATGCCACCTGTTACGCATGCAGCCTATCAAATTGCATTCCATTCTTTCCGGCCTCTTTTGCTAACGGTTTTACTCTTGCACACTAACACACTTTACTTTTTTCATCACATATTTAAATTAAAAAAATCTGTCTCTCTTCATTAACTTCTTCAATTCTTCCTGCTGATACTCTAGCCGGTGAAAAAAAAAATAACAATGCTCAAGATATAATTATAGAATTTTTCTTAAATAAATTTAATATGTTTTGAGTAGATAATAAGTTCATTGTTATTATAGTTATATTGGTTATGTGTTGATGAAAATGAGATATTTTTAAATTTTATTTATTTATTAATTATTGTTATATTTCCACTCTCTCTATTCTCAAATTTTTTAATTATATTTTTTAATTTTCTTTTTCCATTATTATTAGTATTTTTATTTATTTATTTTTGATAAATATTTTAAGAAATAATGTTAGATAAAGTTGCCTAAAGTTGAGACGTATTTGAAAATGATTAACATTGTTTTTTAATTTTGAAATGGAGATGATAGTAGGATGATGTAATGTTATTACTTATTAGAGTGTTACATTTTTATCGCTATTATGGAAAAATTGGAACACAAATCGGACGGTCCGTGTTGGCAAGAGAAGTAATCGAACTATCTAGTTATAGTACACAAATCGGGCCGTTTGACTTGTGCAACATGCCACTTGTTGCGCATGCAGCCCATCAAATTGCCTCACACTCTATCCGATCTCTTTTACTGGCAATTTTACTCTCGCACTCTAAAAAAATTTACTTTTTTCTTCATATGTTCACATTAACAAAAAATTTCTCTCTCCCTTCATTAACTTCTTCAGTTCTTTCTGCTGATACTCCGACCGTTAACAAAAAAAAGAACAATGCTCAAGATATAATTATGAAATTTTTTTGAATTTAATTTAATATATTTTGAGTAGTTAAAAAATTAAATATTATTATAGTTATATTAGTTATGTGTGAATGAAAATTAGATATTTTTAAAATTAATTAATTATTATATTACCACTATCTCCATTCTTCTAGTTTTCTATTATAATTTTTTAAAATTTTTTTCTATTATTATTAGTAAACAATTTATCTATTTTGGGTAAATATCTCAAGAAATAATATTAGATAGAATTGTCTAAGGTTGAGACGCATTTGAAAAAGATTAACGTCGCTTTTTAATTTTAAAATGGAGATGAGAGTAGGATAATGTAATGTTATTACTTATTAGAGTATTGTATATTTAACGCTGTTATAGAGAAATTAGAATATAAATCGGACAGTCCATGTTGGCAAGAACAGTAATTGAACAGTTTATCTAGGATATACAAATCAGACCGTTCAATTTATGCATCATGCCACTTGTTACGCATGCAACCTATCAAATTGCCTTGCACTCTCTCCGGTCTCTTAATTGCTAACAGTTTTACTCTCGCACAATAACACTCTTTACTTTTTTCTTTACACATTCACATTAACAAAAAAAATTTTCTCTCTCTTCATTGACATCTTCAGTCCTTCGTGCAAAAATTCTGACCGGTAAAAAAAAAAAAGAACAATGCTCAAGATATAATTATAGAATTTTTCTAAATAAATTTAATATGTTTTGAGTAGTTAATAAGTTAATTGTTATTATAGTTATTTTAGTTATGTGTTGATGAAAATGAGGTATTTTTAAAACTTATTAATTAATTAATTATTATTATATTATCACTCTCTCCATTCTCCAAGTCTCATGTTATATTTTTTTAATTTTCTTTCTTCATTATTATTAGTATTTTTATTTATTTATTTTGTATAAATATCTCAAGAAGTAATGTTAGATAGAATTGCCTAAAGTTAAAAAGTATTTGAGAAGGATTAACGTCGTTTTTTAATTTTGAAATGAAAATGAGTATTGCGTGTTTAACATTGTTGTGATGAAATCGAAACACAAGTTGGACAGTCCGTGTTGGCAGGAGGAGTAATTGAACGATCTAGTTAAAGTACATAAATCAGACCATCCGATTTGTGCATCATGCCACTTGTTGCGCATGCAGCTCATCAAATTGCCTCCCACTCTCTCCAGCCTCTTTTACTAGCAGTTTTACTCTCGCACTCTAACACACTTTACTATTTTCTTCACACGTTCCTTTAACAAAAAATTTCTCTCTCCCTTCATTAACTTCTTTGGTTCTTTTTATAGAAACTCTGGCTGGTGAAAAAAAAATAATGTTCAAAATATAATTATGAAATTTTTCAAAAATAAATTTAATATATTTTGAGTAGTTAATAAATAAATTAATTGTTATTATGATTATATTTGTTATGTGTTAATAAAAATGAGATATTTTTAAAATTAATTAATTAATTATTGTTATATTACCACTCTCTTCATTCTCCTAGTCTCCTATTATATATTTTTTTAATTTTTTCATTATTATTAGTATGTTTATTTATCTATTTTAATTTGGGTAAATATCTTAAGAAATAATGTTAAATAGAGTTTCTAAAAGTTGAGTCGCATTTGGAAAGAATTAACGTCGCTTTTTAATTTTGAAAAGGAGATGAGAGTATGATAATGTAATGTTATAACTTATTAGAGTGTTGCGTGTTTAACATTGTTATGGAGAATCAGAACACAAATCGGACAGTCCGTGTTGGCAGGAGGAGTAATTGGACGGCCTACCTAGGATACACAAATCGAACCGTCTGATTTGTGCATATTGCCACCTGTTGCGCATGCAGCCCATCAAATTGCCTCCCACTCTCTCCGGTATTTTTTTATAACGGTTTTACTCTCGCATTTACTTTTTTTTTTATCAAACATTCACATTAACAAAAAAATTCTTTCTCTCTTCATTAACTTCTTCCGTTCTTCTTGCTGATACTCCGGCCGATGAAAAAAAAAACAATAATCAAGATATAATTATAGGATTTTTCTGAAATAAATTTAATATGTTTTTAGTAGTAAATAAATTAATTGATATTATAGTTATATTGATTATCTATTGATAAAAATGAGATATTTCTAAAATTTGTTAATTAATTAATTATTATTATATTACTAATCTCTCTATTCTCCAAGTCTCCTATTATATATTTTTTTTAATTTTTTTTATTATTATTAGTTTTTTTGTTTATTTATTTTGAGTAAATATTTTAATTAAGAAATAATGTTAGATAGAGTTACCCAAAGTTACGACGTATTTAGGAAGGATTCACGTTGATTTTTAATTTTGAAATGGAGACGAGAATAGGATAATGTAATGTTATAACTTATTAGAGTGTTGCGTGTTTAGCGTTGTTAAGGAAAAATCAAAACACAAATCGGACGGTCCATGTTGGCAGGAGGAGTAATCGGACAGCCTACCTAGGGTACACAAATCGGACCGTCCAATTTGTGCATCATGCCACCTATTGCGCATGCAGCCCATTAAATTGCATCCTACTCTCTCCGGTCTCTTTTGCTAGCGATTTTACCCTCGCACACGAACACACTTTATTTTTTTATCACACATTCACGTTAAAAAAAATATCTCTCTTCATTAAATTCTTCAGTTCTTCCTGTTGATACTCTGGCCGGTGAAAAAAAAATAACAATGCTCAAGATATAATTATAAAATTTTTTTTAAATAAATTTAATATGTTTTGAGTAATTAATAAGTTAATTGTTATTATAGTTGTATTAGTTATGTGTCGATGAAAATGAGATATTTTTAAAATTTATTTATGAATTAATTATTTTTATATTACAACTCTCTCCATTTTCTAATTCTCCTATTATATTTTCTTTTTAAAATTTTTTTCATTATTATTAGTATTTTTTATTTATTTTGGGTAAATATTTCAAGAAATAATATTAGATAGAGTTGCCTAAAATTGAGATATATTTGGGAATGATTAATGTTGTTTTTTAATTTTGAAATGGAGATGAGAGTAGGATAATGTAATGTTATTATTTATTAGAGTGTTGCGTTTTTAACGCTGTTATGGAGAAATCGGACACAAATCGAACGGTCTGTGTTGGCAGGATGAGTAATCGGACGGTCAAGTTAAGGTACACAAATCAGGCCATTCAATTTGTGCATCATGCCACCTATTACGCATGCAGCCCATCAAATTACTTTCCATTCTATCCGTTCTCTTTTACTTTCTTTTTACTCTCACATTCTAATACAATCTACTTTTTTCTTTACACGTGCACATTAACAAAAAATTCCTTTCTCTCTTCTTTAACTTCTTCAGTTCTTCTTATTGATACTCCGACCGTTGAAAAAAAAGATCAATGCTCAAGATATAATTATGAAATTTTTTCGAAATAAATTTAATATATTTTGAGTAGTTAATAAATTAAATATTATTATAGTTACATTATTTATATGTTAATGAAAATGAGTTATTTTTAAAATTAATTAATTAATTATTGTTATATTATAACTCTCTCCATTCTCCTAGTTTTCGGTTGTAATTTTTTTTAAAAAAATTCTATTATTATTAGTATATTTATTTATCTATTTTGGGTAAATATCTCAAGAAATAATGTTAGATAGAATTGTCTAAGGTTGAGATGCATTTGGAAAAGATTAACGTCGTTTTTTAATTTTGAAAAGGAGATGAGAGTAGGATAATGTAATGTTATCACTTCGGCCTCTTAATTGCTAGCGGTTTTACTCTCGCACACTAACACTCTTTATTTTTTTTCTTTACACATTCACATTAACAAAAAATTCTGACCGGTGAAAAAGAAAAAAAACAACACTAAAGATATAATTATGGAATTATTCTAAATAAATTTAATATGTTTTGAGTAGTTATTAAGTTAATTGTTATTATAGTTATATTAGTTATGTTTTCATGAAAATGAGGTATTTTTAAATTTTATTAATTAATTAATTATTGTTATATTACCACTCTCTCCATTTTTCAAGTCTCTTGTTATATTTTTTATTTTCTTTATCCATTATTATTAGTATTTTTATTTATGTATTTTGTATAAATATCTCAAGAAATAATGTTAGATAGAGTTGCCTAAAGTTGAAAAGTATTTAAGAAGAATTAACGTTGTTTTTTAATTTTGAAATGAAGATGAGAGTAGGATAATGTAATGTTATTACTTATTTGAGTGTTGTGTGTTTAACACTGTTATGGAAAAATCGAAATACAAATTGGACGGTCCATGTTGGCAGGAGGAGTAATCGAACGATCTAGTTAAGGTATACAAATTGAACCGTCCGATTTGTGCATCATACCTTTTGTTGCGCATGCAGCCCATCAAATTACCTTCCACTCTCTCCAGCCTCTGTTATTGGGGTATTTTACCAAGGTTTTAAAAATTAGACCGATCATCAAACCGCTATAATGACTGATTTATTGGTCCAACCGGTGGTTCAACCAAAAAAACTATTTTAAAATAAAATAATAAATAAATTATAAATAAATATCTTAAAATATCTTCTAAATTTAAAGCAATACATAAAATATTTGTTCCTGTAATTTGCATTGTTCTATTCTTGTATGATATGTGCTTTTTTTTTTTTGGCTTGTGGATCAATGCCACTGTGTGTGAGATGATTGTTGTCATCAGAATTGTTACAAGAACCATGATTGAAAATACTTCATCTCTCAATACCTACATACATACATAATGAATTGAATCAATAATATGCATGATGGGTATACGTGAATTAATTTATAAAAAGTTAAAACATGCATCATATAAATATACCTTTTGTTCCCAGCCAATGTTGAGCACTATAATTTTAATGAAGCCTTTAGTATTCATAAGCAAACCAAAAATTACACCTTCCATGAAAGGGATTTGGAATAGGAGAGAAACAACAAGAGTACCAAGGACCTTGCTAATACAAGTAAGAAGAACCATCAAGATCACAAATCCCCATCTAGTGGCTCCTTGATCAAGGTGAGATTAGTCTTGAGGCCATTGATAGCAAAGAAGAGAGGTAGCAGAAGGCCACAAACAAAGTCCTCAAGCTTCTCAATGATAGCAGCAGCAAGTGGTCCATTTGGAATAACCAAACCATAGACAAATACACCAAACACAGCATGTGTCCTAAGTGCATTAGTGATAAAAGCAGATATCATAACACCAGTAGGCACAATGCATATCTGTGTTTCACTGAAGGGTTGTTCCTCTGGGGTTTTATGTATCATCCATAACACCATAGGCCTAAAAGCAAGAATGCAAACAACAACAAATGCAAGACTTGACAATAGAACCCAGAGAGAAGCATAAGAATAACGAGCTTTCCTCTCTGACAAGGCAATGCCTATAGCTAACAAATCCCAAGCACACATGTCATAGACAAAACAACAACCAGCAATTACAAAAGAGCAACAAACATTACAAATCATTACAAAAAAGTTTCAACAAAAATTTTAGAAATTAAAAAAACTAAAAAAGAGTAGCAGCACTAAATCAATTACTTGATTTCAAAATATCCATTCACAATTTCACATTCAGCCATCAGTAAATAGAGCTTAAAAGGAAGAAAAACCAAAGTGATGAAAGCAGGGCCACTAACCTTTGACGGAGAGGCAGACAGCGAGCAGCGAGACAACGGCGAGTGGAGACCCGATGGCAATCTGCTCCAAGCCTCGAACAGAAAAGCAGAGGAAGAGAGGGCCTGGGTTCTAGACAGGGGGAAGAGGAAGAAGCAGAGGCATCGACAATACGGATGACAGCGACACTGCGGCAGAACTGTTAAAGAAGAACCTAGGGCTAGGGTTTTGAATTGGTACTAATTTGCTTTACTTCAGAGGTGGGGTGAGTTCACAAATGAGGGGTGTTAGGGGAAGAGGGTGCTGACAGGTTTTTTTTTTCTCTTAAAAAAAAACATAAAATGGTGTTGTTTATTCAAAATTGGCTGCTTTCCGATCGGTCCAACTGACCAGTTCTCAATCGGTTTAACAGTTTTTAGTGGTTTGCAAAAAAAAAATGGTTATAAGCAGTGGATCGAACCGATTTTATTGTTGGTTCTCAGTTATATCGGTTCGACCAGTCGGTCCAATCCAGTTTTCAGAATCATGGATTTTACTTTTGCACTCTAACACACTTTACTTTTTTCTTCACACATTCACATTAACAAAAAATTCTTCTCGCCCTTCATTAACTTCTTAGGATCTTCCTGCTAAAATTCTGTCTGGTGAAAAAAGAAACAATGCTCAAGATATAATTATGAGATTTTTCTGAAATAAATTTTATATATTTTGAGTAGTTAATAAATTAATTGTTATTATAGTTATATTAGTTATGTGATGAAAATAAGATATTTTTAAAATTAATTAATTAATTATTTATTGTTATATTACCACTCTCTTTCTTTTTCTAGTCTCCTGTTACATTTTTTTATTTTTTCATTATTATTAGTATGTTTATGTATCTATTTTGGGTAAATATCTCAAGAAATAATGTTAGATAAAATTGTCTAAAGTTGAGACGCATTTGAAAAAGATTAACGTCGCTTTTTTATTTTAAAATGGAGATGAGAGTAGGATAATGTAATGTTATTACTTATTAAGGTGTTGCGTATTTAACATTGTTATAGAGAAATCAGAACACAAATCGGACGGTGGCAAGAGGAATAATCGGATGGTCTAGTTAGGGTACACAAATCGGATCGTCCGATTTATGTATCATGCCACCTGTTGCACATGCAACCCATCAAATTACCTCCCACTCTCTCTTTTACTAGCGGTTTTAGTTTTACTCTCACACACTAACACACTTTACTTTTTTCTTCACACATTCACATTAACAAAAAATTTCTCTCTACCTTCGTTAACTTCTTTGGTTCTTTCTGCTGAAACTCCGGCCGGTGAAAAAAAAAAGGTTTAATTACTTTGTTGGTCTTTATAGTTTCGCGAAATTTTCTATTTAGGTCCCTATTCTTTTTTTCCTTTTAATTGGGTTCCTACACCAATTTTTTTTCAATTGAGTCCCTATACTATTTTTCCTTTTATTTGAGTTTCTGCACCAATTTTTTTTAGTTAGGTCCCTATACAATTAAGCCAATTACTACCAAGAGGGACCTAATTGAAAAAAAAATTGGTGCAGGGACCCAATTAAAAGGAAAAAAAATATAGGGCCTAATTGAAAATTTTGTGAAATTATAGAAACCAATAGAGTAATTAAACAAAAAAAGGAACAATGCTCAAGATATAATTATGGGATTTTTCTGAAATCAAATTGGGTATGTCTAAAACGAGCACAATAATTATGTGCTTATTGGATGCGCCACATCTATATAGACTATTAGATTTGATTAGATGAAAATCAAAGGCTAATATGAAAAAAGAGCATTGATGGACTCTAATAAATACAAAATATCTTAGTACATAAATAAATGTTTTAAATGACAATACTTTAATACACAATACTTTAAATGGTAACAGAATCTTTTATTGTTAAATAATTAAATATAAAATATATAAATATAAAAATATGAGTATTCTTTATTCAATAAGATTAATTATTAAGCAAGAAATTTTTATGATATTAAAAAATCATATTAAAATAAAATTTTAAATCGTAACATTAAAATATAAAATAATTAAAATTTTATTTTATATTACTTGACAAATAATTAGATTATTATATTTAAAATTTATTAATTAACTAATTTTGTTAAATATATTATTATATAAAATAAATTTTCATCAAAATATTTCGAAAATATAATTTATTTAAAATATTATATATAATATATGAAAATATTAACCTTTTTAATTTTTTTAATTTTTTTAGAAAAACAAAATAAAAATAATATAATTCTAAATATATGCCTATCACATTATATATTTACTTATATTAGTAAGACCTAAACTAATCAAAATTACGTAATTAAAAATATAAAACATATAAATAAAAAAATAAATATTTTTTATTTATTAAAATTAACATTTAAAGTTTCATATATATAATATATAAAATTATATATTTATAATAAGATTATTTTTTATTTTTATTATTTTCAAGTATTTTTTATTATTTTAGTTAAATTTTTTATTTTCTAATTCGACCAAATATATATATATATATATATAAAATTAGTGTACAAATGTCATAATATTTCCAAAATACTTTTAATTTTTTTGTATTTATATGTTTTATATTTTTAATTATGTAAACTTGATTAGTTTAGGTCTTATTAATATAAATAAATATGTAATATGATAGACATTTTTTTAGAATTATATTATTTATTCCATTATTTAAAATAAAAAATTGAAAAAAATAAAAAGATTAATATTTTCATGTATTATATATAATATTTTAAATAAATTATATTATATAATAATATTTTTAATAAAATTAGTTAGTTAATAAATTTTAAATATAATAATATGATTATTTATCAAGTAATATAAAATAAAATTTTAATTATTTTATATTTTTATGTTACAGTTTAAAATTTTATTTTAATATGATTTTTTAATATCATAAAATTTTTTTACATAATAATTAATCTTATTGAATAAAGAATACTCATATTTTTGTATTTATATGTTTTATATTTAATTATTTAAGAATAAAGGATTTTGTTACTATTTAAAGTATTGTGTATTAAAGTATTCTCATTTATTTAAACCATTTATTTATGTACTAGGATATTCTGTATTTATTAAAGTCCATCAATACTCTTTTTTCATATTAGCCTTTGATTTTCATCTAATCAAATCTAATGGTCTATATAAATGTGTCGCATCCAATAAACACGTAATTGTTGTGCTCGTTTTACACATACCCAAATTGAATATATTTTGAGTATTTAATAAGTTAAGTTATTATAGTTATATTAATTATGTGTTGATGAAAATGAAATATTTTTAAAACTTATTAATTAATTATTGTTATATTACTACTTTCTTATTCTCCTAGTCTCCTGTTATATTTTGTTTTTTATTTTATTTTTTCATTATTATTATTATTATTATTATTTTATTTTGGGTAAATATCTCAATAAATATTGTTAGATAGAGTTGCCTAAAGTTGAGACGTGTTTAAAAAGGATTAACGTCGTTTTTTAATTTTGAAATGGAGATGAGAATAGGATAATGTAATGTTATTATTTATTAGAGTGTTGCGTGTTTAACGCTGTTATAGAGAAATAGTAACACAAATCTGACTGTTCGTGTTGGTAGGAAGAGTAATCGAACGGTCTAGTTAAAATACACATGCATCCCATCAAATTGGACGGTTCGATTTGTAATCCTCACATTTCGCAAAGGGAAGCTGTGTATATTACACACACAGTTCGGACGGTTCAATTTAAAATTATACATTTTTAATTTTTTTAGAAATACATCATGTCAAAACAAAAAAATTGAAAGCGCACATCACACCTACGGAATTGAGTTCTTCAAATGCGAACATTTCTTCGCCAACAATTTAGACGATTTGATTTGTATCTATTTTTTACAATAAAAAAATTAGACTTTTCAATTTCTCTACTCTTAATTTAAAAAAATAGCCGTTACATGACCGTAACACACTCCACATACATCAATATCAAAGTAGGGTACGGATATAGTACGGTAATGCCGCACATGTTTACATATCAAAACGCTAAAAAACTGTTTGGCACACCAAAACACCAGAGAGCATCAAAATAAAAATATTTATTTTCTTAGCATCTTTTCTACAATTATATATAAAATAGAGGGTCATTTTTTTATTTTAGTTTTTAAATGAATACATTTAATTTAATTATTAAAATTAGTTAAACACTCGGTATTTAGTTCATTATTACCGTCCCTAACATCCTCTTTCAGGTTTTCTCCCTCCCTTCCTCTGCCATAGCGCACTGCCCCTTCCATTGTCTCCAGCACCGATAACGACTGAAACCTTCCCACCATCTCTCCTATTCGCTCTTCTGTCGCGCTAGCAACTCCTTTTCTTCCCCCACTTAGCTATGGTAGTTTCGACAGCATTTTATTCTCGACTGAAATTCACTGCCGTCACTTCACCGAAAATTTCAACGACTCCATCTCTTCAGAAGTGCCCACATCCTCATGTCCAACAATGAGATCTACTTCTATAACATAGAAATTGGTGAGCTATTGACCAAAGTTGGAGTCTTTGTGAATCGGTGTTGAAAAGCATCGCTGGGATTGTGAATTGGATCGGTGGAGATTATGAGAACATGTGGTTTTGCCAACGCCACCTTTGCCACCAACAAAGACCTATTTGAGAGTTTTTTTATTCTAAAATGTTCTACAACGTTGTTCTTTTTGGCAAATAATTCTACTGATCCGCCATGGCCACACTGCTCCTATTACTCTCTTTTGGAATATTCCGTCAAAGTCTAAAATGAGATTGGCTTTTTGAACTGTGAATTATATCTTTTGAACCATGAATTATCATTCACACAAATATAATTATATCTTTTTATAAAGGAATTATTGAACAATTTAATGAGATTAATTTTGAGTATTATTTTTAACTTTTATAGTAACTAAAATGATTTAAAATTAAAAATTAAAAATTAAAAATTAAAATTTGTATTATATATTATCTTTAAAAAATACTGATATCATATTAAAATATACGTAGACATAAATATCAAAATATTGTAAGTACATTTGAATATTTTAAAATTAATCTCTTATTTTGTATTAATTTATATACAAAGATATGTTTTATATATACAAATATCACTCTTATTTTTTCTTTTTGTCTTTGTTTTATTAGATTTTGTAAAAAAAACAAAACAATTCTTAGAAAATATTAAAAAAAAATTAATGGATAAAATTAAAAAATTATATAAATATTTATGAAAATTTTTAAATATTAGTTTGATTATAATAAAATATATTTATTTATTTTTTAAATTAGGGTTAAAATGAATAATTTTTTTAATATTATTTAAATCATATTACTAAAGCCTATAAATTTATTCTAAAAAATTATTAATTTCACGTAACATCTTATTATAATTAATAAAATTATTTTTCATATCATTTAACTATAATTAATAAAATTAATATAATAAAATTACTAATTTTTAATATATATAATTAATTAAATTACTCTAAATATTACTAATTTATAGTCTAGGTTATAAGGTTTATAAGTTTATGAGGTCTTTATTGATATAATATGAGACTTCTTTTTTATGTTATTTTCTTATATTTTTTTTATGTACTCTTTATACTCTTTATCTGTACTTATTTTTATAATATCTTACTATAATTAATAATTTTCCATAACATATTACTGTGGTTAATAAAATTAATTTAACATAATTATTAATTTCTCATATCATATTAATATAATTAGTAAAATTACTTTAAAAATTTACTAATTTTTCGAATTATATTACTTTAATTAATAAAATTACTAAAAATAACTAATTTCTTAAATTATATTACTATAGTCCATAAAATTATTCTAAAAAATATTAATTTCACATGACATTTTGCTATAATTAATAAAATTATTTTCGATATCATTTAACTATAATTAATAAAATTAACGTAACAAAATCACTAATTTTTAATATATATATATATATTATTACTATAATTAATGAAGTTACTCAAAATATTGTTAATTTTTTAGAACATCTTACTTTGAAAAAAAAGATATGTTTTATATATCTAAATATTACTCTTATATTATATATACAAATATCACTGTTAATTTTTTTTTGTCTTTTTTATTAGATTTTGTAAAAAAAAATTTTAAATATTAAAAATATTTTAATTGATAAAATTAAAATATTATATGAATATTTATAAAAATTTTCAAATGTTAGTTTGAATATAACAAAATATATTTATCTTATTTTAAAAAAAAAATAAAACACTAGTTACGAGAGTTTAAGGTTTAGAATTTGGAATTTGAAAGCTAGAGACTGGGGGTTGAAGTTGGAGGTTTGGTAGGGCTGAGCACGTATCGCGGGTATCTGATTATCTATCCGAACCGAACCGAACTGGTTAAATTAGTTTTGAAATAAATGGGTAATCAGGTCCAACCCAAACTAAACCAATGACTCTCTCTAGTAGTTAGTTTGGGTAACGGTCATGGAACCCGAATCAACCCGTAGATCCGACCATATATTAATTAAATAAAAAATAAAAATTTAAAAAATATATATATATATATATGCATTTTAATAGAAATTTTAAAGTGCATAAATTTAATTAAAATTTAATTTTTTAATTTTAAAACACATTATCATTTACACAAACATAATAATATCTTTTTATAAATTAATTGTTCTTTTTTTACAATTAAATTTACAATAATTTTTATTTTTGGAGAAAAACATTAACTCATTCACTCTTCTCTTTTTCTTATCTTTTTTGTTTTAATAAACCAAATAAAATATAAGTATTCTCTAAATTAGAAATAGCCAAAGTTCATTCGAAGAATAATTAATCAAGTTACTCTAAAAAAGACTAATTTATAATTTAGCATTTAGTGTTTAGGATTTATGGTGTAGAATCTAGGATTTAGGACGTAGGACTTAGGTTTTAGGATTTTAAGATTTTTTTTCTTCTTCTTCTTAATATACGTCCATCCTTTCGTTTGAACCTTAGAACTTACTACGCATGTTTTTTTTCTTTTTTATTTATTCCCCAAGTCAACTCTATCAATTTAATAAAATTAATCTAAAAAATACTAATTTTTCATAGCATCTTACTATAATTAATACTCTAAATAATTAATAATTTTTTATAACATGTTACTAATAATTAATAAAATTACTTTATAAATTTACTAATTTCTCAAATTATATTATTATAATTAATAAAATAACAAATTTTCTAAATTATATTACTATAACCTATAAAGTTACTCTAAAAAGTTACTAATTTCATGTAACATCTTACTATATAATTAATAAAATTATTTTCTACATCATTTAACTATAAGTAATAAAATTAATATAACAAAATCACTAATTTTTAATATATATATTACTATAATTAATTAAGTTATTCTAAAAATTACTAATTTAGAATTTATGGTTTAGAATTTAGAATTTATGGTACAGGTTCAGAGTTTGGTATAAAATTTAGGATTTAAAGTTTAAGATTTTAGAATTTTTTTCTTCTTATTCTTATCCTTAATATAGGTCCACCCTTTCATTTGAACTTTAAAACTTACTACATATATTTTTTTCTATTTTTAATTTATTTTCCAAATCAACGATGACCCTTATTAATTTAATAAAATTAATCTAAAAATTACTAATTTTTCATAGCATCTCACTATAATTAATATCTTAAATAATTAGTAAATTTTTATGCCATATTACTATAATTAATAAATTTAATTTAACATAATAATTAATTTCTCATATCATATTAACCTAATTAATAAGATTATTTTAAAAAAAATTTAATTTCTTAGATTATATTACTATAATTAATAAAATTATTAAAAAATAACTAATTTTTTAAATTATATTAGCAAAACCTATAAAATTACTTTAAAGAATTACTAATTTTTATAGCATCTTATTATAATTCATACTCTAAGATTATAAAATTAATTTAACATAATAATTAATTTCTCATATTATATTAGTATAATTAATAAGATTATTTTAAAAAGACTTTTAATTTCTAAGATTATATTACTACAATTAATAAAATTACTATAAAAATAACTCATTTTCTAAATTATATTACTGAAATCTATAAAATTGCTCTAAAAAATTATTAATTTCACATGACATCTTACTATAATTAATAAAATTATTCTCCATATTATATAACTATAGTTAATAAAATTAATATAACAAAATTACTAATTTCTTATATATATATATATATATATATATATATATATAATTAATTAAATTACTCTAAAAATTACTAATTTAGAGTTTAGGATTCACGATTTATGAGATTTTTATTTGTGTAATATGAGACTTCTTATTCATGTTATCTTCTTGAGTTTTTTTTGTGTGTACTCTCTGTTCTCTCAGGTAGCATTTTTTTCGGAGACAAGAGAGACATGGACAATTAACATTTAGAACATGTTTGGAGGCAGAGATATGGACACGGAACACATTGTCTCTAGGACACTATTTTTTATTTTTGTGTCCACTCTTCTACGAAGGACTATGATGGACACGAGATTTAAAGAGGTGGACTCGGACTTTTTATCAAAAATTTTTTCTTTTCTATCCATATATATTTTTATTATTCTACTATTATCTGTTGTTATTTTTCCTAATTTTAGCTTCTTTTTTACATTGTAGTTCTTCTTTCTCTACGTTCTTTTTTTCAGATAGTCTCTTTTTTTTGGGTAGAATTTCTTACTTGACTGGATAATTAATTTATTCCTTTTTATCGTTCATTCTCTTCTCTATGGCATGTTGTATTAATGGAGACTTAATTCACTTTTCTACTTTATGTTACTTTATTTATTCTTAATTTTATTATTTTAATACTATTTTTATCTTATTGGTTCATAGACCAATTCTTCTTGTAATTTTTTGTACTCCTACGTAATCTTATTTTTTATTAAAGTAATTTGTACTTGTTGTAAAAAATTTGGAATGACATGGCTATTTTAGTCATTTCGCATAATATCTGAGTTTTGTCATGTCTATCCAAATATAATACAGGACATTACATTAGTGTCTTGTCTATCGTATCCAAACACAATACACAAAAAATAATTTTTAATATCTCCGTTCTATTGTCTCCATCTTAGTATCATGTTCTGTCTTGTCTCTAAAAACAAACGTAGCCTCATATACTCTCTATCTATACTAGCATTTACAGTATCTTACTGTAATTAATCCTCTATATAATTAATAATTTTTCATAACATATTACTGTAGTTGATAAAATTAATTTAACATAATTATTAATTTTTTATATCATATTAATATGATTAATAAAATTACTTTAAAAATTTACTAATTTTTCAGATCATATTACTATAATTTATAAAACTATTAAAGAAGAATTAATTTTCTAAATTATATTACTATAATTCATAAATTTATTCTAAAAAATTATTAATTTCACATGACATCTTATTATAATTAATAAAATTATTTTTAATATTATTTAACTATAATTAATAAAATTAACGTATCAAAATCACTACTTTTCAATATATTATTATAATTAATTAAATTATTTCAAATATTATTAATTTTTAGAATATCTTAAAAGATTGAACTGAATTATTTAACTCATAATAATTGGTTTAGAATATAGAATTAATTTTTTTTGGTGACTTGAATGTAGAATTAATTTAAAATATATAATTCATTTATTATTTATTTTTTCTTTTTAAAAAATGTTTCATCCTTCTCAAAACTCCAACAAATAATGACTAATAGATAAATCTAACCAACCTCATTTTTTTGCTCTTTTGTTTAACAAAAAATTAAAAATCGTAAATTGTAATAATCCAACAAATTAAAAGGAAGATCTTATTGTAAAACTCACGCTCTCCTTGCTGTAAGGTTGTTGTGGGTCTAGAGCTTCACCGAGAAGACAGTACCAAAACCACCATGGCCAATTGGAGAGGAGAAGGAGTTGATGGCGCGAGGAAAAAGTGAGTAACAGATACAGTGGGGAGGTTTGGAGTCGTCGTCGGCGGTAAAGATAGTGGAAGACGCAGTGAGCTTGCAACAGCGGAGAAAGAGGAGGAAGTTAAGAGAACGACGAAGAGGAAGAAGACATCTGCCCTATGTACACGCGACAGCATCTCCCTCCTAATCTGATCCCTACCATATTGTAATCCTTCACGTCGGCGCATCTGCGCCATAGTTGCTGTCGAGGCGTTGCTGCACACCTGAAGTATTGTTGGTTGCGGGTGTTGGGAATGCCGTCATCGGGTTGGCAGCAAGGATATTGACCAAGAAGCTATCCTGCCCACACGCTGTGCTATCATCGGAGGTGAAGTCCCATCCTCTTTCACTTTGGCTTGATGTCCCCACTCCGGCAATTATGTACAAAATAATATAACAAAAAAATCTTATTCAATTAAAATTTCATTAATTTTAAATTAATTTAAATTTTTAATTTTTAATTTTTTGATATAATACCATAAAATATTTTAAATTTAACAACAATAATCATCATAAAATTAATATTTATAAAATTACCCTACTAACACAAAAATTATATAAAATATTAACTAGTCAATTATGTGAAATTAAATTTAGAAAGATCTATATGTTATATTAAAAAACATACAATAATCTAATAGTTTTTTGTTAAAAATGCTCACGGGTTAGCTAAATCACTTTTTAGCAATTCATGCCAAACACCTTTGGCATATCGAATCCATCCCATCAAAGCATAATATACGTTTATTTTTTATTACAAAAAGTAAGCTGGATTAGCATACCCTAAAAATATGAGCAAATATAATTACTTATTTTAAATTTTTTTATTAGTTTTTAGTAATCATGAAAATAAATATATATTTATATAATATTACATAATCTTTTATCTTTTTATAAATATAAAGTATGTATTTTTTAAGAAATGGGTAATATTTTTTCAATAACTCTTAATTAATGAATACAGTGAATATTTAAATTATCTTTGACCTTTTTATAATCTATAATAAATTTTTCATTTAAAAGAGAAAGAAAAAAATGTTTTGGAATAAAACGTATAAACACTCAATCGGTCTCTTTTTATTTTTTCGAAGAACAAAACAATTCTATTAAAAAATATTTCGTCTTCTAACAAAAACTACAAATAACAAAGAACCAAATAATATTATTTAAAAATGCTATTAATTAGTATCAATATCATTCCTCTTAAGTATTTGGAGTTAATTACTAATTTAGTATTCAAAAAATTTAAGTATTGACAAAAAGGCATTTAAAAAATGTTATTAACAAAATGATCATTGAATAATTTGAAAATATGATAAAAATAATTAATAAATATTATTTTTTTAATAAATAACAAAAAAATTTTATATTTAATAAACGACTTATGTATTTGATCCAAAAATTTATGGTAATATTTGAATAAATATTTAAAAAATATAAAAAAAATCAGAGCAAAATTTAATCTGTAAATTTTTCTTTTATTTTTCAAAAAAAAAATATGGTCATTCATAATTTTTTTTAAAAAGTTCACTTGAGATAAAATTACCAAAATTTAAGAATAAAAATTTTTTATTTTTTTAATAATACTTGTAAAATTTTGTATCAAAATATGATCTCTAAAATCTTTTTTAAAAAATATATTTCATATCTTTTTTTGTCACATTTTTAAATCTTTCGATAATTTATTTATTGTTAGCATCTTTTCGAATTATTTTTGTCGGATGTAAACTTTTAAGTATTTTTTTTAGTAATTTACTCTAAATATTTACTATATCATAGTGAAACCATTTCATGCATAGTTTGAAAATAACTCTTGTTTAGAAATGAAAATAATCTACGTACAAAACAGAAATTGAATAGATAAAATTTTCTTAAATATATAAGTATTATTTAATTATCATAATAAATTAAGGGTGTTGTTTAATATTGCATTGAAATAGCAATTCTTTGTTTTGGGACAAATATGTTAAACAGATAGAACATAAAGTAAAGTATTTTGATAAATGTTTAGTAAAGTTATACAATAATAATTGTATTTAATAAAATATCTTTTAAAATTTAAAATGATCATAATAGATATAACTAGAAAGAAATATTTGATAGTAAATAAAATTTGACATCAATAATTTAAGATAAATCTAAATATTTATTAAAATATATGTTTATATTAGATTTTTTAATTTTAATAAATACAAACTAATTTTAAAAAATACTCACATAAATACTTTAAAAAGCATCCTAAACATTTTAAATATATATCAATTTAATTTATCAAACACATTTTTGAAAAACTTTATTACCAAACTTTAGTATAATAATATTAAAAAATTTATTATGTATTGTAGTTTTGTAATTCTATTTGTAGGTTTTTACACAAAAATTTGGTATGTATTTAGATATCAACTTTACCCTTCTTATTTTATTTTATCATCATTCTCACTTTTCCATTTTGATAGGTGTCAATAGATACTGAATTTTTAGAATGTTAAAAACATTTTACTAATTTAAAATTTTTAGAGACCGATTACAATTTTCAAAGATCCAGACATAAATATAACTTTTGTAACTATATGTAAATCACAATAGGATACCACGGTTTAAGGTTTGAACGTAAACGACTATATTGTAGCGATTTACGTTGAATTGTGCAAACAGAATTCGCTAGACTCTATAGTGGTTTTTATAAAAATGGTGTCAATGAAGAAACCGCGATATTTTATAGCGGTTTCTTCTGACTGCTTGAAAAATGCCTATATATACCTAGTAACAGAACTACTGAGTGAAAGTCACAGTGTAAAGTTTATCAATAAAATCATTGAGTGTTTTATTGTAGATCTAAAAATCAGTATATTGTAAAAATTAATTGTGTATGGGACAAAGTGAATGAAAAAATTGTTTATAAAATTCCGATTGCGATTGTATCATCTTTCGTAAAATATGAAACATTTGTCATATAATCCGACAAAAATATACAGGTATTTATATATAATTGAAAAAGTTGCATTTGCATTTGATGCTTTAAAAAATTGTAATTTAATAACGTTTTTCTCCAAAAAATTTAAATAAATAAATTTCCCCAAAAACATTATTGCATTGAATTAGACGAATGAAGCAGGCTATTAGGCCATCACAAACTTTTCCATAAACCAACATGCAAAAGAATAGTTAAATTTTCTTTTTTTTTTCTTAAAAGAAAAAAAAAGGAAAGATAAGTAGAAAAATTGAACAGATGAAATTTACCCTGAAAAATTTATATCATTACCTTTTGTTTTGTCAATTTTTCATTCTAGACACGTCTAAAAATCTAAAAATTAAGAGCATTGAAAACTCAACCTTTACATTTTTAGTATTTATGTATATTTATTATTTACACCCCCTAACTAGCACCTTTTCTTGTAACACTTTGGATGTTGGCCTTGACAATATTTACCATATGCCATTTTAGCTTAACAATGTGATCTTCAACCTCCTCAACCAGTTCTTTACATTCTATGTTGTTCTCTCTGATGAACTGCAGAACAGTTTTCAGGCTTGAAATTCCTTCATCTATGGACTCAACCTGAAGTTCAGTTTCAGCATGTCACTACCATGCTAAGAAGAAAAAGAATAAACAATAAAAAAAAAAGGCAACAAAAAAGACATGAAAAAAGAAAGAAAGAAACCTTAGTTTCAGTGGACTTGTTTTCCTTGTAATTGTTCTCACAATTCAACTTTGCTTTGTTCACATGTGCTTGCAACAGATGAATTGATTGATACTTCTCAGCCAACCCATATGCCCAAATGAATCTGACAGCTTCAATATACTGCTGATTCTTGATGAGATTCTCAACAAAACCTGTTAGATGCAGAAAAATCCCATGACACCAATATTTAGCAGAAGAAGTCTTAACTAATGCAATTAAATATTCTTAGAGGTGAATAGAGAACTTTTAAGAAAACACATACAATAGAAGATACTAAGAAGGTAGAGTCCATAAAATTCCCTACAACTGTTTCATATTATCAAATTCAGCCAAGAGTTGTGCAATCTCTTCAAAAGTATTTTCCACTAGTAATTTTTAAAGAAACAAGTATGCTTATATCCATAAAATTTTAGGGGAACAGAAACAAGTATGCTTATATGCCATATCAGAAATACTTTGAATCAATAAATGACAAAAGCTCTACTAAGCAAGACAGTTTTAAATTAACTTACCATAGATTTTATTCACAAAACCGAGAATCCGAAACAGCTCTACAGCTTCCTTGTGCCGAGCAGCAATTTGGAGAAACTTTAATATCTCATCCTCATCAAAAGAGGAAACTAATCCATAAGTTGACAAAATCATCAAGAAACCAAGAACTACTAAAGAATTTTCAGTACTTGGTCTCATGTTAGCTTTCAAATAAAGTGCAAACTTCATTGCCTCTTCTCTAACATGAGGTTTAATGACTGGGGAGATTCTCATTAGCTGTTCAAGCAGAAATATGTGGCTATGGTCTCCCTGGCTACAAAATGGAAGCATTGGATCTTTCATTATTTCCAAAATTAGTTCTGCTGGATCTGATTGACACTGCAGATAAACTAAAATGTTTTTGTGAAAATCTGTTTGCTCATCATTTGAGAAAAGCTCGAAACTTCTTACATCGCTGCCGCGACTTAATTGATTATCTGCATGTTAGCAGTAAGTATGATTAGCTAGCAGATACTTAATCCCTATTAACCAAAAAAAGCATAACAAATCCAGTGTTATGGCACCATAGAATATAAATCTGAGCTGGTAAGATACATTGGTGACAGTTGAAAAGCCATTTACAAGAAAAATTATTAAGGCACCATAATGAACTGTTTGAACTGATGTTGTAACTCAGAAGCCTAGCACAATGAACAATATATTTAGAAACAAAAATCTACATTAGTATTCTATATCTTTCTAGCAAATAGCAATGCAATAATGTTAACCACTTAACTTAGGAAGCAATTACTATGTAAGGCCTTTAGCAGTTAAGAGCTTTAACAAATGCTTACAAAAGAAAACTGGGGAGGGATCAATATAATTCCTTCAGTTTCACTATATATACATATGTTAAAACCCAGAGACACACAACAAAATCCTGAATTAAGATATTTTTAGTAAAATACATTAGACCAGGTTAATAGAAATATCAGAATCAATGAAAGAGTTGAAGTAATATTGTTTAAACAAACTAACAGCAGAAGCACATTTACCCTGCTCATTTTCCTCTCTCAATGAATTTTTCGACGGTTCAGACTGCAGTATTTTAAGCCGAAGATTCTTCCATTTCTCTTCAAATTGATTCTTTTTTGACTCAAAAATTTTCATTTCTGCTTCAAACTGCTTCTGTGTTGACTTGAGCATCTCCTTGTGCTTTGCATACTTTTTCTCTTTGAAGCTGAGCTTCTTCTCTAGTCTCTCGAATTGCTTCTCTTTTGACTTGAGTTTTTTTGTTCGTACTTCAATCTTACTCTCTCTTGACCTAAGCTTTTCCATCTGGCCTTCAAAATTCTTCTCTTTTAATTGGAGCTCCTTCAATTGGAACTCAAAATTCTCCTTGTTTAATGCATACTTCTCGACTTGGCATTCGAGCTCCTTCTCTCTTGCGTCAAGCTCCTTAATCCAGCCTTTAATTTGGTTCTTTTCTGAATTGAGTTTCTTAACTTGTTCTTCATATTGCTTCTCTTTGGATTCAAGCTCCTTCAATTTGTATTCAAAATTCTCCTTGTTTCGTGCAAACTCCTCCACTTGGCTTTTAAGCTCCTTCTCTCTTGTTTCGAGCTCTTTCGATTCGCCTTCAATTTGACTGTTTTTTGAAGTGAGTTTGCTCACCTGTTCTTCATACTGCTTCTCTTTTGATTCAATCTCATTTAACTTGCAATCAAAATGTTCCTTTTTTAAGGCAAACTCCTCCACTTGGCTTTGAAGTTCTTTCTCTCTTGATTGGAGCTCTTTCACTTTGCCTTCAATTTCACTCTTCACTGAATTGAGCTTCTTCACTCGTTCTTCATAGTGCTTCTCTTTCGAATCAAGCTCATTTAATTTGCAGTCAAAATTCATCTTCATTAAAACAAACTCCTCCACTTGCTTTTTATGTTCCTCCTCTCTTAACTGGATCTCTTTCACTTTGCCTTCAATTTGCTTATTTTCTGACTCGAGTTCATTCACTCGTTCTTCATATTGCTTCTCTTTTGATTCAAGCTCTTCCACCCGTGCTGCAAATTCCTTTTCTTTGGACTGAAGCTCCTTCAACTGAACATGATGATATCCATTTAATGAAATTACCTTAAGTAACTTCCTATTTTCTAATTGCAACTTCTCAGCTTCGGCATCAATCAGTTTCTTCATTGCATCAATCTCTCCCTCTTTGGTCTTAAGTTCCTTTGTACACTTAGCAATTTTCTTTGAAAGATCCTTCAGTTCCTCTTCCTTCATTTCCCTTTTCTTGTCAAAGTTATCCAGCACTAGAAGAAATTCTTCCTGTTCTACCTTGAGCTCCTCTTCACACTCTCTCCTCAAGTCCTCCATCAAATGGAGCTGTGATTCCTTTTCTTCAATTTGCTCATCATACTCTTCAAGTTCCCTCAACATCTTCTTGTGAAGTTCATCGCGTTCATTGATCACCATTGCCACTGCTTCAAGTTCCCTGACATATTGCTGCTCCTTTAACCTTAAATGCTTCCCAACTGTTCCTATCAGCTTCTGCATGTGATTGAACTGATCTCCCTTTGCTTCAAACTCTTTGTGGCGCCGTTCAATGCATCTTTGGATTGATCCATGTTCTCTCCTTTTGATTGTAAGATCCCAGGAATAAGAACTCAATTCTCCTTGAATAGAACCAACCTGTTTTCTCTTACTTTCAAGCTCTTTGCACAGCTCCTCAATATCTTTCTCTAGGGAGTGCAATTGCAACCTCTTCTCTTCAAATTCTCTCTTTGTTTGGCATTCCTCAATAGAATATTGAACCAATGCAGGTTCTTTATCTACCAAGTCCTGTTCAGAAGAGACTTTCAACTTCTTAACCGAAGATTGCAAGTAATCAAACTTATCTTGTTCTAGTAATCTCTTGCCATTACCAATACAATCTTTGCTTCCTCCCTCAACTTCTGAAATACCCTTCTCAACAAAGCTATCATTTTTATCCCGAAAGCTCATTACTCACCTCAACTAAAATCCTGGGAGAAAAAGCGGACCAAAAAAAAAAGAAGATTTTTCACTAAGAAATCAGTTCTATTAACTGAATAATATCTCTAGGCATGGATGTTCAAGTAAAAGGAACAAACTTTAAAATGAAACACACAGAAATGAATCAAATGGTAAAAATGAAAAACGATGAGGAGAGTGTAAGATAGATGGTGGTACCTTGAATGACAAGAATAGAAGAGGAAGGTGAAAACTTTATAGGATATAGAAGCAGAAAACAGAGCAAGGGAAGCTGAGAGGGTTAGAACGAAGAAGAGAAAGGGTGTGTAAAAGACAGAGTTGCAATTGGTTCGCCTTGTTCAATAAGGATTCATAGTACTATATCGGGAAATTTCTGAGCTGTCCACTGGCTTTTGAAAGCTTGATCATTTGCTAAAGATTATTATACAGACATTTTGAAGTTTGAACAAATCAAATGATGTTTTATTAATGTAAGCCGTGTTTAATAAGAGATCATTAGTTAATTTTAACTCAATAGAAACTTTGAGTGACTACTAAATTTAATGGAGTGAATATTCGGAAATGGATCCTCTCCAGTTTTTTCAACACTTAGACAAAATATAGTGCAATCTCTTATCTTTGATTTTAATAGTGAGACCAGAAATAAATAAGAGAGAGAATGTGGTGAATGGTTAGATTAAACACTGCACACCATCCAGTTTTTTATTCACTGGAGAGGATCCACTCCCGTGAATATTCAACTCGATCTTTGATAATTTATTGAAGGACTAAGAGTAGCAATTGGTATGCCTTGTTCAATAAGGATTCATAGTACTATATCCGAAAATTTTTTAGCTGTCCACTGTCTTTTGAAAACTTGATCATATTTGTAGTGAAAGATCATTAGACAGACATTTTGAAGTTGGGCAAAATCAAATGATGTTTTATTAATGTAAGCCGTGTTTAATAAGAGATCTTTAGTCAATTTTAAGTCAACAGAAATTTGAGTGACTAGTAAATGCAATGTGTGGTACAATGTCACTTTATGAAATTGAGAATGATATAATCAAATTTTATCCTTTTATTTAAATTAATAATTTTTGCTCTTATTATACTTTCTTTTGTCACTACCGGTTATGTTTAACTTTTTTTTATTTATTTACCAAAATGGATATAGTAGAGAATCAAATATGTACTTTCTTATTATAAAATTTGATTTCAGACAACTTCTAACTATTAAACTATAATTTATTTTATGTTTTTGTATTATATATATAATAAAAATATTATTTATATATTAAATATTCTTAATATTCATATAAAAACAAGGTTATTATTAATTAATTATATATTTAAATTATTTTTAATAAATAAAATAGAAAAATACATATTTAATTGTTAAAAAAATATTAATATTAATATCAAAATAATATTTTTTATAAAAAATATATCCGATGAGATTGATATATAAATATTGTTTTAAAATTTTTAATGCAATAAAAATGTGCTTCAGGAAATTAAATTCTAATAAAATAAAATTAAGTATAAGAGCGAGATGGAAAAGAAGAGAAAGACTACAATAATAACAATAACGATTGTGGTAGTGGAAGCTAGAGTGGCGATAGAGGGCAACAATTGTGATGGTGGTAATAGCAGTGAATACAGAGAAGGTTTGAGAAAAAGTTTAAAAAAAAAGTGCAAATTAAAGATAGAGTACTTTTAAAATATTTGACAAATGTTAAAAATAAAAGCAAATTTTATCCAAACTAATTAAAGTGTATATCTTACCTACACTTTTTTAAATATGAAAAAACCTTGTATTTTTACAAACAATTCACACTAACTATACATTTATACTTACTCAAAATATTATCTCCGGGTAGAGTTTTTGTTTCGTTCTAAGGGGTACTATATTAGGTCATTAATTTCTTTGTCCTTAGCACTATAAACCTTAGGAATGTTTTGGGTTGTTAGTTGTTATTGTTTTTACTGACGTTAATTTTTTATTAAGATAATTAGTAAGTTAGTTAGGATTTGTGGATTAATAATAATTATGCTTACTTGACTTACTCTTTGATGTTTGGGTTGACTAAGTGAGATTAATCAATCATAATTATCATAGTTGTAATTATGACAAGAAAGGAATTTCATAACTCATCCCAAGTTAATGTTTCATTTATGTTTTAAATCACAATTTTGAGTCTTACTTGTTTATATTACATATATAGTTTTTTTTATTCTTTTATTAGTTTATTAATTGTAATTTTAATTGTTCTTTAATTCCTTTAATTGCTTGCTTCCTTATTGAAAAATTCCTTTATTTTCACAGCCAAAATTGTATGCTCGTTGTCACTAGTTCCTAGAAAAGACGACCCGAGGTTTAATTACTCTAGGTTATTATTTATAGAGTAAATGACAAATCCGTCTCTGTCCCTTTTTCCCGCGGATATTTTCGTCCCCGAGGATTGGAAAATACTTTAATGTCCCTAACCCCCCCTCCCAAAAAGCGGACATATTTACCCCTTCGTTAGAGTCGTTTCGTTTGCCCTGGCGGAAAACGGTGACGTGGCTCCCGTGGGGCTGACCTGGCCGTTACAGGCTGCCGCGTGGGATGGACTTTTGAAAAGAGGACGTATTAGTCCTTGGAATCAAAACGTTGCTGTTTCTCCCCCACCCTCAATCTATGAAATTCTTGAGCCCTAATCCTTCGAATGCAGTGTGAGGCTGAAACGGGTGAAGGAAGAAAGGGAGCATTCCGACCCATGGCATCCGACGGAGCTCGGCCATAAGTCCGACGCCCAGACCATCGAGTGGCTCCTCCGCCAGGCCGAGCCCTCAATCATCGCCGCCACCGGAACCGGAACCACTCCCGCTAGCTTCTCCTCCGTTTCCGTTTTGGTCTCCGTACGCGGCGGTGCTAGCTCTCTCTCTTCTCCTTTCTCAACCTCCGCAGCGTCTTCGCTCGACCACAAGCCCTTGCTCGCTCCCACTCCCTTCATACTCGGCAAGCACATACGCACCAACGACGACGCTTCCGCCAAGGACGACGGTGTCTCCATGGGGTCCTCAGTGGGCCTCGGAGCTCCCGCGGGGCTTTGGGTCCTCCCGGCCAGGCCCGATTTTGGTCAAATTTGGAGTTTTGCAGCGGTTGCTCCTCTGCCGGAGATGGTTCTGCAGTCGGCGGCGGCGATGTCGGTGTCTCAGCAGCAGCAAGCTTCTTTGTTCGTTCACCATCAGCATCAGCAGCAGCAATAAGCCGTGGGAGAAGCTTCGGCGGCGAGGCTGGAAAATTACCTTCTTGGACTTCTGAATTTGCGGGCTTATTTGTCGGGAGGCTCTGGGCCAGAGAGACGATGAGCCTCGCTGAATTCCTAGTGGTTTTGGTGGCTGAGATATGAACTTGGAAGATGGTAGTGTTTGTTTTAAGTTATTTATTATGATGATGATGAATTGCTGCAGATTGAGGCTGGAAGCGGTTTTCAGGACCTTGATCATCAGTATTTGCTGCGTGCAAGTGCAAATGCTGCTTGGAAATTCATAATGTTGGTTGTGATTAAAAGAAAGCAAGGTTCTCAGAGTTGGAGAGACTAATAAGCTTTGTAATGATAATGGGATTGCATTATTGGTTGCATTATTTGTAAGAATTCATGTGTTGTTCTTGTTAATGATATGGGTTTTGGCACAGCTTGGATGGTGAGTGGTGTGGTGAGTAGTCAATGTTATCCTCTCTCTCAATCTCTCTATCTCTTTCACTTTCACAGCTAGCTCCTTTACTGGCCTTAAGTTGTTCATCATGATGTTGTTTTTTGAGGTCACTATAGTGTGTGTGAAAGACCAATGTTTTCTGAGGTCACAGGATTGCGTTTTCTCCACACTGCATTCGAAGGATTAGCGCTCAAGGATGATTGGGGGTGAGGGAGAAACGGCGACATTTTGGTTCCTGGGGACTAATACGTCCTCTTTTCAAAAGCCCATCCTACGTGGCAACCCGTAACGGCCAGGTTAGCGCCACGGGAGCCATGTCACCGTTTTTCGTCAGGACAAACGGAGCGACTCTAATGGAGGGGTAAATATATCCACTTTTTTGGAGAGTCAGGGACATTAAAGTATTTTCCAATTCTTGGGAATGAAAATGTCCGTGAAAAAAAAGGTCAGTGACAGATTTGTCATTTATTCTTATTTTAATTTGAATTTAAACTTTAATGGTGGGAGAGGTTACTTGTTGGTTTGGACTATGCTATCAACGAAAAAATTATTTTGCTAAATTTCCAAACCATCGTAATCCCCTCTATCATAATTCGAACATAAAACTTAAACAATTGATTATAGTTAGAGATAGAAAACCTACCTGAAATACGGATGCACAGAATACGAAAGAAGCGATATCCAATTATTCTCAGAAAAATAGCATCGTTCTAATGAAAAAGAAAACTTATTAAACTCACAACATGAAACTAATTAATTCAATAAACTACACAAAATCAAACACTGTTAATCTCATCTACTTAACCTATATTAATTTAATTATGATTTCTATTTATGTTAAATTAACATAAGAAATCCTAAGCATAAACTGCATTATCCTATTTTGATCAATAATTTGATAATAAAGTAAATAACAAAACTCCATACTCACAACAAAATCTGAGAAAACTAAAAACCACAAACCAAACTTTACCACAAACTCTATTACCATAATTTAGTCAACAATTTAGTAAAATACTTAGTCGCAAAAAAAATATGAAAAATAATAAAAGAAAAAACTATACCAAATTCTAATCACAAATTTCATTACACTAATTTAATCAATAATTTTATAAACTATTTAATAAAAAATCCTAAATTCACATAAAAATCTTAATAAAATTAAAAAATTATGCCAAACTTACCTTTGATAGTGACTACAGGATACTGGACCAGTGGTGGTACTAGTAGTGACGACAATACCGACAGCAGTGGCCACCAAAAATAGGGGCGGCATTCCCAACTTCCTCAACGATGACCGGCAACTCCAGCAGCGACAACGTCCAGCGGCGGTGGCACCAAAGGCTCTGGCAGGTGATGGCGACGCCGACAGCACCTCCTCCGACATCGAAGCACGAGAGGAGAGAGAGAGAGCAAGCCAGAGGAGAGAGAGAGAGAGAGAGAGAACTCAGACAAATGAGGGAGGAGGAGTTTGCGTTTGCATTTTAAACCAGTTTACCGTCAAATTTACCGCTAGATTACTCCGACAGTAAATTAGTGAAATGCAGTATTTCATTAAATTGATTTACCGTCGACTAAAACTGACGATAATTCGCTGGTAACTGTAGCGCTAAGAAAATCATATTTCACGCTCCTAATCAACGTTAGATTTAGTGTTGAAATATAGAATTTGACAGTAAATATTTTTGAAAAATCTAAACTACTTTTCCGACGCAAAATTTGCCGTTAATCCACCGACAACCATCGACGCTAAATCCGACAATTATCAGTAATTCTATTTGTAGGTTTTTACAAAAAATTTTGGTATGTATTTAGACATCAACTTTACTCTTCTTATTTCATTTTATTATCTTCCTCACTTTTTCATTTTGATAGGTGTCAAATAGATCCTGAATTTTTGGTGTGTTAAAACATTATTGCGTTGAATTCGACTAATGAAGAATAATTAATTTTTCTTTTTTTTTAAGAAAAAAAAGGAAAGATAAGAGGAAAAAAATTGAACAGCAGATGGAATTTGCCCTGAATATTTTACATCATTACTTTTTGTTTTGTCAATTTTTCATTCTAGACACGTCTAAAAATCTAAAAATTAAGAGCATTGAAACCTCAACCTTTACAATTTTAGTATTTATGTATATTTTTATTATTCACACCCCCTAACTAGTTTAAATTTTAACTAACACCTTTTCTTGTAACACTCTGGATGTTGGCCTTGACAATATTTGCCATATGCCTTTTTAGCTTAACAATGTGATCTTCAACCTCATCAACCAGTTCTTTACATTCTATGTTGTTCTCTCTGATGAACTGCAGAATAGTTTTCAGGCTTGAAATTCCTTCATCTATGGACTCAACCTGAAGTTCAATTTCAGCATGTTACTACCATGCTAAAAGGAAAAAGAATGAACAATCAAAAAAAGAAAAAAGCAACAAAAAAGACATGAAAAAAGAAAGAAAGAAACCTTAGTTTCAATGGACTTGTTTTCCTTGTAATTGTTCTCACAATTCAACTTTGCCTTGTTCACATGTGCTTGCAACTGATGAACTGGTTGATACTTCTCAGCCAACTCATATGCACAAATGAATCTAACAGCTTCAATATATTGCTGATTCTTGATGAGATTCTCAACAAAATCTGTTAGATGCAGAAAAATCCCATGACACCAAGATCTAGCAGCAGAAGTCTTAACTTGTGCAACTCAAAATTCTTAGAGGTGAATAGAGGACTTTTAAGAAAAATACACAGAATGGAAGATTCTAAGAAGGTAGAGTCCATAAAATTCCCTACCACTGTTCATATGATCAAATTTACACAAGAGTTGTGCAATCTCTTAAAAAATATTTTCCACTAGTAATTTTTAAAGAAACAAGTATGCTTATATCCATAAAATTTTAGGGGAACAGAAACAAGGCATATCCTACATTTTTTGACAAGTAATAGATATATATGATCATATGCCATATCAGAAATACTTTGAATCAATAAATGAAAAAAGCTCTACTAAGCAAGATAGTAAACTTACCATAGATTTTATTCACAAAACCGAGAATCCGAAACAGCTCTACAGCTTCCTTGTGCCGAGCAGAAATTTGGAGAAACTTTAATACCTCATCCTCATCAAAAGAGGAAACTAATCCATAAATTGACAAAATCATCAAGAAACCAAGAACTACTAAAGAATTTTCAGTACTTGCTCTCGTGTTAGCTTTCAAATAAAGTGCAAACTTCATTGCCTCTTCTCTAACATGAGGTTTAATGACTGGGGAGATTCTCATTAGCTGTTCAAGCAGAAAGATGTGGCTATGGTCTCCCTGGCTACAAAATGGAAGCATTGGATCCTTCATTATTTCCAAAATTAGTTCTGCTGGATCTGATTGACACTGCAGATAAACTAAAATGTTATTGTGAAAATCTGTTTGCTCATCATTTGAGAAAAGCTCGAAACTTCTTGCATCGCTGCCGCGACTTAATTGATTATCTGCATGTTAGCAGTAAGTATGATTAGCTAGCAGATACTTAATCCCTCTCCACCAAAAAAAAACCATAACAAATCAAGTGTTATGGCACCATAGAATATAAATCTGAGCTGGTAAGATACATTGGTGACAGTTGAAAAGCCATTTACAAGAAAAATTAAGGCACCATAATGAACTGTTTGAACTGATAGCCTACCACCATGAAAAATAATTTGAAACAAAAATCTACATTAGTATTCTATATATTTCTAGCAATGCAATAATGTTAACCACTTAACTTAGGAAGAAATTACTATGTGAGGCTTTTTCCAGTTAAGAGCTTTGACAAATGCTTACAAAAGAAAACTGGGGAGGGATCAATATAATTCCTTCAGTTTCACTATATATACATATGTTAAAACCCAGAGACACACAACAAAATCCTGAATTAAGATATTTTTAGTAAAATACATTAGACCAGGTTAATAGAAATATCAGAATCAATGAAAGAGTTGAAGTAATATTGTTTAAACGAACTAACAGCAGAAGCACATTTACCCTGCACATTTTCCTCTCTCAATGATTTTTTCGACGGTTCAGACTGCAGTATTCTAAGCCCACGCTTCTTCCATTTCTCTTCAAATTGATTCTTTTTTGAATAAAAAATTTTCATTTGTGCTTCAAACTTCTTCTGTGTTGACTTGAGCATCTCCTTGTGCTTTTCACACCTTTTCTCTTTGAATCTGAGCTTCTTCTCTAGTCTCTCAAATTGCTTCTCTTTTGACTTGAGTTTTTTTGTTCGTATTTCAATCTTACTCTCTCTTGACTTAAGCTTCTCCATCTGGCCTTCAAAATTCTCCTTGTTTAATGCATACTTCTCGACTTGGCATTCGAGCTCCTTCTCTCTTGCGTCAAGCTCCTTAATCCAGTCTTTAATTTGGTTCTTTTCTGAATTGAGTTTCTTAACTTGTTCTTCATATTGCTTCTCTTTGGATTCAAGTTCCTTCAATTTGTATTCAAAATGCTCCTTGTTTCTTGCAAACTCCTCCACTTGGCTTTTAAGCTCCTTCTCTCTTGTTTCGAGCTCTTGTGCTTTGCCTTCAATTAGACTCTTTTCTGAATTGAGTTTGCTCACCTGTTCTTCATACTGCCTCTCTTTTGATTCAATCTCATTTAACTTGCAATCAAAATGTTCCTTTTTTAAGGCAAACTCCTCCACTTGGCTTTGAAGTTCTTTCTCTCTTGATTGGAGCTCTTTCACTTTGCCTTCAATTTCACTCTTCACTGAATTGAGCTTCTTCACTCGTTCTTCATAGTGCTTCTCTTTCGAATCAAGCTCATTTAATTTGCAGTCAAAATTCACCTTCTTTAAAACAAACTCCTCCACTTGCCTTTTATGTTCCTCCTCTCTTAACTGGATCTCTTTCACTTTGCCTTCAATACGCCTATTTTCTGACTCGAGTTCATTCACTCGTACTTCATATTGCTTCTCTTTTGATTCAAGCTCTTCCACCCGTGCTGCAAATTGCTTTTCTTTGGACTGAAGCTCCTTCAACTGAACATGATGATATCCATTTAATGAAATTACCTTAAGTAACTTCCTATTTTCTAATTGCAACTTCTCAGCTTCGGCATCAATCAGTTTCTTCATTGCACCAATCTCTCCCTCTTTGGTCTTAAGTTCCTTTGTACACTTAGCAATTTTCTTTGAAAGATCCTTCAGTTCCTCTTCCTTCATTTCCCTTTTCTTGTCAATGTTATCCAACACTAGAAGAAATTCTTCCTGTTCTACCTTGAGCTCCTCTTCACACTCTCTCCTCAAGTCCTCCATCAAATGGAGCTGTGATTCCTTTTCTTCAATTTGCTCATCATACTCTTCAAGTTCCCTCAACATCTTCTTGTGAAGTTCATCGCGTTCATTGATCACCATTGCCACTGCTTCAAGTTCCCTGACATATTGTTGCTCCTTTAACCTTAAATGCTTCCCAAATTCTCCTATCAGCTTCTGCATGTGATTGAACTGATCTCCCTTTGCTTCAAACTCTTTCTGGCGCCGTTCGATGCATCTTTGGATTGATCCATGTTCTCTCCTTTTGATTGCAAGATCCCAGGAATAAGAACTCAATTCTCCTTGAATAGAACCAACCTGTTTTCTCTTACTTTCAAGCTCTTTGCACAGCTCCTCAATATCTTTCTCTAGGGAGTGCAATTGCAACCTCTTCCCTTCAACTTCTCTCTTTGTTTGGCATCCCTCAATAGAATACTGAACCAATGTAGGTTCTTTATCTACCAAGTCCTGTTCAGAAGAGACTTTCAACTTCTTAACCGAAGATTGCAAGTAATCAAACTTATCTTGTTCTAGTAATCTCTTGCCATTACCAGTACAATCTTTGCTTCCTCCCTCAACTTCTGAAATACCCTTCTCAACAAAGCTATCATTTTTATCCTGAAAGCTCATTCCTCACCTCAACTAAAATCCTGGGAGAAAAAGCAGACCAAAAAAAAAAGAAGTTTTTTCACTAAGAAATGAGTTCTATCAACTGAATAATATCTCTAGGCATGGATGTTCAAGTAAAAAACTTTAAAACGAAACACACAGAAATGAATCAAATGATAAAAATGAAAAACGATGAGGAGAGTGTAAGATAGATGGTGGTACCTTGAATGACAAGAATAGAAGAGGAAGGTGAAAACTTTATAGGATATAGAAGCAGAAAACAGAGCAAGGGAAGCTGAGAGGGTTAGAACGGAGAAGAGAAAGGGTGTGTAAAAGACACAGTAGCATTTGGTTAGCCTTGTTCAATAAGGATTCATAGTACTATATCCGGAAAATTTCTGAGCTGTCCACTGTCTTTTGAAAGCTTGATCATTTGCTAAAGATTATTACAGACATTTTGAAGTTTGAACAAATCAAACGATGTTTTATTAATGTAAGCTGTGTTTAATAAGAGATGTTTAGTTAATTTTAACTCGATAGAAACTTTGAGTGACTAGAAATTTAATGAATGCATACTCAATTCGATTCTTGATAATTTATTCGAAAGACTACGAGACTTTTAAATAAAAAAATATCTTTTTTAGCCATTGATATTTAACTTTATGAGACTGGTTAGTTTCTGTATCAATGGTTTCTCTTAAAAATATACTCATGTGACACGTTAATCACTAATATCTTCTATTTAATTTTCATAAGCAAAAACAATTTAAAAATAAAAAATATTTCTTAATTTTTTACAATAAATTTAGCTATGTATTTGAAAAAGGTAAACAAAAAAATAAAAAATAAAAAATAAAAATAAAAACTAAACAGCTTTGATAATTATAGAAATAATAGGTGTTGGATAAGGTTAGAAAAAACATGAGAAATTTAAAGAAAAAAAGTTAAGTTTTATTTCTCATGTCACATAAACTATTCTTTAATTAGAAAATAATGTTAGTTGTTCTTTTTTTAGTTGTTTCAAATATTATAAATTATATTGCATATTTTGTATCAGATGAAAAAATATAGTATTCACATCATATTAGAGAGTTAATATAATCAATCTTTCATATTGGTTTTGTCTTTACAAAATATATAGCAAATACATTATTGTGGGTAGTAATTAATTTCATATTATTTTGTTTCTATTAGAAGTCGAAATTCCGCTGCAGACTCAACAATTGGTAATAGAGCCAATATTATATTATTCATTATATGAGTGGTAAAATTCAAGTTTAAATACAACGGCTTCTACTAGTGAAAATGTTAAAGTAGGCAAATATAAAATCGAGAAATTTAATGGAAAAAATAATTTTTTTTTCTATTGGAGGATGCAGATAAAAAAATTTGCTTATATCATAGAAATTGCACAAGGCACTACCGGAAAAAGAAAAAAAGTCAGAAGATATAAAGGATGAGGATTGGGAAGAATTAGATCTTGAAGCGCGGGGTGCGATAATCTTATGTCTTGAAAAAAATGTTGCTTTCTTGGTGTATGAAGAAGCAATTGCAGCAGGCGTCTGGTTAAGTTAGAGAATAACTTCATGACAAAGGCTCTAACTAACAGGATCTACTTAAAATCCAAAGTGTATACCTGTAAGATAGAGGAAGGCACCTCAATCCGAGAATATATTAATAAGTTTGATAAGATTATATCAAACTTAAAGGATATAGATATGAAGATTGATGATGAAGATCAGGCACTCATATTATTACTTTCATTACCGAAGTCCTATAAAAATATGGTGCATACTTTGATACTAGTAGGTGAGACTCTGACTATGGATGAGACAATGGCATCACTTTTAGAAGATAATCTACGTAAGGTTGCTACGGCCTACGAGTGTAATGTCGTCTTCAAATGGAAGATAGCATAATGATCAAACACAAAAATTGTTTACAGCTAGAGGAAGGAGTAATAAAAGAGGAAAAGGTAAGCGTGGAAAGTCTAGACTAAAATCTAAACCTCACGTGGAGAGAACATGCTTTAAATATGGTGAGTCTGGACATTTTAAAGCAAATTGTCCAAATAAAAAGATAAATTCCAAGAAACAGAATAATGATAACTCAAAAGAAAAATAAGAAGCAAGTTACGTCTCAAATGATGATGAAAATTGTTACTATATAATAGATTATTCTTACAAGATATCCGGTAAGTGGATGCTTGATTCTGGAGCCTCTCACCATTTGTGTCCAAATAGAAAATGGTTTACTACCTATCAAAGCACTAATAACAGCACAGTTTTGATGGGCAACAATCATGCTTGCAAAACTGTAGAGGTAGGTACTATAAGAATCAAGATGCATAATGGAGTTTTAAAAACCTTGAAGGATGTGAAACATATTCCTGACTTGCGAAAAAATCTTATCTCTATAGGTTTGTCAGAGAAAAATAATTACAAAATTGTTGCTGAAAATGAGATTTTAAAAGTTGTTCGTGGTTCTTTAGTAATGATGAAGGAGGTTCATCATGAATCTTTATCCGCTTTTGGGGACAACTGTTATAGGTGAGCTAGCAGTTGGAATCGGTGGAAGTAAAGACCAAACAAACTGCACGAGGATTTGGCACATGTGGCTTGGGCATATGTTAGAAAATGGTCTATCATTGCTTAGCGAAAAAAATTTGTTGAAAAATATGAAGAACCCACAAATTGAGTTTCGTGAACACTGTGTATATGGAAAGGCACACAGGATAAAGTTTTCTACAAGCAAACACAAAAGTAGAGGAATGTTAAACTACGGGCATACTGATGTTTCGGGTCCGGCTAAAGTTACTTCTAAGAGTGGTTCCAGGTACTTTATTACGTTTGTCGATGATTATTCAAGGTATGCTTGTGTTTACTTCCTCAAGCATAAGAATGAGGTATTTGATACTTTTAAGCGGTGGAGAACAATGGTTGAAAATAGAACAGGTAAAAAGCTAAAAACTCTGCGATCTGATAATGACACAGAGTATATGGATAAAGCTTTCAAGAAATTCTGTGATCAAGAAGACATTGTGAGACACTGACAGTTAGAAACATACCACAATAGAATAGAGTCGCGGAGAGATTGAATCATACACTATTTGAGAAGGCAAAGTGTATGCGCTCTAATTCTGGGTTAGGCAGAGAATGGTGGGTTGAGTCAGTTGCTACAGTGTGCTATATAGTGAATCGATCACCACATTCTTCTTTTGATGGAGACACACCTTATAAGGTGTAGTCAGAGGAACATACAAATTACGAGAAACTCAGAGTCTTTGGATGCACGGTTTACTATCATGTCAAAGATAATAAACTTGATGAAAGAGCTAAAAAGGTAATTTTTTGGGGTATCCAAGAGGGGTTCAAGACTATCACCTTTGGAGCGTAAGTGATTCTAAGCTTGTAATCAGTAAGGATATGACCTTTAATGAAAGATCTATGGTAGCTTTGTCTAAAGTTATGACGCCAAATGATGGTAATGTTGGAAAAACTATAAACACTAAAATAGTGGAGATAGAGTCTAAAAACTAACCAATAGACTCTAGTCATATTCAGGTGGAGCATCTTAATGCTATTCACGAAGATGAAGAGGACGATGAACTTGATCATGAGGAGATTCAGCGAGAAAATACACATATATTATAACAGCAACAGCAGGATTCTTTGGCATCCACTGGGCCAAAGAAAAATTACAAACTCATACAGAAACTTGGGTCAGACAAGCCTCTGAGGCATTATGGAAAATTAAATTTGGTAGAGTATGCACTCTTGGTGGAGGATGATGAGCCAGTCACCTTCAAATAAGCTATCAAGGACAAGGATAGTGAAAGATGGTTGGTTGTTATGGAAGAAAATATGTAGTCTCTTCATAAGAGCAAGACATGGGAGGTGGTCTCATTGCCCGTGAAAAAGACTGCTATTGGTTGTAAGTGGGTGTATAAAACAAAAGAAGATCCTCCTAAATCGGATGGTACAATATTCAAGACTAGGTTGGTGGCCAAGAGATTCGTAGAAAAAGAAGGAGTTGATTATAATAAGATATTTTCTCCTGTGGTGAAACACACTTTTATTCGGATGCTTTTAAGTCTTGTAGCTCATAGTGATCTTGAGTTAGAACAACTAGATGTGAAGACAATGTTCTTACATGGTAATTTAGAGGAAGAAATTTACATGTATCAACCTGAGGGTTTTAAGTTTGAGTGTAAAGAAGGCCAGGTTTGTCGCTTGGGTACTGCGAGAAAAAATTTAGGCATGGAGATTAGAAGAGAGAGAGATCAAGTCAAAATTTGTTCCTAAGCCAAAAAGGCTACATTGAACGGGTTATCGAAAGGTTTAGAATGAAAAATGTTAAGTCAATGGTGACTCTATTGGCTCCACATTTTAGGCTTTTAGGTAAACAATCTCTTACAACAGTAGAAGATAAGGCTTACATGGACAATGTACCTTACGCAAGTGTTGTAGGCAGCCTAATGTACGCTATGGTATGTACATGCCCAGACATTTCACAAGCAGTCAGTGTTGTTAGCAGGTTTATGACAAACCTGGAGAAGACACATTGGAAAGCAGTCAAGTGGATATTAAAGTACTTGAAGGGTACCATTGGCACATGTTTATGCTTTGGTCGTAAATCATCATGTCAAATTAGCGATTTTATTGATTCTGATTATGCTGGTGATCTAGACATACTACGATCTACAACTAGTTATATATCTAAAATCTATGGTGCTTCGGTTAGTTGTTGATCAATGTTACAAGCTATAATGGCACTATCTATTACAGAGGCTGAATACATGGCAATAGTAGAAGGGGTGAAGGAGGCAAGGTTGTGTGAATCTTAGTTGTGATAGCCAAAGTGCGATTCATTTGGCTAAAAATTAGGTTCATCATGCTCATACCAAACATATTGATCTTAGGTATCACTTTGTGCGTGATGTTATAGAGAAATGTGACATTTCTCTTGTGAAGGTACACACAAATGAAAACCCAGCAAACATGTTGACTAAAGTAGTATTGAAAAATAAATTTCAGCATTGCTTAGATTTGCTCAACATTATTCCTTGTTAGGCATTACATGGCGAATAAAGGAACTACGTTTGGTTTGATCCTGGTAAAGGGTACGTAGACAGTCATTGTCAAGATGATCTAACCATATACGACTATTATAATTTGTTCGTTCAAAATTTGAGTCAGTTTATTAAATTGTGACTGAGGTAGAGAATTGTAAAAATAATAGGTGTTCAATAAGATTAGGAAAACCATGAGAAATTTTAAAAAAATAGTGGAGTTTTATTTCTCATGTCACATAGACATTCTTTAATTAGAAAACAATGTTAGCCGTTCTTTCTTTAGTTGTTTCAAGCATTATAAATTACATTGCATATTTTGTTCAGATAAAAATGCGTAGTATTCACATCATATTAGAGCGTTAATATAATCAATCTTTCGTATTAGTTTTGTCTTTACAAAATATATAGCAAGTGCATCATTGTGGGTAGTGATTAATTTCATATTACTTTGTATCTATTAAAAGTCCAAATTCTGCTGAAGACTCAACAATAATTATCATTAAATGACAACGAAACTCTCAACAAAAAAGAATTTGTTAATCTTAGTTAGTTATTAATGGATAAATTAACAGTTTAACATGTCAGGTAAGCTTATTCCGTTAATATCGATAAAAAATATTGACAGAAGGACTAAATATCAGAAAACAAAAAAAGTATTTATCTCTTTAATTATTAACTATAATTTATTTATATTTTTGTATTATATATATAAATAAAAATATTATTTATATACCAAACACTCTTAACATTCGTATAAAAATATAGTTATTATTAATTAATTATATATTTAATTTTTTAATAAATAAAATATAAAAAATACATATTTAATTGTTAAAAAATTATTAATATCAAAATAATATTTATTATAAAATATATATAGTAGGATTGATATATAAATATGATTTTAAAATTTTTAATGTACTAAAAATATGTTTCAGGAAACTAAATTCTAATGAAACAAAATTGAGTATTGAAGTGTGATGGAGAAGAAGAGGTAGACTACAATAATAACAACAACGATAGTAGGGTCGAAAGCTGCAGCAACGGCAGAAAGCAACAATTGTGATGGTGACAATTTAAAAGATAGAATAATTTTGAAATATTTGACAAATGTTAAAAATAAAAGCAAATCTTATTCATAGTAATTAAAGTGTATATCTTACCTACACCTTTTTAAATATGGAAAAACCTTGTATTTGTACAAACAATAAACACTAATTATACATTTATACTTACTCAAAATAAAATTTCATCTCCGCGTGGCCGTTGAGTTTTTGTTTTTTTCTAACAGGTACTACATTAATTTCTTTGTCGTTAGCACTACGAACCTTACTTTAAATGGACAAAGTACTAGACTGTGCCCTATCCATTTCTTCACTCTTCAGGTAATGACATTTACCATTTTCTTGCCATACTCGCACTCCTAGCCAACCTAATATACCATAACTCTGCCTTCAAATAATTCACTTTACTGTCTTATTATAAAAGATATTGGAGTATTAATGCTGTTTTATTTTATTCCTAATGGCCCTTTCAAAATCAGTTTTAAAAAAATAAAATATATATGAATTACTTTTCATTTTATTAAAATTACTTTTAGGAAAAAATATTAACTAAAAAATAAAATATCATCCATTACTTAACTTTAATTTTAAGTAAACAGTTTAATTAAATTTTTTAAAAAAAATAACTTAAAAAATAAATATTTATATTAAAAATAGTTTATAAATAAATTATTTTATATTAAATTTTTTAATTTTAAAAGTATTTATTTTAAAAAATATATAATAAAAAAATTATTATAAAAAAATTATTTTTTTAACTTTTCTGTAAACTCTTAAATAAATATTATTTCTTGCGATCCCTTTTACTATCTTCGATTTTACCAATTTCGTTAGGAACAAAAAACTCATTACTATTGTTGACTTACCCTTTTCACCTCCACTAAAAAGAGATTTTCTGTCTCCAAGGAATTGCATGTATATACAATCATAATTCTTCCGTATTAAATTCTTTTAGCCCATATATGATTTCTACAAATGTTATCTATTAAGCTTTACAAAAGGTGCAAATACTTCATGGGTTTATGCAAAAAAGAAAAAAAACTTTTCTATCTAACCACAAAAAATTGGCATACCTAATTACGAATCTGACCTTCTATCAAATTGCTAATTAGTGCATTTCTATCGTTTTATAGAAAATAACCAGAGGAAGTCCTATATTACTTCAAAAGAGGAAATACTAGTGCATTGTGCATGCAAAGTTCAAGTCATAAAAGAATACATAAACAGAAAACCAGTTCTAGTTACCATATCTAAGCAGAAGGAACTAATCTCAGATCTTTAGTCAATTTAAATCAATAGAAACTTAGAGTGACTAGTAAATTTAATGTGTGGTACAATGTCACTATGAAATTGAAATTGATATAATCAATTTTTATCTTTTTATTCAAATTATTCATTTTTATTCTTATTATACCTTCTTTTGTCATGGTGGGTTTTAACCTCCACTTAGCAGAAACAAGTAAATGTTTCACTTCATACTTTCCGTCATTATCATCTTCAAGTTGTGACGCGTATAGATAGATGTGATCGCATGGCAAAATTTTTAATCCTACAATAGCGGTATAGGTTTCTATAGAAAATTGTATTTTTGACACCGTTGGAATTTATTTTGTAATTATCTTTTATTGTATTGTTAAATATAGAAAATTTGCAATAAGGTTTTTTTTTTCTTTTTTGGTAAAGGGTATTGGACCCTGTATTATTGACAGCCCATAATATATTAATTTTTTTAGAAGGCTATATGCTGAAATATCAAATGTTCCATTTTAAATTTAAAAAGAAAAAAAAAAAGCCTAATTCAGCAATCCTCTATAATCTCAGTAACTAGATCCATTAGGTTTAACATGTATTTATAGTTTTTCGGAGCTCATTTTTAGTTCCACTGAGTATTTGTGGTTACTTTAAGTGAGATGCACAAGTCCATAACAAGATGGACGAAAGTCATAAGTGTTTTCTATTTTTCGCTATGATCAAAGGATATCATCATCCTGGTGTTTTCACAAGCTGGGAAGAGACTAATAAACAAGTCACTAACTTTAGTTTCCTGGAATTTGAATGCTTCAAGTCAAGAATGTCAAAGCCCCTTTCTTCTCCCCATCCAAATTTCAGTTCAATATGCCATTGTCACCGGAGATGACCTTTCATCACTCTTTACAAGATGTCGAGACCAAGCCTCCCGCTTCGCGCCCATGACCATCACTAGAATGTTGTTGCGCATGGACGTTGTCGTGCCACCAATAGGTCCATCTCTCCAAGATGGGAAAAGCATGCAGATATTTAATAGTTATAACTATTTAATATCTTTGCCATATTTAGAAAAATATGTAATTATTATTTCTTGCAGTCGCTTTTACTATCTAAGATTTTACCAATTTCGTTAGGAACAAAAAACTCGTTACTATTGTTGACTTACGCTTTTCGCCTCCACTAAAAAGAGATTTTGTCTCCAAGGAATTGCATGTTCCCATATACACTCATAATTCTTCCGTATTAAATTTTTTAACCCCATATATGATTTCTAAAAATGTTATCTATTAAGCTTTACAAAAGGTACAAATCCTTCACAGGTTCATGCAAAACGAAAATGACTTCTCTATCTAACCACAACAATTGGCATACCTAATTACAAATCTGACCTTCCATCAAATTGCTAATTAGTTCGGCCAATTGCGGCTACTATATTTTATAAAAAAAAAAAAGCTGAGCTTACAAAAGGTATTGTAAATTATTTTTTATAGATGTCATTACAATCATTCTCTTAAGCTTTTCTACCTCTAGAATGCGATCTTGAATCTCCTTAACCAGATCTTCACATTCTTGGTTGTTCTCCGAAATGCACTGCAGAACAGTTTTGAGGCTTGCGATTTCTTGTTTTGCAGCTCTGATCTGAGCCAAGGTTCAACATGTCACTTAGCAATTAGCATGCAATGCAACCATGTAACACAAAATAATGAAATACAACTTCATGCAACATATAAAATACACAAACATATTTCACAATATTACGTTCTAATTTTCAATCTTGTTACACTTGAAAATAAAAGAAAAAACGAACCTCAATAGACTTAGTTTCCTTGCAACTGCTCTCACATGTCAATTTTGCCTTGTTCACATGTTCTCGAAAGAGATCAGCCGCTAGATTCTTCTCTGCCAAGTCATATGCACAAATGAATCTGACAGCTTCGATATACTGCTCATTCTTGATAAGATTCTCAACAAAATCTGCGTGAAAGCAAGAAGAATACATTTCATAAAAAATAACCAGAGGAGTCCTATATTACTTCAAAAGAGGATATACTAGTGCATTGTGCATGCAAAGTTCAAGTCATAAAAGAATATCATAGAGAGAAAACCAGTTCTAGTTACCATATCTAAGCAGAAGGAACTGTACAAAACTAACCTCAGATCAATTAGAAAAATGGCAGACGCAAGTATACATGAAAAGAGATCTAAAGTTCACTCCTAAAAGTATTAACTAGACTAAAATTCAATTTCATTTGAATAGCTACCCTTAATATTGGCAACTGAACAAAATAGTTTTCAATCAACATACCAGAGATTTTATCTGCAAAACCAATCATCTGGAAGACCTCAATAGCTGGCTTGTGGTGAGCAACAATTTCAAAAAGCTTTAAAACTTCATCTTCATCAAAGGAGGAAACTAGTTTATAAATTGACAAGATCATTAGGAAACTTAGAACCACCAATGAATTGTCAGTACTTAATCTCATATTAGCTTTCATATGAAGAGCAAGCTCCATTGCCTCCTCTCTAACATGAGATGCAATATCTGGTGAGATTTTCATCAGCTGCTCAAGAAGGAAGATGTGGCTATCATCTATAGCCATAGCTTGATCTCCCTTCTTACAATGTGAATCAATAGGATCCTTTATTATATCCAAAGTGACTTTTGCTGGATCCGAGAACGATCGGAGAACATCTAAAATGTCTCTATCATTTGGTTCACTTGAGAAAAGTCGAAAACTCCCTTTATCGGTAGAAGATTGATTATCTGTGTAATTTGCAACTGTAGTGCTGTGATGTTAAGATACTTAACCAAGGATACAATATACTAAGATTTTCTGCATTGGAAAGACATTCGCAACGCTGTTCAAAACAAACTATAAACAAAGACATTTTACCTTCTTGTTTTTGCTCTTTGAATGATTTTACAGATGCTTCATGCTGCATCATTTTAGCCTCAAGCTCCTTTGATTGAGCTTCAACTTGCTTCTGTTTGAATAGGATTTTCTTCAATTTGCTTTCATATTTCTTCCTGATTGATTCAACTTCCTCCAATTGGCCTTCAAATTGCTTCTCTTTTGAATAGAGTTTCATCATTCGTTCGTCAATTTGCCTCTCCTTCAACTCGATGTCTTCCATTCGTGCAGAAAATCGCTTTTCTTTCGACTCAAGCTCCTTTATCCGTCCCTCGATGCCTCTTTGCAACCTTTCATATTCTTTCTTTTTTACTTCAACATTTGAAGAATATGAACTCAATTGTCCGTGAATAGAATCAAATTGTTTCTTCTTGCATTCAAGCTTTTTCGAGAGCTCCTCAATATCTTTCTCTAGCAAGTGAAATTTCTGATTTACAGCTTCTCTCTTCTTTTGGCATTCCTCTGAATACTGACCCGACAATATCTCTTTTCCTTTCAAATGTGTTATAGAAGTCTCTTCCTCTTTCAAAGAAGGGAGTAAGTTATGTTTTGAAGCATTTTCCGACGTCTTTAATTTCTTGGCCTGCTGCACATAGTTTTGGGAACTACGCATCTTAGTACTCACGGGAATATCATCGTCATGGTCACAATCGAGCATATTTCGTTTCTGAGGTTCAGGAAGAACCTTTTGAACAGAGCTATCATTTTTACCGATGGATGTTGCAAAACTTGAATTCAGAGCTATGCGTGATGACAAAGGAATATTGTCATTACTATCAGACTCTTCCATTCCAGAACTCACTGGATAATCATCATCTGAATCACCTAGAGACCTTTTCCTTATCTGAAAGAAGCTTAGTCTCTCTCTCTTAGGCCGTGTTTGAAACTACATACAGAGCAGAAATACAAAGTAAGGTAACAAAGGACAAAAACAAAAACGAAATTGTATTTTGTATCATATTCAGTTATAATTTATAAACTTATAATAGCATAGACAAGAAAAAATGCGGATGTATCATTTTTCATATTTTTTATGACTCTATCTCTCTATTTGTATTTTAATCACTCTAAACACACAAGCCAAACACTACCATAATGACACTTATTTAACTTGCAATAGGGAACTTCACAGACCAGTGACAGTTTACATGCAAAACCCTCAGACAAAAAACCGGAAAAAAAAAAAAAAAAAAAAAAAACAGAAAGTTCTATAGCAATGATATGGTCCGAAACCAAAGACAAATGGCATGCAAAAAACTTAAATTTATTTATGGTCTTTATCAAACTTCATAGTACATACAGAACTAATGCATGAAAAAATAAATAATGCATGATATATATATATATATATATATATATAAGGAAAATTATAGGGGGCCAACTCCTAAACCAGCCAACTTAAACCACTATTTAATAATTAATTTTAAAATTTTTAAAAAATCAGAATTTGAATAATTAGAATTAGTTAGGTTTTGAATAATTAGGATTAGGTCAAGGAAATTCCTAAACGCATTCTCTCACAGAACGCACAGTGCACCGCCTAATATCAAAGAAACATCCACCAAACAAGAAGAAGCATCCTAGTAATTTAGTAAGAAAGTTCCAAGTACAATAAAAAGAAACACCCATTTAAGTAACTACCTCGTCAAGAACATTTATTGCCTTCTTCTCGAGCTCCTCAGCAGTCCATGCAGAAATCCATGGCTCCGGTTCTTGACAATGCTCTAACTGGCCATGTTTCAGCCGTTGGAAGTACAATACCTGGAGAGAGACAAACACAAATTATGGTTGCAACGTAAAAGTTGGGTACAGTTAAATAATTGATATATAACATAACATACCAACAAGGCGAACATGCAACCTTCGCATGTCTTGTTCTTTTTAAGTTGGTACTTTTTTATTGCTTGTTTCAACCAGTTGAAAATTTTCATTGGCCAAATGAATCTTCTTGGATTGGAAACATCCAGAATTGGGGGAATGTGCCATGCCGAGATTGCTGGTTGGGTTGTGGGGCACAAGAACATTTTCAGGACAACTAATATGAAATGTCTTCTAAACTCCATCCTGTCCGCTTCACTTTCCATTGAGCATTCGTATATGAACTTGCGAAGTTCGGTCTGTGTTCTTCTATGGAACTGATTTTTCACTGCCACATGAGCTGCATTCTTGTCGTTAAAAGAGGGGAAGTCGTCGCCTACATCATGCAGATTTGTCAGCTCAGAAACATGAAAATTGATAGACGAAATATATATAGTTTCGATAAGATAGAAATATGGAAATTGAACGAATTGGCCCAAAGAAGTCTACTTAATATAAAATGTAAAGTAATGTTGTATAACATATGCAAATCGGTACTAACCACCAGAAGGGAGTCCGAAAACACGCCCAATTAAATCGGCGTTAATTGAAATGTTGGCAGCATCCAGCTGCAATGTATTTCTATCAAGGTTGTAGGACCTTGCCAACGCCACCATGATGTCCTGCTTCACAGGCCACTTTGGGATGTGCCTCAAGAATCCGAAGCCTATAGCTTCTATTTCCGCTAACTTCGCATCGGAATGGGTCTTTTCTAGATGGCGCATCATATCATTAATATAACAGGGTGAGCACCTTGACTCTAACAATTTCTGTAAACATTGGAAGTGATAGTAAGAAGCAACCACAATCATGATGGAATACAAGCATACCATAGTAAATGTAGTACCTTTTTGCCCATATTGTTAGGAGTTACAGCAACACAACACAAGTGCGGTTATAATCTGTAAACATCCGATAATGGTAAGAGACCACATTATATTTAAGAAAAAAATCGAAAGGCGGAAACCAAAGACACAGTGTATCACTAAAAGAAACATCCAGGACCCAAAAGCATTTAGTAGTCGATCTTGAGAATCAACTGAGAGTTACCAAAAGATACACTTATAGCAAAACAGAAACATCCACTTATAAAAAAAATCCTCTTATTCGTATAGAAGGATCTACTTACTTCAAGAGAAACATCCAATTTAATTAAAAAAAATTCACATATTCATAGAAAATGACCAATAGTATTACTAAAAAAATCCAATATATACTGAAAGAAGCATCCATTAATCCAACTAGAGAACCATCATAGAGTTACCAAAAAGATCCAACTCTCTTAATGCTACAATTTTAAATGACTACATTCAAATCCAACTTCATTTGAACAAAATTAAACTAACTTATAACTAACCTTTTTTTTATCAAAACTCACAAACCACATAAAAAACCTCTACCAACATGAACAAGAATGAGGCTTCTATGGTGGGGAAAGTATTTTCTGGTCCTTGAAGGACCTGAATACTTTTTGAATTGTAGAAAAATTTAGGATTGTTTTGAAATTATGTATTCATACCCAACAATGGCTCAACTACCTATTCAAAATCCAAACAAAGCCCATGGAGAGCCCAAGCTAGCGGGAGCGGGTCCTCTCCCGTGCCAATAAAAATTGACACCCTCCAGTGCAAAATCTCAGCCATCTCAGCCTTTAATTAATTTAAAGGGTGATAATTATAGTTGTTTTACAACATCGTTTTATTTAACCAACAAATTATCTTTGCCTTCTCTTCAGTTATGTTAAACCTTTCTTCTACCAGGCCTTTCTTCTTCCTTGTACGTTTCATCTCTACAGACTACAGGCCATCAAACTTTATGTTCATGATGCCGCTATGCTTCCGACCTTAGTTTTTTTGCTTGACCCTCCTTCTTCACACAACTCCATCTCTTCGAGCTCGATGTTGATGTCGATGATGCCACTGTCATGTTCGACCTCATATAAAATTGATTTTTTATTCACACTTTTTCGCTTAGACAACAAATCGTAACACCTTCCCATCTATTCAAGTGGTCAATGCACCTAAGCTATTGATATTGATGAACGAGACTAACATCTAGTTCTAGGAACTAATAACTTGTGTATGTCTTGGAGAAAATGTGTGACCAAGATGAGGTATGGCGATGATGAAATGCAAATGGTTTGGCATGAAGCTCCTTATGCTAACTAAAAAAACCTTTCAATTTTTAATAATATTTTACGATGGAGCAATAATGGCAAACAAGAACCAATTTATGAACAAGAGCATCCTCATTCAAGACTTGAATCTAGAACTCACGATCAAACGGAAGTGGAGTTAACTAAGGGCATATAATGGAAGCCATGGAGCTTGTTCTCGGTGCTGGGATTCAAGTTCCTTTTTTTTTTTTTGGTCATGTGGGATTCAAGTTCAACACATCGAGAGAGATGATTAGTATCGGGTTTGGGTTTGGGTTCAGGCGGGTTGGTGTTGCGGGTTCCGATACGGTTTTCGCGCTAAGCCCAAGACAAAAAAATCCAAACAAAGCCACTGTAAACATCTGCCACATCCTCGTTCATTTACTTAATTATTTGGGCACCTAACTGAATTTTGAAAAGTTTTGGGTGCACACGGCAGAAAAAAAAAAGCCTACGTACGGCAGCAATGAGAGCCACAATTTTGGGATATTCCATATTGAAACTCTAAGAATCACTTTCTACTTTCTTCACCAAAAACAATTCCTTATAAGAAACATCTAGTAATTTAATAAAATAAAAAAACAACTTATATGAACCACTATACCCAGTATCAGGACCATGGAACAGAGAAGATACATTCATTGAACCGTAAACCATAAACATCTACTAACCTTTTTAGAGACCACTGAGGTAAATGAAGAGCAGCGGTGCGCGACCGAAGAGGAGGAGACACGACGACGCGACTTGGAAGCAGAGGCGGAGGAAACGCGGCTCGATAGAAGGATAGAGGTGGCGGCGTGAGGTCGCGGGTTTTTTAAGAGGAGGAGTCGGCGCGGCGACGTTGACGTGCGTCGGAAACGGCAGCGGCGCTGAGATGCGCTGTTGACGGGACGGCGTGCTCTCGGGGGGCGGCGGCGGCGCTGAGATGCGTTGTCGACGACGGAGACGGCGTGTGAAGGAGGATGAGCCACGTGGCTGTGGTGAAAAGAGGGAGAAAGTGAACGGCGCGCGGTTGTGGTGAAGAAGGGAAAGGTGAAATGGCAGAAAGTAAAATGTGAATTAGGGTATCATGATTTTTTAATTGCAGTGAAATTTGGGATGCAGCTCAATAAAAATTTAAGTGAACTATTAGCATATAAAATTTGAATTTTTTAAATTTTAAATTTTATTTTAAAAAATAAAATATATTTTTTATTATTTATTTTATAAATAAAATTAAAAAATATAAAAAAATTATTTAAAAATAAAAGATTATATTTTATTTTTTAAAATAAAAATTTAAAATTAAAAAAATTTAAATTTAACTACGTGTGTTTATTTTTAGAATGACAAGTTGACAACCTGATTTTTTAAAATAGAAATAATTTATTTTAATTTTGATTTTTTATTTTTGTGACATAATGTAATTTTTGTAGATATTTTTTTATTAATTTTAAATAGAAAATGTTAACGTATTAAGTTTAAAAATAAAAATAAGTATTTTTTAATTTATATTAATTAAAAATTTATTTATCTTTATTTTTTTAAAAATCTTTTTTTAAATTATTTTTATTATTATATTAATATTTTTTAATAAATTTATGAATATATAATATAATAAGTAAAAATTAATTAATAAATTATTTAAAATATTATTTTTTTATAAAACTAAATAAATAATTTTTAAATATATAAATAATAAGCATTAAAATATGGTTAACACATTAATAATAATAACTCTATAATATATTATTAATATTATGATCTAAATAATTTTTATAATAAAGTAAAAACTAGTAAATACATTATTTGATATATAGTAAATAAATTTTGAATAATAACAAATTTAATTTTTTATCTTTTTAAATTAATTTAATAATTATATTTGATATCTTTATATTAAAATACACTATAAATAGGTTACTAATACTAAATAAAATAAAATATTATATATATATATATTATAAAAATTATTTATAAACTCAAAACATCAATAATATTATTAATTTATTAATAATACATATTGTCATAAAGGTTACAGATCGATAAAGATTTATCAATGTAAGAATAATGTAGATTAATTAAATTTACATATTATTTAATTAACCCACATTATTCTTATATTGAAAAATCTTCATCAATTTACAATCTTATGACAATTTATCAATAGATTAATAATATTATTGATGCTTTGAGTTTATTAAATTTATAAATAGTCTCCATCATATAATATATATATATATATATATATATATATATATATATATATATATATATATATATATATATATATTATTTCATTTAGTATTAGTAGCCTACTCATAGTGTATTATACAATGATATCAAATAAAATTATTAATTTAGTTTAAAGAGATAAAAAATTAAATTTGTTATTACTCAGAAAAATTTTACTATATATCAAATAATGTGTTCATTAGTTTTTATTTTATTATAAAAATTATCTAGATCATAATACTAATAGCATATCATAAGGTTATTATTATTAATGTATTAGTTATATTTTAATGTTTATTATTTATATATTTAAAAATTATATTTGATAATTATTTATTTAGTTTCATAATAAATAATATTTTTAAATTTTAATAATTTATTAATTAGTTTGTACTTATTACATCATATATTCAACACTTTATTAAAAAATATTAATATAATGAATAAAAAACTAATTTGAAAAAATATTGTTTCAAAAATTAGGACAAATAAACTCCTAATCCATTTAAATTTAGAAACAATTAGGCACCTCACTTGATACGTCAGTATTTTTCGTTGAGAGTGACGGAAAAACACTATAGAGACACAGAAATAGAAGAAATGAACCGAATTAAATCGTTTTTATCTTGAAAATTACGTTGTTATTCTGAGAAATGACAATTAGATATAGACCGAATTGATAGTTCGTTCTAAAAATTTATTTGACTACCTTTTATCGATTACCAAGCAAGATTGTATATATAAAGCATGAAAAATCAATCTCAAATTGTGAAGCATGAAAAAAAGTTACGTAGCCTGAACGGTAAAAATGGAAGATGAAGGTAACAAAAGTTTGGACAATTCTATGATGCTGAAGGAAGAAATGTTCTTCGTCTGCTGAAATAGCATGGCAAGCATTCAGAATAGATGCGTGTCCGTCCCATTTTAATGAATGTGAGAAAGTAAGGGTTGCTGTTTGTGGCAGTGCAACCAAGTGTGGGTCCTACTAATGCTAGTGGAGCTTTGACGACGTTTTAAGTTTTTAATTAATCACCTTCTAATGAATTATTATTTGCAGCAATTTATGTTTATTGATTTTGTTTTGTCGATTTTTAGTAAATCGATAGTTATTCGATATCTAATGGTCTGAGAGCGAAACCTACTCTCCTTTGTAGGTACTAATTTTTTAAAAGTGTATCAAAGTGTCTTCGATTAGACGAGTTTTAAGATGAAAGATAAATTAAAATTTATAAAACAATTAAAGAAATGAAAAATTAAAGTTTTCGAAAAGAAAATGTGCTAAAATCGGAAAGTTTGCATTGAAATTTAAAGAAAGTAACAAAGTGTCTTCGACCGAATCAAAAGGCTTTGACATGGAAAAAAGAAATATCGAGGGTTTGATTGATCAATAAATCTTCCTTGTGAGCACTGGGAAGAAGGGTAACTTCTTATTTGCTCTTTCCATGGTTTTAATAGGTCCAATGAAACAATGGACATCTCCACCCACTCTGAAAGGGATTAGGATTCTAGTATCATCAGTTTGTAGTTCTGGGTTGTCAATGACTTTATCATTGACTTGATTTAATACATGGAGAGCTGGTAAAGTTGGTGGTTCTACTGAGGGACCTTTTCCTTTGTCTTGAACGGCGGTATGAGATGCTGAAGCAGCCATTGCAAGAGAAAAAGGAAGTTTTGAAAGGTTAAGGGTTACGTAAGAGAGATTGGTACAAGAGGAATTCAGAGAGCAATGGTTCGAAAAAATTGAATAAGGGCGAAAATGTTGAATTTAAAGAAAATACTGTAGCCGTTATTACAGAAAGAATGCAAAAAGAGGTAACTTTACGAAGAAGGTGAAGTGGTAGAAAGAGAAAGTATAAATCTCGAGAAACGTGTCGAGTGGATCAGTATTAATGGGAAGTTAAATGGTAATTATTACTGATTTAAAGATTAAAATTTGAATTTGGATTAAGTGTTTTCATCTTCTAATAATATTATCGAAGGCAAACACATTAATTTAATGGGGCAATTTGTTAATCGAAAAAATATTTTCGATTACGGTGAGTTAATTAGAAGTAATTTTCGAAAAGATGCACGTGCAGGTATTAGTTGGAGGTACTCGACACGGGTTCGATTTTGAAATGCTCTAGCAAATCGGACAGGTCAAGTTGGACAGATATTCGAGATAAGTAATCAAACAAGTAATCGAATAAGATATTCGAATAAGCGAATTGAGTAGTTACGATAGTGGAGGAGTTGAAAGCTTTTACCACGTGAGGAATATATGAATGGGCGTTTATTAACCAAAAGAGTGGGAACGGTTACCAGGGAGTGTGTATACAAGATTGTATCTTGTAATTAATTATCAGTTACAGAAGTAGACTATGAATATTAGAAAATTTTAGGGAATAAAAGTTGGAATTTCAACTCAGAAAACACTCGAGCACACCCACATTCCCTGTAAATTCCTGAGTCTGCGACTGAGTTACTTTTCTGTAGAGTTCCTTCCATGTTTTACTCTTTTAGTTTACCTTCCTGTAAACTTTATTTTCATAGCAAATTTATCATTCAAGTATCCTTTAATTTCAATGTCCAATTTACATTTCAGAATCTTTAAATTTCCATGTCAAAGCCTTAACACAATTTAATATACCACTGACGATTAATTTTTCAAAAAATTTAAGACCGATTCAACAATAATTTCATAAAACAACCCTTAACACAAGCAAATCAAGCATAATTTTCATGTATTGTTGTTAAATTGGTCTTAAATTTTTTTAAAATTTAGCCATCGAGAATATATTTGATACAAATAAAAAAAATTAGGACAAAAGAATAAAATAAAACTTAGAGATATTTTTTAAACTTTTGCTAAATTTTTGGAACAAAAATTATATTTTACCCAAAAATTAATAACCCATATAAAACAGAATCATTCATTTGTTCGAAAAGAAACATTTAAAAACCTATAAAAGAAATATCCGAAAAAATAGTCAAAGAAAAAAAATAGAAATACACACAAGCGGCGTTACTTTGTCTATGAAATCTTTGTAATAGCGACTGGTTCGTGCGACGACCTGGAGCGTCGACGGGATGCTGGCAGGAAGATCGGCGGCGTAGCAATACGCACTTCACGAGGAGCAACCGATTGTGCCGAGGATACGTTGCATGGAGAGATGCATGTCGCGACGATGAGAAATCGACGTTGAGAGGACGACAACGCGGCCCAACACACTCTACGACGATCTCAGACAGCGGGGACTCATGCTAAGCAAAGCTCGACGTCAAGGATCCGAATGCGTGACTCATGACAATGAGGATTCCATGCAGGTTGGCTCGGTGTGACGCACAGACGATTGCGATAAAGGTCACTTCGACAACACGACGAGCGGTTGGGCTTGAGGGATCGACGACGCAATGAGAAAGTTTTCACATTGACGAAGCGGTTACGCGATGATATTCAGTGGAGGGTGATGTTGTAGTAATCTTAATTTTGTAACGCTAATCCTAATTTTTCATAATCTTTTTTTTTTAATTTAAAATCTTATTTTTTTTTAAGTTGTTCAAATTGGCTGATAGTATAATTGGTCCATAAAAATTAATTTTCAATATATTTAAAAAAAGTTATTTTAAAAAAGAAATGAATAGTTTAATAAAAATATTTATTTGTCTTAAATTCAAAATTAAAAAAAATTAGAGATTGACTCGAACTCACAATCTTCAAGTGAGTATAAAAAAATTATGTCATTTGAATTATAATTTATTAATTATTTTTACCAAAAATAAAAAAATTCAAACCTATAATTTTTTAAATAAATATAAAAAAACTATGTTATTTAAGTTATAACTCATCACTTTATACTTTTTCATATCTACGATGCAATTACTTCTAAGAGAACCCAAGAAACATATGAGATGTGCTTAATATGTCAAACGAGTCAGTCAAAATTCCGTGTATCTAAAATCAAAGTATTAAAATTCTTTTCATATCATCATTGCATTGAGATAAATATATATTTATCTTGTACCTAATATATTCAAGATGTGCTTCAGGATTTAAATTAGAAAATATTTTAGAAATTAGACATATTGATAAATAAGAGATTTATTTTATATATATATATATATATATATATATATATATATATATATATATAATCTGTCCTTAGCACCATGCACGTTGCCTTAAACGGACAAAGTACTAAACAATATTTAGGTAATGACAGGTACCATTCTCTAATCATGCTTCGTACACCTAGTTGGCCAGGCAGCCTAACAAGCAGTAACTCTGCCTTCAAATAATCACTTTACTGCCTTATTATGAAGAAAAATTGGAGTATTAATGTTGTTTGGTTGTATTCCTAATGGCCCTTTCAAAATCAGTTTTAGTAAAGTACAGAAAAATCTATACGAATTTACTTTTCGTTTTCATTAAAATAACTTAAAAAAATAGGATTTTTTATTTTAATAAACAAAATAAATATAATATTTACGAAAATAAATATTTTTTAAAAAATTTACTGATTTAAATTCTTTTGTCATATCTCATTTACAGTGTAAACGAAATGACATTGCGCATATCTCGTTTACACTGTAAACGAGATATGACACGTCAGCATGACACATCTATATCTCGTTTAAACGAAATATGACTCGTATGCACATATATATAGAAGTCGTTTATAGCTGATTTCCGGGTCCTAGTTTTACTTTGTCAACATCTTTCTCCCCTCTTTTAACCCTTTATGACTATACCTTTGACCCAAGCGGTGATGATGCGCCAAGTGGGGAATGACGGGGACATAAACAGGCTGAACGAGATGACACATTACGCTGGGACGACCGACTTCGAAATTAGTTTCGTTATGGTTGTTAAATTTAATGATGTTGTCATTGTTAGGGTAGTCATGAAGATCTGGAACGTTGGTATATGTGCTAGGAGTTAGGTCTGTCGGCTTAATTTAAAACTTTATCCGCTTGTGCTAGGTTGGTATGACATAAATATGATTAATTTGAAACCCTGTTATTCTTGTGTTATGTTGTTAGTATTTATAAATTTAATGTTATTATAGTATAACACTATTTACATTAATAAATTTTGATATTTTTATTTTATTAAAAATTTAAGACTTTATTTTGTTGCATTATATTATTTAATTTGTAATAAAAGTAATAATAAAAATAATTAATCTTGAAACTTTTGAGAAATAAATATTATGAAAAGTAAAATTAATTTTTTAAAATGTTAAAAAATAATTTATAAGTTATAATTGATTTTATATAATTTAAATATTATTTTCGTTTGTCGTTATTCAAAGGCCTCGCCTCCTACTGCCCCGACGAGTTAGCCATACTTTACCTCCACCGGACGCCATCGTCCCGTATCTGGCTGAGGCCGGATTCGGCGACATCGTGCCCCTCAGAAATTTTACTTTTGACAATTCCCTGATTTTAGTACTGGTGGAGCGATGGCGTCCAAAGACGCACATCATCTCCCGTGGGGTGAGGTCACTATTATCCTGCAGGACGTAGCGTACCACCTAGGCCTACGCGCACACGGTAATCCCGTCGGGGGTGCCTCCGTGACTTTGGTAGGTGGAACCATACGGAGACGTGGGAGTTGGTGGAGCAGCTCCTCGGTGCTAGGCCTCCCGTGGCAGCATAGCAGGCGGCGGAAAGGAAGAAATCATTCACGTTGAAGCTTGTATGGCTACGGGAACGTGTCCGCCAGATGCCCCAGACAGACGATTCTGAGACCATCCGACAGTATGCCAGGTGTTATATCATGTTATTGATCAGAGGGTATCTGATGACCGACAAGTCCAACAATCTAGTGCACCTTCGTTGGCGTCCAGATCTAGACTGTGATAGTGACTTGGCACAGCCGATAGCGCCGAAATCGGGTGAGGTAGAGGCAGCACATGGCGCGGCACAGCCTCTGCAGGTGTCTCCGGCACAAACTCATCCTCATCGTCCCCATCGGAAGACTCACTGTCTCTACTTTCCGCCACGTAATCCTCGTCCAACTCCTCCTCACCCTCATCTGCCTCATGCTCCGGAATCGCGACATGAATGGGCGGTGGTGCGAGAGGTCGGTCGTCCTACACATAGGTTTCTTGTGCCACACAAACCCTCACTACCACTATGACCCACCTCGGCGGACAGCTCCATTATCTGTTCACACATGATCCTCCCATGAATGTCGAACATCAGTCACACATTCTCGTTCCCGTGAAGTCGGAGTAGTCAAAACCGGAAGACTTCATTTTTCATGGGTGCCAACAACCTATACGCCACCCTTCCGATTTTCCTCCCTTTTGTCCCATCAAGCTTGTTTAATATCAAACTCTTCAAATCCGACAACGTCTCCACACACTGAGTGCGAAAAAATATCGGATCCTGGCACTCAAATATCACCCCATTGTCACCATTTCTCATACGACAATTTGGATAAAGAAGCACAACTATGAATGGATTGTTACTGGCCATTCAGTTTTGTTTTTTAGACAAAGAGGAGACAGAGAAATGATATGAAATGTGTGTGAAGAATACCAAGGATTACACATCCTTTTATAGATGCTGAATATGAGGAGTGTTAGGGACCAGCAATTTTTGTGTTTTGTAACCATCAATTAGCCATCAATAGAGTTTTTAATGGTGTGAGATTACATCCAATGGTGGGAGATCACTCATTTTTTTTTTATGATTAAGTGCTGGCCACAAAACACAAAAGTTGCTGACCCCCTAAATTTTCTCGCTAAATATTTGTCTCATATATATATATATATATATATATATATATATATAGTGTCAGCCTGATTTGCCATATATCGTTTACACTGTAAACAAAATACGTAAAAAATCATCTTATTTATACTATAAATAAGATATGATAAAAAAATTTAAATCGATAAATTCTCTAAAAAATATTTATTTTCATAAATATTACATTTATTTTATTTATTAAAATAAAAAATCCAAAAAAATGTCACCATTATTTCTATTTCATGGTATACAATCCACAAGAGTGTAGGATTTAGGATCTGTCAGAATCAGTCTCTCTTTCAAGTTTCAAGGCATACAAAATTATTTCGAAAGTGACGGTGCACGTGCACGGATTGCAGGGATTCATTAATGGGATAATAATTGTCGACCAAAGTCCCCCTTTTTTTGGGAAGGAAATGTAAATGAGTATTTTGCAAGGTTCGGAAGACCGAATCGCTCATAAACTATTTTAATTATTGTTTTATTGATTTATTAATTCAATTAATTCAATCATAATTTAATTAAAATAATTATTTTATAATAAAATAATAAATAAAATATAAATAAATATATTAAAATATAATTATAATTTAATATAAATTTTAAATATTATTTAAATTAAATATTATATATATTAATCACAATGTTCTTATTCAAATATAAATTAAAAATTAAATAAAAATTAAAACAAGCTGGTACAGAATATGAGCAATATAAATCATGGAAACTCAAGGATTATCAATTGATGACATGGTTACTCACCTTTTTAGATTCCTCATTCAAGAAGAGAATGTTGATTTCCACTTTGCTTAAGTTTGGAACAAAATCAATGAATATTTTTTCCAGATTTCGAAGATAAGGATTCAACAACTAAAGGCCCAGCTCAAGAACATCAAGATGCATGGTTTAACTACTACAGAATATCTTTAAAGAATCCGTAAGGTAGTTGATGCACTCGCTGGTATTGGACATCTTCTTTCATTAGATGAGCATATCACTGTTATTACCGATGGCGTTAGTGAAGAGTATGCCATGTACATATCATCAATCATGACAAGATCTAGTGTAATTTCACTAATTGAGGTAGAAGGCTTGCTTCTGGTACATGAGAAGAGAAAATTTTTGTGGAATTTCACAACCAAGAAGAGGTTGCGGATCAAGATTTTTCGGAGGTGGATGAAATTCAAATCAAGACTCACGCCTTCAATGCCAAGTTTGTGGCAAACATGGTCACATTACTCTTTCATATTTTCACAGATTTGATCAAGCATTTCAAGTCACACCAAGCATTTTGAGATAAATTTACACTTTGTTAAGGGAAAAGTTAACTGAAATCAACAAAAGGTGGTGCATATAAGTGTTGTTGATCAAGTGGCTGACATATTTACTAAGCCGTTGAAGGCTAATCCTTTTGAAAAATTTAAGTCCAAACTTAAGGTAATTTTCAAAATTCCCCTGTGTTTGAGGGGGTGTCATGAGGACAAGTGTGATACTGAACTAATTGAAAGAAAGTCAAGATGAAGCAATAACTTGATCAACGTGTAAGTTTGTTAAAGTGCCTTTGGTTTAGTTTGTTAGAGTCTTATGCATGTATAGGTTTGTTGGTCCAGTTGTAATTAGTTAGTGATTAGTTTCGGAGAGTTTGTTTAAGTTTTGCATGGGTCTTGTGATTTAATCTCTCTTATATAAGGCATGTCAGGTTATTGTTGAATTTAAGCTTGATTCATATTTTCAATACAATTCTTCTACGTTTTTGATTCATGCTCTCTCTTCTAAAGCACCTTCACTCTCTAATTCTCATTAATACACGATTCACATGAGTATTGCAAAATGAAAATAAAAAGGCTTCATAAAGCAAGTCAATACATGACTATAAAATCATGTATTCAGTAAGTTGGTGACAAATTCAAAGGTTTCAATTCACCAGGAACTGAAACAAAGCATGTAATCCATGTTGATCATATTTGACATATGAGGCAACCATTCACATAACCTGTATTAATCCTTGTTTGATAGAACAGCCAATACCTTAGACACAATCAGTTACAAGTCAGTGGAAACTCTAAACCCTATCTTATTTACGTTCAAAGTAACAATCCACCAATTAAGATTTATAAGACTGGCTAATAAGTTATCAAGTTAACAAGTTAATAAGATCAAGAACATATCAAAACAAATTAATAATCAAAACTAAAACATAACAACACAAGTTAATAATTAAAATAAGTTAATACAGCAAATCAACAACAAAACAAAAACTCGAAGTCTGGAATAGTAACCTAATAACTAAAACAATAACTGAAAATTAACAGAGGAGGGAGAGGGAGGTGAAGTTTTATAACTCGATAGAGATGGCTGAACAAATGCTTGAGTAGCGGTGAAAATGAGGTTGAGCAGCGGTGGAACGACGTCTGAATAGAGGCTGTACTGCGCGACAGAACAGAGGCTGGACAGTGGCATTGCAACGACGCTGGAGAAGCGTGGCCGGCGGTGGTGGCTAGATTGGTTGAAGAACGGCGACGATTTAAAAACATTTAAGTTTTTGAAAATTTGAAAATACATTTAAGTCTCTGACCTTTTCAAAATCTGGACATATCGATCCCTAATGTTTACTTGGGTCTGTTAGAATCAACAGAAAATTCAAACGTGACTCCCATTGTACTAACCTGGTTGGTATGGATGCACAAGTGAGAGAGTTTTTAAAATTCGACAAATTAAACTCAGGAATCGATGTGTCCAGATTTTAAAGAGGTCAGTAACTTAAATGTATTTTTAAATTCTCAGGGACTTAAATATTCGCGGACCAAAAAATCAGGGATCGATTTGTTCTTTTCTCTCTTTTTTTTTAATTAATGAAGTAATGAACAAAATGGCATCATTTTCTTTTAAACTGTGAAAACCAACCCAATTTTAATTCAGTTCGACTGACTAATTTTTGGCCGATTCAACAATGCAATCACAATTTTTAAATTTGGCAGTTATAATTTTTGATTGAACTACAATTTTTATCGATTTTCAATCCGATTGACTAGTTCGAATTGATTTTCAGAACCTTGATATTTTGACTATTTTCAATTGTTTCTTTCATTTTTTTTAATTGTTAGGAGGACTACTCTTATGTAGTTTATAGGACAACTTTTTAATTCCTTCTTCAATGAATGCTATTCAAGCTTTCAAAAAAGGAAAATCGCTCTTTTACCCTAAAAGAGATAGGAATCACTTGAATACTTTGCTTTTGAATAATATTAGATTTAATTATTTTGAAGATCTTCATATAATGTGCATATTGGAATGATAAAAAAATTGATTTAAAAAATTTAGATCATATATGACACTTTTTATTTTTAAAATGGATGCAAAAATGGTATTTTATAAAGAATAAAGTTCTACATCTAAGTTATAATCTTAACTAAGTTTAACTAAGTATTTTAAATTCACACGTGCACGTTTTACTGCCGTTGCTTCTTCTTCTTTTTTTAAATTTGCGCATGCAGGTTCTTTCTTTTTTGTTATCTTTCTCTTTCGTTATCGTCATCACCAACAATACCAATATTTTGCTAACATCTTTATTGGTTCTGATTTTTTCTGGTATCATCATTAAATAACTTCTGTTCATTTCTTAGTTTATTTGAGGTTCATTTGGATCCATAAATAAATTTGATGTGTTTTTGTTGATGATTGAGTCTTTTTGACTGCTTGTTTAAATCTGAACTAATTTCGATTCATTTGTCAATTAATTGAGGTTCACTTGATGCTGCAGATAAGTATTGACTAAATTTTTTATTTCTTAAATAATTTCAGTTTATTTTTTAATTTAATTAAGGTTCATTTGAATTCAGAAATAAATTCGATGTATTTTTGTTGATGATTGAGTCTTTTTGTCTGCTTGTTCAAATATGAACTGATTTCGATTCATTTGTATGTTAATTGAGGTTCATTTGATGCTGTGATAAGTATTGACCAAATTTTTTATTCCTTAAGTAATTTCAGTTTATTTCTTAATTTAATTGAGGTTCATTTGGATCCACAAATGAATTCGATGTGTTTTTGTTGATGATTGAGTCTTTTTGACTGTTTGTTCAAATTTGAACTGATTTTGGTTCATTTGTGTGTTAATTGAGGTTCACTTTATGCTGCTAATAAGTATTGACCACATTTTTTATTTCTTAAGTAATTTTGGTTCATTTCTTAGTTTAATTGAGGTTAATTTGGATTCAAAAATGAATTCGATGTGTTTTTGTTGATGATTGAGTCTTTTTTACTGTTTGTTTAAATTTGAACTAATTTTTGTTCATTTATGTGTTAATTGAGGTTTACTTTATGCTGTTGATAAATATTAACTTTTTGTTAGCAAAAAATAATGAAATTATTCATTATCACTTTATTCAATTGCATTAGTTTCTATTCCATTTCATTCAATTTGTCTTGAAAGTCATCCCAACCTTTGGGATAAATTGTTCATCGACAACATACATAGACTGCAAATGAACTGAAATATTATTATAACAACACCATTGTGTAATAACAAATGAAACTCCTGTAATTTCGGTACATTTCTGAGTTAATTGTGTCGCAATCATTATGTAATTTTGGTGCATTTGATCTCGTTATCCTGTACAATTCAAAACTATTCTTCCTCCTCCGTCTCATCTTTCGCTTTGTATTCTTCTTCTTTTTCATCTTTTTTTCTTGATCTTTTCGTTCTTATTTTATTTTCTCAATTTTTTTTAATTTACTCTCTTGAAATTAATAAAACCAAGAAAAAAAGAAGAAAATATCAAATAAAAAAAAGAATAAAGTGACAACAATAACATGAAAAAAAGGAGGAGAAAAACAAAAAAAAAACAAAACGCAGCAATAACATCACCAATAGAAGAAGGAAGAAGAGGTGCACGAAGAACAAACATAAAGTGTCGGGTTTCATTTTTGTTAGTAAAATGCGTGTGTAGAAAGATATAGATCTCTATCTGGATCTATCTCCATATCTATCTAAGCTAAGAAAGAACCCGATGGTTCTCTTGGATTAGGGCCTCTAACTTCACCCTAGACGACTGAACTCCTGGACTTCATTCTACTGCTGTAGGCTCTCGTAAGTCAATATCAAGATCTCTTCCTAACGAAGGAAAAGGCTTCAATCTCACATTTCGATGTCACTGCTGAATGAATGTGGTTGCTTGAAAGGAAAATATACACTATGTATAATGAAAGTAATTTTTGTTGAGTTTAGACTAACTTGATTAGATTTAGTACAAAAAATGTTTAGATATGTAGCCGCTCTCTTTTATAAATTAAAATAGAGGAATAAAAGATATGAACAACGAAAATTCTTAGAAACAAAAAATGTAAGGTTAACTTTATTTTTCTTTCTTGTTTACTCTATCCAACACGGAAAGTTAGAAATTAATTTATTAATGGAGATAAAAATGGTGATATACAGTATTATTGGTGCATGGCGTGTAATCCATAAATATGGATCTGCCATACTGCAAAGCACAAATTATGTTTTTTGTGAGACAGAAAAAACAAAAACTGCAACAGCTGCAAAACGCAGCTTAAGTGTGTCAGGAGAGCCATCCAGTGCACGAAACGTGTCCATTCTTTGTGTGTGTTTGGTATAATCTTTCAACATCTTCTATAATTTCAACCTCACCTAACTTGACTTTTTTTGACACAAATAACTGTAAAAAAAATTCACAACTATGACAAATACGAAGGTTTTTTCACTAAAATAAAATAAAAAAATTATTATTTCTTCTAAACATGATTTTTAAACTTTAATTCACCAAATACTTAAGCTTCACAATGGACAATGGTAACTATTATTATCGTCTCTAGAGTACATAGGAATAGACAACAAATATGATTTCTTCAATATCGCCGGCATCAATGACAACCATTATCATCGTCTCCAAAAATACATAGACACACTCTTAATTAAAATATTTTTTTTCCTAACAACACAAGCTGCGTTTTAAGCTTTTTAAAAAAATGTTTGACACCTTAAAAACGTAACCTGCGTTTTGCATCTTTCAACAAAAATTTGACACCCAAAAAACGCAAGTTACGTTTTATTATTTAAAAAAAAAATAAAACGTGAAAACAATAAAATGGAAGTTGCGTTTTATTATTTTGATGAACAAAAAAATAAAAAATGATTGAAGATGATAAAACGCAAATTACGATTTATATTGACGATATAGTAGTGAAATTTTTATTTATTTGTCCATTTCATTGCATTACATCATTATTGGTTCCATATAGAAAAAAATGAGCCACGGAAAGTAGGTTGGAATTTAATACTTAGCGGAGTACGGGTAATAATTATTAGGTGCGTTCTTGGGTGCCTAAAACTTTTTGCCGAAATGTTGTCGAAAATACGTGGCAAAGGGTAATCATATCTGGAAATAAAGTGTTGCTTAAAGAGAAAGTGTTACCCTAATTCGTTAACTTGGCTCTGATACCAAATTTTGTCAATGCAGGTTTTTGAAATATTTTTCTTGTGTTGGGTTTGCATTATTAAAATTTTCTATTTCTTTTAACAAATTTTCTATTTCTCTTGATATGCTTTCTATACAATTTTTACAGAATTGTTCCACTTCTTCTCTATTTCTTGTGTAAATGTTACTATTCTGTAATCTTACTTCATAATATCTTTTTTGACTCTTCTGAAAATCTAAATCATTTTTTAATTCTTGTATCGTTTGATTTGCTAAACCAGGCATTTTATACTTGTAATTCTTGTTCAGATTCAATTTGTACTTGTTCTAGGGGTTCAACCTGTAGAGGTTGTATTACTTGAATATTTTGAACATGTATTCTTGATTCAAAAGCTTGTAATGCAATTATATTTTGTATGTGAAGATAATGCAATCTTCGAGCACGATAAATTTGTTTATTCTTAATATTTTCTTTTAAATTTTTGACTGATTTTTTAGTTTTAAAACGTTGTATTAATTTTCTTATTCTAAATATTTTTTTATTTACCTTCTTGATTTCTGTTTCTAAATCTGAAGATTCAGTTGTCAAATTTCTTATTTTTATAGATATAGCCATTATTCTTGTTTTCATATTCCTTTTAATTGTTTTTAAAGAAATAAGACTTTTTTGAAAATCTTTCATATTAGAATTTCTGCATCTTCTGCCATAGCTTCATTGTTATTTTCTAAAGATTCTATTATTTTTTCTAATTCTTCGACTTCTTTTTTTAGATTGTTATAAGATAATATTAAAGTTTTGAAAGCTCTTTGGTTTATTTCAGAAAACTTTAAATATTTCAAATGATTTTCTCTTTCAAAGAGTTCTTGTTTCTTATCTTGATAAGACACGTATATTTCTTCTTTATTTATCGTCATAATTTATTATTTAAAGTTTCATTTAACTTTTCAATTCTTTTTGTTAATTCTTTTATTTCAGAATCTTTTTCTTCAATTTTTAAATGAGATAGACTTAGAGGGCTGTTAATTTTAGATTCTCTTATTCTAAAACTAGATGATGAAAATGAATTTCTTGATGGTTGTTTTAATAACAAAACTGGGCTTTCGATAGCTTTATTTCTTGGAATTTCTGTTTTTACAAACTTTTGAAATAATTCATCAACATAAATTCTTTCTTTATCTTTGAAGTCTATACTATGATGACTATTTGTCAGCGCATAATTAATTGCATATGTGATAGAAAAAGGTTCATCATTTTGTTCCATTAAATCTATCTTATGGAATTTATAAGCCAAACTTAAGGATCTGCCGAGATTTTCGGTTGATAGAGGAATAGCGTATCCAATATGAGCATTGAATTTAACATTTACATTTGCCAAGTTACCATGGATTATTCCAATTATTTGATCTCTAGGATTAGTGATTCTTTTATCACAGATTGCCAGACTTATTGGAGAATTAATTCCTCTCATGTATGTGGATTTAACTAAAACTTGAATGGTACTAATATGAATCCATCCAATTTTAGATCTTTTTTGTTGATCTTTAATTTTTCCAATTTGTTTATTTACATCTTGTTCATTTATCAGAGCTATTTCAAGTTCTCCATTTGCGGATTGTATTTTTATTGGAGTTTCAATCTGAATTTTTCCATAATATATTATATTTTTTCTATTAAAGATTTCTTTTAGAGGATTTTGTTTATTAAAATTATCGTTAGGTTTAAGATCTAATTCCGTTTTTAAAATAGCTTGTTTTTCATTATCAAGTAAAGCAGTTAGCTTATAGTAATCAGATTCTTCAGTTATTTCTATATCTTCTAAATAATTCATAACTTAAAAAGACTGGGATAAAGATGTACCTTTCTGGAGAATAAACTTCTTTATTTATTGCTATTTTACAATATGTGTTTTGTTCTCCAGAGGGGAGATTTTACAAATTAATTCCAGAGGGGAATTTCTTAGAATTATTTTTCTAATGGATCAGACTCCAGAATCGCCTCAGCTACTTCCTCTTTGCCCTCCTGGCCTGTGAGTACTCTAAGCTTCCTGCTTTCTGATTTCTGATGCCTCTATCAAATGACTTAGTACTCTATTTATAATGGTTGGGTTTGATGGACAAATCCCATCCTTACCCTTCTTATGACGTCATTGCTTACGTCATTGAGCAATGATTCGCACCAACTACATTATTGGTGCTTTGTGATGTAAGCTCTTACATCATTCAACAATAATGTTAATGGATGACTCAGATGTCTCATCCTCTTCTTTTCCCACGTGGGTGGGGTCTTCAGCATTGTTGCTTTCTTCAGACATTTCTGAGGCGCACAGCTGGCACCTATGGTCTTCTTTGTCTTTTAGTAAATGGCATAGATTCCTCCTTATCCCGTCAGGAAGCTTTTCCAGTAACCCAGAAAAGTTGTAAAAAGCTGATTCAAAATCCACTAGGAGTCTCATTTCTCTTGACTCAATTTGATTTTTCTTACTAGAAACAATTAGAGTGTTTCTGCTTTTGTAGTTTATTCTTGTTCTGGATTCTTTGTTTATTTTTTGGGCTCTTTCGAATACTCTTGCCAATGTGCTGGCCAGTCTACCTTCGTCACTGTAAATTGATAGATCTTGAACTTGTTCTATTGGTTGAAAGTCTCCTGGGAAGACTGACATGAAAACTACTTGAAAAGCTGGGATCAAACATTCTCCTTCTTCATTGAAGATTGGCTGACTACTTGTGAATTTTAGGGATATATCCCTTGGTTCTCTTGCATCAATCATATTTTTAAATTTTTTCACTGCATCTATAAAACCTGCAGGAAATTCTTTAATGATATTTAAATTGTCAAAAATTAGGATTGTATCAATTAATCCGTATTGGAAAAACTGATATGTATCAGAGGGTGAAGCCTCTGGGAAGATTACCAGCTTTGTTAGCTGTTCTTTGTTAATGGGATAATATCCCAATATTGCTCTTTTGTCCAGAGTCCAGTTTAGAACCAGATTTAAGGTTTCTCTACAGTTTGATCTGCAGACCCTTTTCTTGTCATTTATTTCGGCCCTTGTGGGAATATTTTTCATTAGTCCAGTCCTTTGGGCTTGGGCTGTTCTTTGGATTTGTACTGGAGCTTTTTCTGCTCTTTTTAGAATTTGCTCTGGATGGAGCACTTCATATTCTCTGAGGGATTCTTTTGCGTCTTCTATTGTCAAGAATCCTCCTTTATGAATAGTTTTGGGCTGATGGGTGAATGGTGTTGCCTTAGCCCAATCGTCGTAGACTCCTTTCATTGGGCCATTATAGATGACATAATATTTTTTTTCCTGAGTCGATTTTTTAATTATTTCTGCCAAAGTTTTATTTTCAGAAATTTTTTCAATTTTTGGTTGGTCCACCACGCTTAGCTGGCTGAACTCTGATGGTGTTGCCAATATTGGTATTGAAACAGGTAATGTTGCCTGCTGGGATACTCTCATGGCTTCCATGGCCTTCTTGATGGATTGAATTTGAGCTCTTAGCTGTTGACAGAGATTGCACCTTTCAAGCTCTTGTTCAAGCTTCTGGATTTCTTGATTCATTGTGTTGACAATGAACTCCATTCTCTTGTCAATGTATCTGCAATAATATTTTTATTTCCTTTAATGTACTCGATTTTTATCGGGTATTGTAATAAAAACATTTGCCATCTTACCAGACGACCCTGATTATAATCAGATTGTAGATTATATCTAATAAAACCTGTTAAATAACTTGAGTCTGTTCGTAATGTAAATTCCTTTGGAAGTAGATCAATTCTCCATTTCTTAATAGTTTTTATTGCTGCTAGAGTTTCTTTTTCATGGGTAGTATACCTCTGTTCTGTTGGTGTAAATGTTCCAGAAGTATATCTGCATAGTAATTCCTTTGAGGAATGTTTAGAATCTAGTGATTCTTTTTCTTTATTCAAGCTTTTTTCAGCTTTTTTAGCTTTTAGACAGCCTGACCAGGTCTTGTCTGAAGCATCTGTTTCTACTATTAAATAGTCATCTTCTTCCGGAATATAAAGTTCTGGAAGATTTTTACAAAGTTCTTTAATTTTCTGAATCTGCAGGCTATCCTTTTCTTCCCATTTCCAACTCTTTTTTATACTTATTTTTGAAAATAAGTTTTTAGTATAATCTGTTATATTCTTTAAAAATCCTTGATCAGAAATATAATTTATGCATCCTAAAAATCTTTGTAATTGTTTTCTATCTTCCATTTTATCAGGAAATAAATCTACTTTTTCTAATACATTTGGTTGAAGTTTTAACTTCCCTTCAGCAGATAGAATTAATCCAAGAAATTCTATTTCTTGTTTTGCTAGCTTAGCTTTCTTTTTACTAAGGACTAAACCTTTTTCCTTACATCTTTCTAAGACAATTAATAATTTTTGAAGATGATCTTCTTTATCTTGTTTTGTAAAAATTAGTATATCATCAATGTAAACTAGAACAAAATCATTTAAATCTTTTAAATTTTCTTCCATAAATTTCTGATAAATACCTGGAGCTTGTTTTAGTCCAAATGGTAGAACATTCCATTCGTAGAGTAATACTCCTGTTGATTCTTTTGTTGGACAAGTAAAGGCAGTTAATTTCTTTGTTTCTTCGTCTAAACGAAGTTGCCAATATCCTGATTTTGCATCGAGCGATGAAAACCAAGTTGCTCCTTTGATTTTTTCTAGAATGGAATCCTTTCTTGGGAGCTTATGAGCATCTCCTATGGTTGCTTCATTCATTTTTTTATAATTAATAACCATTCTTCGTTTTCCTCTTTTAATTTCGTTATTGTTTTCAACATAGAAGGCTGGGGCCGCATGAGGGCTTTTACTTAGTCTTATAATTCCTTTATCTAAAAGATCCTTACATTCAGATGAAAATTCTTCCTTATCTCGAGCTGAATAGGGAATTCTATTTGGAACATTTATTTCCCTTGTAGGAACTTTTAGCTTAATATTTATTAATTCTTTGTTTGTATTTTTAATATCTAAGGGATTTTCAGCACAAACTTCATTTAAAAGTTCTTCTATTTTAGTTTCAAGGTTATTTTTTGGAGTTTTTATCTGGAAATATAGATTCAAATAACACTCTTCTAGAATTGAAAATATTTTGAATTTTAAAATTTCGTTTATAGTAGTAGTTGGGATTTTTATTAATTTTGCTCTTTGATTTAGAGAAGAATCATATGGGGCTTTTAGAACTATATATGTTAATTCTTGGATAAAAGGGTGATATAGTTTTAGGAAATTATTTCCTATAATCAAATCTATTCCAGATTCTAATTTATATATAGATGGAACGATGAATCTATAATTTTGAATGAAGACTTCAATCATTTCTGCTTTAAAATTAATTTTGTGTATAGATTTATCGGCTATTCTAATTCTTAGTGGATTTTCTAATTTTTTCCAGTTAAGACTTATATTTGAACTTGCAAAACATTTTGTTGCCCCTGTGTCTATGAAGGCATTAATAAATTTTTCTGTAATTTTTACAGTAATAAATGTAGCGCTATTACTCAGTTCCTGAGTTTGTCTCTGAGTCTGTTTCTGAGACATATTCAAAAATATATTTTAGTTCATCATCAGATTCTTCTAGAGGTTCCATAAAACACGTTTTTGCGACTTCCAATTGTTTAGTTAGGTCTTTTTTATCCTTCTTTTTTGGACATTCATTTGCATAATGTCCTTCTTCTTGACAATACCAACATTTACAGTTTTCTTTTTTATTTGGGCAATAGTTCTTTTGTTTTTTATTGATACTTCTTTCCCTAAAATATCTCTTTTTTCTCCAATTTGGATAATATTTTCTTTTTCTAAAGTGATATTTTCTTTTTCTTTGGATATTTTTATAAGGATGGTATTTCCGAATATTTTTATTAGAACCATATTTTTGAGGAATTTCTTCGTTATCTTGACAACAAATTCTAATTATATTATTAAATCTTTTTTGGGTAGCTTCTTGCATACAGCGTTCTTTTATTTCCTCTCTTATAGCAAATGTTGCTCCACCGAAATTATTTTCGATTGTTTTATTATTTATTTCTCTTATAAATCTTCCCATAATAATTTCATTAGCAGGATATGGAAGTTTTGTGATATACATGCTAAGATAATGATTTTTATCTTCTTCTTTTAATTTATAATAATATATTCTATATTCACAGATATAGGATTCTATATAGCAAAGATCGAATATTTGAATATTGGCCAAATGATTTTTTGCCTCTAAATACTCTTTTTCAGAAATTTCTTTTCTATGATTTATGACATTTTTTCCAAAAAATTCTTTGTATAGAACCCTCATTATGTGTGCTATTCTATCATAAGCTGTTGTTTTTTCAGCTAATTCTTCTATTATTTTATTATCTATTGATAACATATAATTTCTTATGGTTCCTTTAGTGTGGAAACCTATGAAGTTCCAAATATCCATTTCAGATAATTCATTTAATTTTGGGTTTGTATAAGCTTCTAATAGAAAAGAGTTCATCCAATCTTCGAAAATTTCTTTTTCGTTCTTTTTGCAATCTAGGTCAAGCATTTTTTCTCCTTCTAGCTCTTGAATTTTAGGAATGTATTTTGATGGTATTTTAGTATATTTCGAATTTTTGCTTATAAAACCTTTTTTGAAAGCATAATTTTCAAAACCTGTTTCCCATTTAAATTGGGTTTGATTATTATTCCCAAATGTTCCAGCTTCATCCTTTACTTGTACTGGATGTACTGGTTCTTCATCACTTGAATAGTCTAAAACATATTCTTCTCTTTCAGAAAAATCTGGTTCTTCTTTAATCTGAAAACCTTGTTCCATAAGATTATCTTCTTGAGCCATTTTTAATTGTTTAAAAAGCATTGTAACTTCTTCTAATTTTTCATCAATATTCATAATTTTAGAGGTGGTCTAATCTTTAGATTTGTTGTATCAATTTTATTTTGGACTTCTTCTTTTTTAGGAATTTCTTTTTGGAAATGTTTATCAAGTATTTGTTCAATTTTATTTATCATATTAGGCTCTTCCTTTTCTTTATTTTTCTGAAATTTTAGAGAAACTAATATTTCTTCAAGCATATCTATTATAGAATTTAATTGTGGATTAAAAGTATGATGAAGGTGGGGATAATTATCTCCCTGATAACATTTTTTAGAAACTCCATGTGAAATATAAGTTTTTTCGGGCTTTTGAAGTCCTTCAATAAAACTTATAGTAAAATAAAGATTTTGAGAAAAATCATTTTGTATTGATTTTAAGAATTCGGTGTCATTACAATTGACATTAGTTAAAATCATTAGTTTTTGATCTATTAATTTTGATAGATTAATTATTTCTTCTCTTAAATCTTCTAATTTACTTTTTTCCATTAGGTGACGCTTTTCTTTGTTACGCTTTTGAAAATGTAACCTTAGCCACTAGCCACACTTAATAACTGCTGGGACCCCATTTTTCGGCAATTTCGGCAACAAACTAATAGGCATGGGAGAATTCGCCTAATTATTATGTCCTATAAAATCATTTTATATTTTCCATTGACTACTATAAATAGCAATAGCATTGGCCAAAAACGCATCCCAAAATCGTGGGCCTTAAATAAAGAGATACTAGTTTGTTTTTGTTTCTCTTTTATGAGATTGATTTTATATACCATTTGGTTTAATATCAATAGTATTTGGATATATTTGGTATGAATTTGTGTGGTTGGTTATCATTTCCATTTTGATTTCTCTTTCTTTTTTTTGAAATATTTGATCATGATAAATTATAACTATTTTTAAATTTGCCATATTTTATAATAAAATATTTAGTTGCTGTTCTGTTTATGGATGTATGTAAACTTTAGTCGAACCACTTAAAATCTCTTGTACCAATATTGTTTTTTTATGTTTCCGGCCTAGCATCATTCATATCTTCTAAAATCCTAACAAAATGCATGCAATTCTATTGGGAGCTAAAAAAGTTTACAAAAGCTTTTTGTGACTACTAAAAAGTGTTTTTCTGCCTCAACAAATTGCGTATTTCTACATGTACTCATAATTCTTCCTTATAAACTTTTTTTAGCATTATGTGATTTCTAAAAGAGAAATTTTAGAGAACTAATTGTAGCATAAGCCAAGTGTGAGAAGTGTTGAAGTTAGTCGTACATCAAAGAAAGCAAGGAAGAGTAAGGAGTTTATAAGATGAGAGACCCATTAACTTACTATCTTAAAGTTTTGAGTTGGATGTGGTGTCTCCTCTCTTATGTTCTTTCACTTGATTCCTCCCCGATGGTCGAGAACTCTCCTCAGTTGGCCCAACAGTTAACTCTTCTTTGTTTTTAATTTTGAAATTCCCAAAAATAAGAGTAGTGGAGAGTTGTTTTATTTTTTTATATAACTACCATGTTTTTCAACTAATTAACTATAGTTGACTATACTCCAAGTTGGTTTTCTAGCGGAATCCTTTCTAAAAATTTTGTCTATTAAAATTTACAAAAGGTACAAATCCTCCATGAATTCATGGGCTCATGCAAAAAGAAAATGACTTCTCTATCTAACCACAACAATTGGCATACCTAATTATTGCGGCTACTAAATAAAAAAAGGCTGAGCTTACAAAAGGTATTGTAAATTTTTTTTGATAGAGGCCATTATAATCATTCTCTTAAGCTTTTCTACCTCTAGAATGCGATCTTGAATCTCTTTAACCAATTCTTCACATTTTTTGTTGTTCTCCGAAATGCACTGCAGAACAGTTTTGAGGCTTGTGATTTCTTGTTTTGCGGCTCTGATCTGAGTCCAGGTTCAACATGTCAGTTAGCATGCAAAGCAACCATAGAGCACAAAATAATGAAATACAATTTCATGCAACATATAAAATACACAAACAGGTTTTATGTTCTAAATTTCAATCTTGTTAGACTTGAAAATAGAAGAAAAAACAAACCTTACTAGACTTGGACGTAGGTTCCTTGCAACTGCTCTCACATGTCAATTTTGCCTTGTTCACATGCTCTCGAAAGAGATCAGCCGCTCGATTCTTCTCTGCCAAGTCATATGCACAAATAAATCCAACAGCTTCGATATACTGCTCATTCTTGATAAGATTCTCAACAAAATCTGCGCAAAAGCAAGAACAACACATTTCATAAAAAAGAACCAGGGCATTGTGCATGCATAGTTCAAGCCATGAAAGAATATCATAAAGAGAAAACCAGTTCTAGTTACCATAACTAAGCAGAAGGAACTGTATAGAATCAACCTCAGATTAAATAGAAAAATGGCAGGCAACAACATACATAAAAAGGGATCTTAAGTTCATTTCTAAAAGCTAAACTAGACTCAGATTCAATTTCATATGAATAAGCTACCCTTAATCTTGGCAACTGAACAAAATAGTTTTCAATCAACATACCAGAGATTTTATCTGCGAAACCAATCATCCGGAAGAGCACAATAGATGGCTTGTGGTGAGCAACAATTTCAAAATGCTTTAAAACTTCGTCTTCATCAAAGGAGGAAACTAGTTTATAAATTGACAAGATCATTAGGAAACTCAGAACCACCAATGAATTGTCAGTACTTAATCTCATATTAGCTTTCATATTTAGAGCAAGCTCCATTGCCTCCTCTCTAACATGAGATTCAATATCTGGTGAGATTTTCATCAGCTGCTCAAGAAGGAAGATGTGGCTATCATCTATAGCCATAGCTTGATCTCCCTTCTTGTCATGTGAATCCATAGGATCCTTCATTATATCCAAAATGACTTTTGCTGGATCCGATGATGACCGGAGAACATCTAAAATGTCAGTATCATTTGGCTCGCTTGAGAAAAGTCGAAAACTCCCTTCATCAGTAGAAGATTGATTATCTGTGTAATTTGCAACTGTAGTGCTGTGATGTTAAGACACTTAACCAAAGATACAATATACTAAGATTTTCTGCATTGAAAAGACATTTGAAATGGTGTTCAAAACAAACCAAAAACAAGCACATTTTTTACCTTCTTGTTTTTGCTCTCTGAATGATTTTACAGATGCTTCATGCTGCATCATTTTAACCTCAAGCTCCTTCAATTGAGCTTCAACTTGCTTCTCTTTGAATAGGATCTCGTTCAATTTGCTTTCATACTTCTTCCTGATTGATTCAACTTCCTCCAATTGGCCTTCAAATTGCTTTTCTTTTAAATCGAGTTTCTTCATTCGTTCTTCAATTTGCCTCTCCTTCAACTCAATGTCTTTCATTCGCGCAGCAAACCGCTCTTTAAGCTCCTTTATCTGTCCCTCAATGCCTCTTTGCAGCCCTTCATATTCTTTCTTTTTTACCTCAACATTTGAAGAATCCGAACTCAGTTGTCCTTGAATATAATCAAATTGTTTCTTCTTGTTTTCAAGCTTTTCCGACATCTCCTCAATATCTTTCTCTAGCAAGTGAAATTTCTTCTTTACATCTTCTCCCTTCTTTTGGCATTCCTCTAAATACCGATCCGATAATGATATCTCTTTTTCTTTCAAATGTGGTTTAGAAGTCACTTTCTCTTTGAAAGAAGCGAATGAGTTGTGTTTTGGAAGATTTTCCGACTTCTTTAATTTCTTGGCCTTCTGCACATAGTTTAGGGAACCATACCTCGTAACAGTCAGGGGAAACAGATCAACATCATCACAGTCGATTATATTTCGTTTCTGAGGTTTAGGACTATCCTTTTGAACAGAGCTATTATTTTTACTGATGGATTTTGCTAAACTAGAATTCAGAGCTAAGCGTGATGACAAAGGAATATTGTCATTATTATCAGACTCTTCAGAATTCGAGCTGTTAACAGCGGCATCAAGAATGTTATTCATCATTTTCAATTTAGTACTCACTGGATAATCATCATCTGAATCATAAAAAAGAGAAGATAGAGACATTTTCCTGATCTGAAAGAAGCTTAGTCTCTCTCTCCCTTAGGCCGTGTTTGAAACTACATACAGAGACAGAAATACAAAGTAAGGTAAAAAAGGACAAAAACAAAAACAAAAACGAAATTGTATTTTGTATCATATTCAGTTATAATTTATAAACTTATAATAGCATAGACAAGAAAAAATGTGGATGCATCATTTTTCTTATTTTTTATGGCTCTATCTCTACTATCTCTCTATTTCTATTTTAATCGCTCTAAATTTAACTTGCAATAGGGAACTTCACAGACCAGTGACAGTGTACATGCAAAACCCTCAGATAAAAAACCGGGAAAAAAATTATTAAGAAAGTCCTATAGCAATGAAATAGTTCCAAACCAAAAAAAATGGCATGAAAAAAAAAAATCACATTATTAATGATCTATATCGCACTTCATACTTCATAGTACATGCAGAACTAATGAAGCAATGTACAAAGAATGAAAGCTAAATAAGTAAATAATTCATGATATATATAAAGAATGAAAAATCAAATTGTGAAGCATGAAAAAATGGAGTTAGTTACCTAGGTTGAAGAGTAAAACTGGAAGATGAAAGGTAATAAGAAAGGCAAGATGTAAATGGTTTTGAAACGGTGTGAGAAAGAGTCAAACAACTTAGCAAAGAAGGTTCTACTTCCGTTTCTACTGGCTCCACGTCCAGCTTCATTTAAAAGCGGATTTTAATAACTAGAGTTTTTTATTTTCAAAATTTAAAAAATTTTATGCTGATTTGATTATATAAGGGATGCTTACGTGTGTTTTGGAGTAAAACTATAAAATTAAAATTATTTTAATAATTAATTTTCATATAATATTTGTTTATACAATCAATTATATAAGAATTAACTTTCTTAAGTTTACTTTGGAATAATTTGTTTTGTTTGAATTTTATTGAAGAATAAGTAAAGTATCGTTATTGTCTGGTAAATTTTAAAGTTGTCCCTAATATTTTAAAATTGACTCAATATTGTGCTGTCGTTAAAGAATTGATGGCCGAGACAAAATTGAGATGATTTTAAAACGTTAAGGACTTAGGACGAAAATGTTGGAAACAAAAAGCGATACATAGAAATAAATTTTAGTTTTATCCTTCAATAATATTAATTTTTTATTGTACATAATATTCAATTATTTTTTAATCAAATCTAAGTAAATTATACTTAATTACTTGACTTTCATTCTAAATAAATTTATTTTTTTTATAATTTTATACTTAAAGTTATAAGTTAACATAAAAATATAAAAAAAAAATTATTTAGAATGAAAGTAGTGTGATTAAGTCTAATTTATTTAGATGTGATTAAAAAATAATTGAATATTATATACAGTAAAAAATTGATATTATTGAAGGATAAAATTAAAATTTATTTCTATGTATCGTTTTTGTCTCCAATGTTTTCGTTCTATTTAAGTTTTTGACGTTTCAAAATCATCTCAATTTTATCCAGCGGTCAATTCTGTTAACGGATCCCTAACGACAAGACAATATTGAGCTAATTTTAAAATCCTAAGAACTTAAATAAGATGATTGAAATGTTAAAAATAATTTTGGAATTTACCTCAAAAGGTTTGGGATAAAAACGATATTTTACTCATTAGAAAAAAAGATATTTGTGCATACAAAAATATTAAAAATGATTTATATATGATAATAGAAATGTTAAAGAGAAAAAAAAGTCTAAATTGATTTTATTTAATATTTATTAATTTTAGTACTAATTATTGAATATTAAATAAGATAATTTTTTTTACTGTTTTTTGTTTTTTTTTTATTATTAAATATTTTCGACATAATAGTTGTTTATATTGTTTGATGGTGTTAATTTAGTAAAAAATAACATTATGTACATGTGTATTGTGAAAAAGAAAAACGAAATCACCAATGATGTTCAAGATTGAGTTCTTTGCTTTTCTTGGTATAATCAGCTTAAATTATTCGTAAATATCGATAATTCCATATATATTAATATAAATTTTTATAATTTTTTAATATTAATTATCACTAATGTACGATAATTTATTGTAGGGCCAATATAAAAATGGAAAGAAATAAATAAATTTAAAATGTTATGCACACTAATTGAGAATTTGAGATATTGTATAAATATTACATTTTTAAAAAAATTTAAAAGATTGATGGTAAAAATTATTATGGAATATTATTTGAAAAAATTGGGGAAGGATTCCCTTTAGTTTTTGCATTAGATTCAGAGTGAGAAAGGCAATTAATAATTAAACTGCTGGAAAATATATTCTCTGTAAGAGAAAATAGAAAGTATAAGGATGTGTTTTATTTACTTGTTTTCTATTTTCATTTAAAAAAAATGAAAATATAAAAAAAAAACGTGTTTGTTCGATCATCTTTATTGTCACTTTTAAAAAAAAGTTTTTTAAAATTAAAAAAAAAATTGAAAACGAAAAAAAAAAAAACATTTTCGTTGTTTTCAAAAGAGATGGTGGTATTTTTGTTATTTAATCAAAACCTATTTTTTCTTTTCTTTCTTTTTTCACCTAAAGAATCCTTTTCTTTTTGTCCATCATCTCCAACTTCATCTCCCCCTTCAGACAACATTTTTCTTGCTCCTTATAGAGTATGCCATTGATTTTTCCACCATGGCCATGCTTGCAATTTTGGATTTCCAGTATAGTGACAACTAACTCTCCCATAGCCTTAAAAACAGTGCTTTATTTGAGATTCGTTGTTTTCTTAATCAAAATTATAGAGATGAAAATTGGGTGAAAAAAAGACTGAGGTGGTTGTGGCTGAAGCTTGAGCAAATAGAATAGCAAGTTTGTGATGGTGCTTGATGATTAAGATGTCAGTGGAATGATTGTGATACATATGAATAAAAATGGTAATAACTAGGTGGGTGAAGGTTTTACAAGATTTTTTGGATGTTTTGAAAGGTGGTTCTCTCGTTCATGATAGTGTTAACGTGTGTCACTAAGTGGATAAAGAAGTTGTAGATTGAAAATAAAGATTTGAGATTCATATTATTTTTATTTTTTATGTAAAAAATACAAGAACACAAGAAAATAAAATATTGAAAATTTTTAGTTTTTTTAATCTCAAGATTATTTGGTAGCGTTTGAAAGAGGGATCGAGACTGAGAGACAGAGATTGAGAGACAGAGACTAAGAGACACAGATTAAAATAAATTTTAGTATTGTGTTTGATGTAAAATGGGAGATAGAAATTGAAATAAGAAAGAAGTTCTAATTTAATTTGTACACAGGGTAAAATTAGAATTCATTAATTGAAACTGAAATATTTTAGGTATAAAATGTTATTAAAATTTTAGTCTCTATGTATCCACTTTTTGGAGGTACTAAAATACTAAAATTTTGGAACAGTATCTACGCCAACAAATATGATACTGAGTTCCAGTTTTTCGGTCTCTGTCCCATTAGTTCAAAATAAACGCTACTTATGTTAAATCATCATGTTAAATCATCAACAAAGAAATACTTGAGAGTACAAAAATATACCTGAATTTATGAGTATAATTGAGAGAGTTTGATTATTTAATCTTCCTCAACCAAAACATGTTGTATCTGTGGTCGAATCACAGCTCCTTTTATAGAAAAAGAGTTATGAAGTGGACGTGTTGGAGACCAAAATCTTGAAGTTCCTATTTATATTTGAATGTCACACCTATTACATCCTAAAATCTAAATAAAATAGTATCTTTGATTTTATTTTCATTTAATTCTAAATCAAAAGTAATAATGATTTATTTAATTTATTATTTATGACGATAAATAAAATTACCGTTATATAAGTTCTTTAATGTGATATAACTTAATTTGTTATTATAATTAATTAATAGATTATTGTCCATAAATAAATTAAAAAATAATAATTTTTTAACATAAAAAATAAAACAAATACATTACATTTTCATAATTTAAAAATAAATAAATAAAAATAAATTTTTAAAATCTAAAAATAAAAATAAAATAAAAAATATTTCCTCATATCAAGTACACCCTAAATAAATCACCAATATTATAGAGTGTAGATACACTGAAAATATTTTTAGTTGTCATTTCTATTATTTCTTGGTGCTAATTTGAATAGAAAGGAGATTTTATTTGAAAATATTATAAGTACCTTTTGAATAAGTAAAAATATAAAAAGATACTGAATAATTATTTTAAATATAATAAAATTTATGTCAAATTTGGCTCACAATTTTTATTCAATTTTAAAAATTTTCACCTTAAATATTAGTGTAAGTTACTATCAATGAATAGTACTTGTATATTATTATAAGGAATTTTTTATTTTAATAAATAAATTAATTATAATAATTACTGAAATAAATAATTAAAAAATATTTATTAAAATAAATACTTTTTTTTATCTTGTTTACAGTGTACGAGATAAGACAGGTGGACACGACATGTATTTTTAATAAAAAAATTTTTGAAAATGATAAAAAATATTAATAATATCAATAATCCAAACTTTTAACATGCAACTAGTATATAAAAAGATTGGTAGAATATATTAAAATGGATATGTTTGATCAGTTAGTACTCAAAAAGAGTACATAAAAATTTTAGATTAAATTATGATCTAATTTGATTGATTTAAATTTGAGAAATAAAAAATTCGTACGTGTTTAAAGAAAGTTCTATGATGAGAATAAATACGGTAACCGTTTACCAATTGTTAAGAGAGGTTGAAGGAGATAGTGGAAAGAGAATTGAAACGGTTATCTCTCACATGGATAGTGGGAGATTTCAATTCTGCGAACTCTTTTATGTATTAATTGTATGGTAAAAGTTTGGATGATTGATATTAATATTTTTTATTATTTTTAACTTTTTTATTATTACAATTTTTTTAAATACATGTATCTCGCTTACCGTGTAAACAAGATATACAACGAGATGAGAGAAGTGTATTTATTTTGGTAAATATTTTTTAAATTATTTATTTCAGTAATTATTACCTTTATTTAATTTATAAAAATAAAAAACATGTACTATAAGTCGATATATACACACCGTTGATTCATACAGTTATATTAGTGACGAATTCAAAAAATTTTATCAGTGAAGACAAAAATATATATAATATAATAATAATTTTTATAATTATACTATTGTTCCGAGGGTCACCTGAAACTGTAGGTCGATCTTGGACGAGACCTTCTGTGTTGGTCGGAGCCGACGTGTCCGGCAGGTGTACAGCGACCGGAGCTGGTGTGTCCGACTTGTGATGGTGCTGACCCTTCGTCCCCGGAGGGTGGGGGGTACCTGCAAGGGACTCCGATGCTTAAGTTAGCAAGGGTATTAAGCAGGTATTGAGTAGAATCAGAGTATGAGTTATACCTGGGTGCTCCAGTGTATTTATAATGGTAAGATGTGGCCTCTTGTGGATAAGTGGTGCACGAAATTGCAATCACGCTTTTGCAACTCCGCACAACTAACCAGCAAGTGCACTGGGTCGTCCAAGTAATACCTTACGTGAGTAAGGGTCGATCCCACGGAGATTGTCGGCTTGAAGCAAGCTATGGTTATCTTGTAAATCTTAGTCAGGATATCAGAAATTATCAGGGTTGATTGTGAAAAGCAAAAGAAAATGAAATAAGTACTTGTTATACAGTAATGGAGAATAGGTTGAGGTTTTGGAGATGCTCCATCTTCTGAATCTCTGCTTTCCTACTGTCTTCTTCATCAAACACGCAAGGCTCCTTCCATGGCAAGCTGTATGTAGGGTTTCACCGTTGTCAGTGGCTACCTCCCATCCTCTCAGTGGAAATGTTCAACGCACCCTGTCACGGCACGGCTATCCATCTGTCGGTTCTCAATCAGGCCGGAATAGAATCCAGTGATTCTTTTGCGTCTGTCACTAACGCCCCGCCTTCAGGAGTTTGAAGCTCGTCACAGTCATTCAATCATTGAATCCTACTCAGAATACCACAGACAAGGTTTAGACCTTCCGGATTCTCTTGAATGCCGCCATCAGTTCTAGCTTATACCACGAAAATTCTGATTAAAGAATCCAAGAGATATCTACTTAATCTAAGGTAGAATGGAGGTGGTTGTCAGGTACGCGTTCATGGTTGAGAATGATGATGAGTGTCACGGATCATCACATTCATCCGGTTTAAGAACAAGTAATATCTTAGAATGGAAGCAAGCATGATTGAATGAAAAACAGTAGTAATTGCATTAATCCATCAAGACACAGCAGAGCTCCTCACCCCCAACCATGGGGTTTAGAGACTCATGCCGTGGAAGGTACACAAAGAAACGTGTAAAGTGTCATGAGGTCCAGATACAATGTCAAAAGATCCTATTAATAGTGAACTAGTAATCCTAAGGTTTACAGAAATGAGTAAATGACAGAAAAATCCACTTCCGGGCCCACTTGGTGTGTGCTTGGGCTGAGCGTTGAAGCTTTCATGTGTAGAGACCTTTTCTGGAGTTAAACGCCAGCTTTCATGCCAGTTTGGGCGTTTAACTCCAAGTTTTATGCCAGTTCCAGCGTTAAACGCTGGAAATTCTGAGGCTGAATTGCCACGCCGGTTTGGGCCATCAAATCTTGGGCAAAGTATGAACTATTATACATTGCTGGAAAGCCCAGGATGTCTACTTTCCAATGCCGTTGAGAGCGCGCCAATTGGGCTTCTGTAGCTCCAGAAAATCCACTTCGAGTGCAGGGAGGTCAGAATCCAACAGCATCTGCAGTCCTTTTCAGTCTCTGAATCAGATTTTTGCTCAGGACCCTCAATTTCAGCCAGAAAATACCTGAAATCACAGAAAAATACACAAACTCATAGTAAAGTCCAGAAAAGTGAATTTTAACTAAAAACTAATAAAAATATACTAAAAACTAACTAGATCATACTAAAAACATACTAAAAACAATGCCAAAAAGCGTACAAATTATCCGCTCATCACAACACCAAACTTAAATTGTTGCTTGTCTCCAAGCAACTGAAAATCAAAATAGAATAAAAAGAAGAGAATATACTATAGACTCCAAAATATCAAAGAAACATAGTTCCAATTAGATGAGCGGGACTAGTAGCTTTTTGCTTCCGAACAGTTTTGGCATCTCACTCTATCCTTTGAAGTTCAGAATGATTGGCCTCTATAAGAACTCAGAACTCAGATAATGTTATTGATTCTCCTAGTTAAATATAATGATTCTTGAACATAGCTAGTGTATGAGTCTTGGCTGTGGCCCAAAGCACTCTGTTTTCCAGTATTACCACCGGATACATACATGCCACAGACACATAATTGGGTGAACCTTTTTAGATTGTGACTCAGCTTTGCTAGAGTCCCCAATTAGAGGTGTCCAGGGTTCTTAAGCACACTCTTTTTGCCTTGGTTCACAACTTTAATTTTTTCTTTTTCTCTTTTTTTTTGATTTTTTTTTGTATTCACTGCTTTTTCTTGCTTCAAGAATCACTTTGATGATTTTTCAGATCCTCAATAACAGTTCTCCTTTTTCCTCATACTTTCAAGAGCCAACAATTTTTTAACATTCTTAAAACAACAAATTCAAAAGACATATGCACTGTTCAAGCATTCATTCGGAAAACAAAAATTATTGTCACCACATCAAGCTAATTCAACTAGTTTCAAGGATAAATTTCGAAATCCTGTACTTCTTGTTCTTTTGTGATTAAAGCATTTTTCATTTAAGAGAGGTGATGGATTCATAGGACATTCATAGCTTTAAGACATGAATTTTAAATTTTATTAATTATGAATTAAGAACAAGACTCAAAAATAGATATAAGATGAGACTAAAAAATAAAAATAGAAAACAAAACAAAACAAAAAAAACGAAAAAAATAGGCTCCTAATGATAGAGGTTTTCACAGAGTTAGGACTCAACAACCTTGATTTTGAGAAGTGGATGCTCCCTCAACTTGAGAGGAGAGCTTTTGGCGTTTCATCTCTTGGAGTTCACGCCCCTGCTTCTCTTGTTCCTTCAGCAATTTGCAGAGCATGCAGTTCTGATTCTGCTGTTCTTCCTTAAGTTGCTCCATAGTCTCTTGCAACTTGGTGATAGATGCTTCTAGGCTGGCCCAGTAGCCGATTTCAGGAAATTCAGGGAGGAACTCCTGCGCCCTCCTTTTGATAGAGTTGTCTTGCATTTGTCCTTCCATTGACTTCTTGGTGATTGGGTGTTCAATGGGTATGAATTCATCTACTCCCATCTTCACCCCAGCCTCTTTACAGAGCAAGGAGATCAAGCTTGGGTAAGCCAATTTGGCTTCAGTGGAATTCTTATTTGCAATTGTGTAGATCTCACAAGCAATCACATGATGAACCTCCACTTCTTTTCCAAGCATAATGCAATGAATCATCACTGCTCTCTTGATAGTGACCTCAGAACGGTTGCTAGTGGGCAGTATGGAACGCCCAATAAAGTCTAGCCAACCTCTTGCAATTGGTTTGAGGTCTCCCCTCTTGAGTTGGTTTGGGACACCCTTAGAATTGGTTATACACTTAGTTCCAGGGAGGCATATGTCCTCTAGAACTTGATCCAACCCTTTATCTGCTCTCACCATCCTCCTATTAAAGGATTCAGGATCATCTTGCAGTTGAGGCAGTTTGAAGATTTCTCTTATTTTGTCCAGATGGAAGTACATAACTTTCCCTCTGACCATAGTTCTGTAGGTATGGTAAGCAGTTCCAGTCATTCTCTGCTTATCTGTTAACCACAGATTTGAGTAGAATTCCTGAACCATGTTCCTTCCAACCTTTATCTCAGGATTGGTTAGAACTTCCCATCCTCTGTTTCGAATTTGCTCTTGGATCCCCGGATATTCATCTTCTTTCAGATCAAACTTCACTTCCGGGATCACTGACCTCAGACCCATTATTTTGTGATAATGGTCTTCATGTTCTTTGGTTAAGAACTTCTCTTGATTCCAAAGATTCTTTGGATTATTCTCTTTCTTTCCTCTTAAATTGGTTTGTTTTCTCTTAGGAGCCATGATCTTGATGAATCTTGGCTTAGTGATCACGGAAAAGCACACCAAACTTAGAGGTTTGCTTGTCCTCAAGCAAAAGAAAGGAAGGAAGAGAGAGAGAGGAGAAGCAAATTTGAATGGTGTGGGCAATTAGGGGTTCAAACGTGTATTTATAAGGTGGGGAGGAGAGATTTCGAAAAAAAAGAAAAGTTTGAAAGAAGATTTGAGAAGATATGGAAAGAATTTGAGAGAAGGGTGAGTTTTTGAACAAGATTTGGAATTGATTTGAAATAGATTTGAAGAATGGTTTTGATTTTTGAAGATTTGAAAGTGAATGATGAATGGTTGAAGTGTGATTTTGTAGAAAAGTATGGGTAAGAAAAGGAAAGTTTTGAAAAAATTTGGTTTGAAAACAAAATTGTGGTCCCCCCACCTTTCTGGCGTTAAACGCCCAGAATGGCACCCATTCTGGCATTTAACGCCCATTTGTTGCCCCTTTTGGGCGTTTAACGCCCAGCCAGGTGCCCTGGCTGGCGTTAAACGCCAGAATTCCTTTATCACTGGGCGTTTTTCTAAACGCCCAGGATGCTGCACACCTGGCGTTAAACGCCCAGAATGGTGCCCATTCTGGCGTTTAACGCCCAAAATGGCACCTTTACTGGCGTTAAACGCCCAGAATGGTGCCCATTCTGGCGTTTAACGCCCAAAATGCCCCTTACTGGCGTTTTTTCGCCAGTAAGCTCTTTTTCTCTGCTTTTTGAGCTGAATCCTTCTGTAACTCTATGAATTCCTTCATTTTTGATACTTGCCTCTGTAAAAACAAATCATGTAACCTCCTAATGACTGGGTTGCCTCCCAGCAAGCGCTTCTTTACTGTCTTTAGCTGGACCTTTACTGAGAATCACTCAAGTCTCAGTTTTGAGCATTCCTGCTCAAAATTGCTTTCAAGATAATGCTTGATTCTTTGTCCATTAACAATGAACTTTTTGTTAGAATCAATGTCTTGAAGCTCAACATATCCATATGGTGACACTCCTGTAATCACATACGGACCCCTCCACCGGGATTTAAGTTTTCCTGGAAACAATCTGAGCCTAGAGTTGAAGAGCAAAACTTTTTGTCCTGGCTCAAAGACTCTGGTTGACAACTTCTTGTCATGCCATTTCTTTGCCTTTTCCTTATAAATTTTTGCATTTTCAAAGGCATTGAGTCTGAACTCTTCTAGCTCATTTAGCTGGAGCAATCTTTTTTCACCAGCTAACTGAGCATCCATGTTTAGGAATCTGGTTGCCCAGTAGGCTTTATGTTCCAGTTCCACAGGCAGATGACAGGCCTTCCCATACACCAGTTGGTATGGAGAGGTTCCTATAGGAGTCTTGAATGCTGTTCTGTATGCCCACAGAGCATCATCCAAACTCTTTGCCCAATCTTTTCTTCGGGCTATTACAGTCCGTTCTAGGATTCTTTTTAGTTCTCTGCTAGAGACTTCAGCTTGCCCATTTGTTTGTGGATGATATGGAGTTGCCACTTTGTGGCTAATTCCATATCTAACCATAGCAGAGTATAGCTGTCTATTGCAGAAATGAGTGCCCCCGTCACTGATTAGTACTCTGGGAACACCAAACTTGCTAAAGATGTGTTTCTGGAGGAATTTCAGCACGGTCTTGGTATCATTAGTGGGTGTAGCAATTGCTTCTACCCACTTAGATACATAGTCCACTGCCACCAGAATGTAAGTGTTTGAGTATGATGGTGGGAATGGACCCATGAAGTCAATTCCCCATACATCAAACAATTCTATCTCTAATATCCCTTGTTGAGGCATGGCATATCCGTGAGGCAAGTTACCAGCTCTTTGGCAACTGTCACAGTTACGCACAAACTCTCGGGAGTCTTTATAGAGAGTAGGCCAGTAGAAGCCGCATTGGAGGACTTTAGTGGCTGTTCGCTCACTTCCGAAATGTCCTCCATACTGTGATCCATGGCAATGCCATAGGATCCTTTGTGCTTCTTCACTGGGTACACATCTACGGATCATTCCGTCTGCACATCTCTTAAAGAGATATGGCTCATCCCATAGGTAGTACTTGGCATCTATAATTAATTTCTTTCTTTGCACTCTGCTGTACTCCTGGGGTATGAACCTCACAGCTTTATAGTTTGCAATATCTGCAAACCATGGAGCTTCCTGAATGGCAAAGAGTTGCTCATCTGGGAAAGTCTCAGAGATCTCAGTAGAAGGGAGGGACGCCCCAGCTACTGGTTCTATTCGGGACAGATGATCAGCTACTTGGTTCTCTATCCCTTTTCTGTCTCTTATTTCTATATCAAACTCTTGCAGAAGCAACACCCATCTTATTAACCTGGGTTTTGAATCCTGCTTTGTGAGTAAGTATTTAAGAGCAGCATGGTCAGTGTACACAATCACTTTGGATCCTACTAGATAAGATCTAAACTTGTCAATGGCATAGACCACTGCAAGTAATTCTTTTTCTGTGGTTGTGTAATTCTTCTGTGCATCATTTAGATCACGGCTAGCATAATAAATGACATGCAGAAGTTTGTTATGCCTCTGTCCCAACACTGCACCAATGGCATGGTCACTGGCATCACACATTAATTCAAATGGCAATGTCCAATCTGGTGCAGAAATGACTGGTGCTGTGACCAGCTTAGCTTTCAGGGTCTCAAACGCCTGCAGACACTGTGTGTCAAACACAAATGGTGTGTCAGCAGCTAGCAGATTACTCAGAGGTTTTGCAATTTTCGAAAAATCCTTTATGAACCTTCTGTAGAATCCTGCATGCCCCAGAAAGCTTCTGATTGCCTTAACATTGGCAGGTGGTGGTAATTTTTCAATTACCTCTACCTTTGCCTTATCCACCTCTATTCCCCTGCTTGAAATTTTGTGCCCAAGGACAATTCCTTCAGTCACCATAAAGTGACATTTCTCCCAGTTTAAAACCAGGTTAGTCTCTTGGCACCTTTTCAGGACAAGTGCTAGGTGATTAAGACAGGAGCTGAATGAGTCTCCATATACTGAGAAGTCATCCATGAAGACTTCCAGGAATTTCTCCACCATATCAGAGAAGATGGATAGCATGCATCTCTGAAAGGTTGCAGGAGCATTACACAGACCAAAAGGCATCCTTCTGTAGGCAAACACGCCAGAAGGGCAAGTAAATGCTGTTTTCTCTTGGTCCTGAGGATCTACTGCATTTTGATTGTAACCTGAATAGCCATCCAAAAAGCAGTAATAATCATGACCAGCTAGTCTTTCTAGCATTTGGTCTATGAATGGTAAAGGAAAATGATCCTTTCTGGTGGCTGTATTGAGCCTTCTGTAGTCAATACACATACGCCACCCTGTGACTGTTCTTGTAGGAACCAGTTCATTTTTTTCATTATGAACCACTGTCATGCCTCCCTTTTTGGGGACAACTTGGACAGGGCTCACCCAGGGGCTATCAGAAATAGGATAAATAATCCCAGCCTCTAGTAATTTAGTGACCTCTTTCTGCAGCACCTCCTTCATGGCTGGATTTAGCCTCCTCTGTGGTTGGACCACTGGTTTGGCATTATCCTCCAACAGGATCTTGTGCATGCATCTAGCTGGGCTAATGCCCTTAAGATCACTTATGGACCACCCAAGAGCTGTCTTGTGTGTCCTTAGCACTTGAATCAGTGCTTCCTCTTCCTGTGGATTTAAAGCAGAGCTTATAATCACTGGAAAAGTGTCACCCTTTCCCAGAAATGCATACTTCAGGGATGGTGGTAGTGGTTTGAGTTCAGGTTTGGGAGGCTTATCCTCCTCCTGAGGAATTTTCGAAAATTCCTTTGTTTCCTGTGGTTCTTCTTGATCAGGCTGAGCATCCTTGAAGATGTCTTCAAGCTCTGATTCTAGGCTTTCAGTCATATTGATCTCTTCCACCAAAGAGTCAATAATGTCAGCGCCCATGCAGTCATTTGGTGTGTCTGGATGCTGCATAGCTTTTACAGCATTCAACTTGAACTCATCCTCATTGACTCTCAGGGTTACTTCCCCTTTTTGTACATCAATGAGAGTTTGTCCAGTTGCTAGGAAAGGTCTTCCTAGAATGAGAGTTGCACTCTTGTGCTCCTCCATTTCCAGCACCACAAAGTCAGTTGGAAAGGCGAATGGCCCAACCTTGACAATCATATCCTCTATTATGCCTGATGGGTGTTTAATGGAGCCATTAGCAAGTTGGAGGCATATCCGGGTTGGTTTGACTTCTCCAGTCAACCCAAGCTTTCTGATAGTGGATGCAGGTATTAGATTGATGCTTGCTCCAAGATCACATAGGGCTGTCTTGGTGCAAGCACCTTCTAATGTGCATGGTATCATAAAGCTTCCTGGATCTTGAAGCTTTTCTGGTAAGCTTTTCAGAATGACTGCACTGCATTCTTCAGTGAGAAATACTTTTTCAGTTTCTCTCCAATCCTTCTTATGACTTAAGATCTCTTTCATGAACTTAGCATAAGAAGGTATTTGCTCAAGTGCCTCTGCAAACGGAATCTTTATTTCAAGAGTCCTTAGATAGTCTGCAAAGCGGGCAAATTGCTTATCCTGTTCCGCTTGGCGGAGTTTTTGAGGATAAGGCATCTTGGCCTTATAGTCTTTAACTTTAGATGCTGCAGGTTTATTCCTTACAGAAGTGGTTGAAGAGGCCTTGTTAGAGGGATTACTGTCAGCACTCTCAGGTGTCTGACCTTCCCTTGGCGTCTGAACGCCAGGAATGGGTGAAGATTGGGCGTTAAACGCCAACTTCTCTCCCTTTTCTGGCGTTTGAACGCCAGAACTGGGCAGGGAATGGGCGTTTAACGCCAGCTTTCCTTCCCCTTCTGGCGTTTGAACGCCACTAGCATTCCTCTCTGGGCTCTTACTGTCCTCAGAGGGATTTTGGATAGTGGTTTGGTTATCCTCTGTCAATTGTTCCTTGTTTGGCTTTTTGCTCTTTTGAGCAGTGGTATTCAGTGTCTTCCCACTCCTCAGTTGAACTGCTTGACATTCCTCTGTTATCTGTTTAGATATTTGCTGTTTTGCTTGATTCAACTGCAGTTCTATGTTCTTGTTAGCAACTTTAGTTTCATAGAGCATCTCTTTAAATTCTGCTAACTGTTCTGTCATCAGGAGCAATTGCTGATTAAGCTCAAATATCTGTTCTTGAGGATTAGGGTCAGTGACTACTGTCATGACTTCCTCTTCTAGAGAGAACTCATTGCTAGAGTACAAATATTGGTTTCTAGCAACAGTGTCTATAAGCTCTTGAGCTTCTTCAATTGTCTTCCTCATGTGTATAGATCCACCAGCTGAGTGGTCTAAAGACATCTGAGCTTTTTCTATAAGCCCATAGTAGAAGATGTCTAACTGTACCCACTCTGAAAACATTTCAGAGGGGCATTTTCTTAGCATACCTCTATACCTCTCCCAAGCATTATAAAGGGATTCATTATCCTCTTGTTTAAAGCCTTGGATGTCCAGCCTTAGCTGTGTCATCCTCTTTGGAGGGTAAAAATGATTCAGGAATTTGTCTGATAACTGTTTCCATGTCTTTATGCTTGCTGTAGGTTGGTTATTCAACCACCTTTTAGTTTGATCTTTTACAGCAAATGGAAACAGTAATAGTCTGTAGACATCCTGATCCACCTCTTTATCATGTACTGTGTCAGCAATTTGTAAGAACTGTGCCAGAAACTCAGTAGGCTCTTCCTGAGGAAGGCCGGAATACTGGCAATTTTGCTGCACTATGATAATGAGTTGATGATTTAGCTCAAAGCTGCTTGCTTTGATGGGAGGCGTGCAGATGCTACTCCCATATGCAGCTGTAATGGGGTTAGCATATGACCCCAGAGTCCTTCTGGACTGATCAATCCCACTTAGGTCCATAATGGATAAAGGGAAATGATATGGACTGCCAATAGATAAATTTTGTTTTTTTTTTTGAATTAACCGAAAAATAAAATAAAAACAAAAGGAAAATAAAAAAAATTCGAAAATTGAAAGAAAATAAGATCAAAGCAAATTGAAAACTGAATCAAGTAGTTAATTAAGAAGATTTTGAGATTAGCAATTAGAAAGATATGATTGAAAAATTTTTATGAAAAAGATTTGATTTTTGAAAAGAGGAAAGAGAAAAACAACAAAATGACACCAAACTTAAAATTTTTAGAAAATCAAACACAATTTTTCGAAAATTTTTAAGAGAAAAACACAAAGAGGACACCAAACTTAGAACTTTTACGGATCAAAAAGGGATTAAGGACATGCAAAATCGAAAATTAAAAGAAAAACAAAAGCATGCAATTGACACCAAACTTAAAATATGAAACTAGACTCAACTAAAAGACTCTAAACCAATAAAAACAAAACAGTCCTAATCTAAGCAACAAGATAAGCCGTCAGTTGTCCAAACTCGAACAATCCCCGGCAACGGCGCCAAAAACTTGGTGCACGAAATTGCAATCACGCTTTTGCAACTCCGCACAACTAACCAGCAAGTGCACTGGGTCGTCCAAGTAATACCTTACGTGAGTAAGGGTCGATCCCACGGAGATTGTCGGCTTGAAGCAAGTTATGGTTATCTTGTAAATCTTAGTCAGGATATCAGAAATTATCAGGGTTGATTGTGAAAAGCAAAAGAACATGAAATAAGTACTTGTTATGCAGTAATGGAGAATAGGTTGAGGTTTTGGAGATGCTCCATCTTCTGAATCTCTGCTTTCCTACTGTCTTCTTCATCAAACACGCAAGGCTCCTTCCATGGCAAGCTGTATGTAGGGTTTCACCGTTGTCAGTGGCTACCTCCCATCCTCTCAGTGGAAATGTTCAATGCACCCTGTCACGGCACGGCTATCCATCTGTCGGTTCTCAATCAGGCCGGAATAGAATCCAGTGATTCTTTTGCGTCTGTCACTAACGCCACGCCTTCAGGAGTTTGAAGCTCGTCACAGTCATTCAATCATTGAATCCTACTCAGAATACCACAGACAAGGTTTAGACCTTCCGGATTCTCTTGAATGCCGCCATCAGTTCTAGCTTATACCACGAAGATTCTGATTAAAGAATCCAAGAGATATCTACTTAATCTAAGGTAGAACGGAGGTGGTTGTCAGGCACGCGTTCATGGTTGAGAATGATGATGAGTGTCACGGATCATCACATTCATCCGGTTTAAGAACAAGTAATATCTTAGAATGGAAGCAAGCATGATTGAATGAAAAACAGTAGTAATTGCATTAATCCATCAAGACACAGCAGAGCTCCTCACCCCCAACCATGGGGTTTAGAGACTCATGCCGTAGAAGGTACACAAAGAAACGTGTAAAGTGTCATGAGGTCCAGATACAATGTCAAAAGATCCTATTAATAGTGAACTAGTAATCCTAAGGTTTACAGAAATGAGTAAATGACAGAAAAATCCACTTCCGGGCCCACTTGGTGTGTGCTTGGGCTGAGCGTTGAAGCTTTCATGTGTAGAGACCTTTTCTGGAGTTAAACGCCAGCTTTCATGCCAGTTTGGGCGTTTAACTCCAAGTTTTATGCCAGTTCCAGCGTTAAACGCTGGAAATTCTGAGGCTGAATTGCCACGCCGGTTTGGGCCATCAAATCTTGGGCAAAGTATGGACTATTATACATTGCTGGAAAGCCCAGGATGTCTACTTTCCAATGCCGTTGAGAGCGCGCCAATTGGGCTTCTGTAGCTCCAGAAAATCCACTTCGAGTGCAGGGAGGTCAGAATCTAACAGCATCTGCAGTCCTTTTCAGTCTCTGAATCAGATTTTTGCTCAGGACCCTCAATTTCAGCCAGAAAATACCTGAAATCACAGAAAAACACACAAACTCATAGTAAAGTCCAGAAAAGTGAATTTTAACTAAAAACTAATAAAAATATACTAAAAACTAACTAGATCATACTAAAAACATACTAAAAACAATGCCAAAAAGTGTACAAATTATCCGCTCATCAATAAGATAAGTTAGTTATCTTATCTTATCTTTATCTTTAAGTGAGGTCATCTTATCTTTAAGGGAACCGCCCTTCTCTCTGTAGGCTTGGGCTGCCTTAGGATTTAGGGCGTGTTCCTCTATTTGGGCCCTTCGTTTGGACTTTCCTGTGACTTGGCCGAGTTTTTTGAGGAGAGGTCGGTTTGTCCTGACCTGAAGAGGTCGGTCGCTTTGTCTGTCGAACATCCCGGGTCGGACAGCTCGACCCAGGGTATGAACAGTGCCCCTGCTTGAGCTCGGTCTTTCTGTTGAGGTCGAGTTTTTGACTTCGGTCCTTTCTTCAGTGAAGTCGAACTCAAGCATTTGGTCGATTCCTTTCTCTGTAGAGTCCTTTGAATGTAGAACGTTTTCCTCTAAAAGCGCGCGCTTTTTGTAGTAGCGCTTTTTTGGGAACGCAAGTAGTTTTAATATCCGCATTTAATTGGCATTAATTGCCCCATTCTCTCTTGGCTTTTATTTTTAATCTCTTTAATCAAAAAACGGTTTCTCTTCTTTACTTTTTCTCCGTAACTCCTCCCTTTTCTCTCTCATTTTCTATTTCTCGCCCAGAGCTTTGTAATTTCTTCTTTGTGACGTCTGTTCTGCTACTGTGTTTTCGGAAGAGGGCTGATTCCACATTTTCTCCTTCTGTCTTTGCATTCTTCCACTTCGAGGGGGTGGCTTTGTTGCTTTTGCTATTTCAGCTTTCTTCGAGGTTTTCTTCTATTCTCCAGGTTAGTCCCATTTCGTGTTTCCTTGTTTATTTCTGACTTTGTGATGGATTTTTCCTTTTGATCTTCCTTTTGGAGAAAGTTTGGATCTTTCTGTTTTTATTGTGCTTGTCTTGTTGCATGCTATGGTTTTTTCTCTTTTTCGGTGCGAATCTTTTTGTTTTGCTTGAATCTTTTTCTTTTGCATGTTGCCGCTGTTTCTGTTTATGCCTTGGATGATGATTTTTGCTTGATTTTGAAAAGCTTGTGCTATTGCTGTTTTTCCTTTGGTCTTTTTGGTGTTCTGATGAACTGTAGCAGTAGTGTTGGTAAACTGTAGGAGCAATGCTTTTCCTGATAAACTGTAGAAGGGTGGAGCTGTTTTTCCTTTGCTTCCTTCGCTTTCTTTTCTGGACTTTATTCTGATGAGTGCCGAGATGTAGATTGTAGAAATGATTTTGAGGACCCTTCTTGTTTACTGCCTCCAAGGGATGCTCCAAGACTTTTTTTCTTGAGTCTTTGGAGTTTTTCCCTTTTTGGTTAATCCGTCCGTTTGAGATGTTTTGACCCATGTCCGAGATGTTTTTAAGTAATCCACTCTTCTTTTCTTTTTGTAGGATTTTAGTTGGCCTCATGTTTTCCCGAAATAACGTTGTAGAGATGCCTTCCCAGGTTCCTGCGGGTATGGCCGATTGGGTGGACTCCATGGTTCTCCTGTGTGTCTCGCTGGCTGATTCTGAGTTTTGTGCTCAGCTTAGGCAGTTTTATAGTGTCTGTAGCAACTCTGGTGACGAGAAGAACTATGAACTTGTTCCTTCTTCTTCTGACGAGAGAGTCTGTTTTTCAACTCGGGTTGTTGATGGTCGCCCTTTCTTTTATGTTTATGACTTTTTCTTTGGTCCGCTGGGTAGTACTCTTCCTTTTACTCAATTTGAAACTGACCTGTTATGGTCTTGTAATATTGCTCCCTCTCAACTTCACCCTAATTCCTGGGGTTTTATAAAGATTTTTCAATTGTTGTGCAATAGTTTTGGTATCCCTGCTTCTCAATCTCTCTTTTTCTACCTGTTTGTCTTGACTAAGCCCGGAGTGGTAAAAAAGAAGGCAGCTTGGGTCTCCTTTCGCTCTACCCAAGGAAAAAAGGTCTTTTCCATGTTTGACGAGTCATTCCATGATTTTAAAAACTACTTTTTCAAGGTCCGAGCTGTTGAAGGAGCTCGGCCATTTTTTCTGGACGAAAATGATGAGCCTGCCTTTCCCCTGGAATGGCAAGAAGATGTGAGGGTCTCCAGGTATTCTTGGGACATGTTGGATGAGGCTGAGCGGGCCTTTGTGACTGTTTTGGAAGAGCGCTGGGGTCAGCCTCCCCATCTTGATACAAAGAAATTTCTAACCAATCCTTCTCTTCTTCGAACTGAACCGGGTATCTTGTGTTTTCTTTGCTATCTGTTTATGTTTACCTGTAGCTGTATTTCCAACTTGTTCGATTTGTAGCTTGACTTCTGTTTTATTTGCAGAAGCAATGAAAAATAACGAATCCATGAAGGCCTTTAAGAGGGCGCAGAAGGCGACTGCTGCCAGAAATATTGCCGCTAAGGCGGCTGGGGAGGGGTCCTCCCAAGTACGCGAGAAGCCATCGATGCCGAGCTCCCCTATAGTGAGGAAAGCGATTCCGACACCTCGGGTCCGCTTGGTGGATCCTCATCCTGCTTCTGCCGTTCCATCTGCTGCCCCTCCAAGTAAGAAGCAAAAGACGGTTGAGCCCTTCGACCTTAATGCCCATGACTTCAACACCATCGAGTTCATAGATCAACAAATTGGGCCCTATGGTACCTTTTCGATGGATGATGTGTCCATCCTCCATCATTTGGAATTTATGGCCCGGAATCACGTGCAGATGGCGTTTATGGTGGCCACTATACACCGGACTGCTCAAAGTCTCCCTCTTCATGCCACCAAGGCATTTATGGAGGAGGCAAAGCAAGAGTTTGACCGGATGAAGGGGCTGAAGGAGGAGCTTGAATTAAAGGTGACCAAGTTAGAGAAGGATCTAGAGAATGAGAAGGCGAGTTCCCTTTCATTGGCGACTTCTTTGAGGTTGGCCGAGGACACAGCTCTGATGCATAAAGATAGTTATGTTACAACTTATCGGGAGGTGATGCGTCTGAGGGGGGAGTTGGACAGTGCTCAGGAGGATTATTCTGAGCTCCACGGTCATCTTGTCGGCAGCGTGACTGCTGCTTACGAGAACTTGAAGGAGCAAGTTCGGGTCATTGCTCCCGAGGCCGATCTTACCCTTTTCAGTTTAGATAATGTTGTCAGAGATGGCAAGATTGTCCCTGATGACGAGGGTGATGATGACGCTGATCCTCCTCCTGTGTCCTCTGCCAAAGTGTCGACTACCTCTGCTCCTCCGGTTGCACCTGATTCGGATTGCCAAGTTCTGAACCGGGAGGATGGAACTGTAGACGCCGTGCCTATTCAGACTCGTCCTCCTTCTCCTTGTCCTGATACTGCCAAAGATGCTCCTGATGTTTGCTGACCTTTTTCTGGATTCTCATGTTAGTTGGCCCGGCTTGTGGGCTCTTTAAAACTTTTATTTACTGACGTTTTCTGGTTGTTTTGTCTGGCAACCTTTTGAAAAACAAAAGTAGCTCGTTATCCTTTTTTGATGGCCTCCGAGGCTTTTAGAACTTTGTAGATCATATCAAGGTTTTTGATATTTTCTTCTTTTTTCTGAGAATGTTGGTCCTTGCAATTTGACTTTTTTGGATTGCCTCGTGCTTATCGCTTGGATCCTCTATATTTGTGTGGATCCGACTTGTTTTCTCGTTTTTGTAGGTATTTTTGGTGTTTTTCCAACTGATTTCTTTGTGTTGATTCCCTTTATTTCTGTAATCCTCTTTCCTGGACCTTCGTTAGGTCTCTTTTAGGGATTACTTTGCTCGTAGGAGTCCGACTTCATTTAGGTCGGTCTCTTCTGAATTATACCTTTTTAGTAGCAGGAGTCCGACTTTGTTATGTCGGTCTCCTTTAAGTTATAGCGTAATCCTCTTTCTTGGATCTTTATTAGATCTCTTTCAGGGACTACTTGTATAACTTTTTAATGATAGGAGTCCGATTTGGTTATGTCGATCTCCTTTAAGTTATTTCTCGTAGTCCTCTTTCTTGGATCTTTGTCAGATCTCTTTCAAGGACTACTTGTATAACTTTTTAATGATAGGAGTCCGATTTGGTTATGTCGGTCTCCTTTAAGTTATTTCTCGTAGTCCTCTTTCTTGGATCTTTGTCAGATCTCTTTCAGAGACTACTTGTATAACTTTTTAATGATAGGAGTCCGATTTGGTTATGTCGGTCTCCTTTAAGTTATTTCTCGTAGTCCTCTTTCTTGGATCTTTGTCAGATCTCTTTCAGGGACTACTTGTATAACTTTTTTGTTTTGGGCTGACTTTGTTATGTCAGGCCCTTCTAAGTTAAAGTAATCCTCTTTAATAGGGTTGGCCAGACCTCTTTCCAGGGTTTACTTGTAACTTGGGTTGACTTGGTCCGATTTCTGAATGTTGGCCAGTCTTTTAAGTTATTATATTAGCTATCCGTAAGACCTCGTCAGGTTCTTTTTTTGGATTGCTTTCGATAAATTCTTGCATTATTCTGTGTTTCATCTTTGCCGATTTGTAGAAAATGGTTGGCGTCTTTAGATCGTCCTTTGGGTGAATCGCGTTTTCACCTTATTCGGACGATTGTCTTTATCGTGGTCGCGCAGTGAATTTATTTTTCACTTTCTGCCGACCTGTTGCTTTATAATCGAACGATGAATACTTCAGATTAATGCGTCTTGGAATCGTGTAGAATATCTAAATAAACTTTTTTCAAAGAAAAAATGCAAATATATACATGTGGGAATTCCCTTGTTCCTAGGTCTCGACATGGTGCTTCATTAAAAAACCTTTTCAGGAAAAAGAGCGCATCCATTTAGTGAGATCCTTTACCTTTCCTAACTGTAATATCTTCTTAGGTTGCAGGCGTGCCATGATCGAGGAAGCTCCCTTCCATCAAGCTCGGACAGTCTGTAGTAGCCCTTCCCCAGTACTTCAATGACTCGGTAAGGTCCTTTCCAGTTTGCTGTCAGCTTTCCTTCTCCAGGTCGAGTTGTTCCAATATCATTTCTGATTAGGATGAGATCATTCTCTGCGAAACTTCTCGGTACTACCTTTTGATTATATCTGGAGGCCATTCGTCGCTTTAGAGCTTCTTCCCTGATCCGAGCTCTTTCTTGGATTTCGGGTAGCAAGTCGAGCTCTTCTCTCTGAAGTTGGGAGTTTGCTTGTTCATTGTAGTGGACTACTCGGGGAGATCCTTCTTCGATTTCTATTGGAATTATTGCCTCCACTCCGTATGCTAGTCGGAATGGTGATTCGTTTATAGTAGAATGGGGTGTTGTTCGGTATGCCCATAGGACTTGTGGTAGTTCCTCGGCCCAAGCTCCCTTTGCTTCTTGTAGCCTCCGCTTTAGTCCGGCCAATATGACTTTGTTGGCCGCTTCGGCTTGTCCATTGGCTTGGGGATGTTCGACGGAGGTGAATTGGTGTTTTATGTTCAAGTCGGCCACCAATTTTCTGAAGCCTGCCTCTGTAAATTGGGTACCGTTGTCCGTGGTGATGGAGTATGGTACCCCGAACCTCGTAATAATGTTCCTATATAGGAATTTTCGACTTCTTTGAGCGGTGGCGTTGGCCAGGGGTTCTGCCTCGATCCATTTTGTGAAATAGTCTACTCCTACTATGAGGAATTTTACTTGTCCTGATCCCTGTGAAAAGGGTCCGAGAAGGTCGAGTCCCCATTTCGCAAATGGCCAGGGTGAGGTTACGCTGATGAGCTTTTCTGGTGGAGCAATGTGAAAGTTGGCATGCTTCTGGAATGGTGGACATGTCCTTACAAATTCCATAGCCTCCTTTTGTAGAGTTGGCCAATAGAATCCCGCCCGGAGTACCTTTTTGGTGAGAGCTTGTGCTCCGAGATGATTCCCACAAATGCCACTGTGTATTTCCTCCAAGACTTCCTTTGTATTGGAAGTTGGTACGCATTTTAGTAAAGGTGTTGATATTCCTCTCTTGTACAGTGTGTTGTTTATGATAGTGTAGTATTGTGCCTCCCTTTTCAGTCTCTTTGCCTCTTTTTCATCTGTAGGGAGTTCTTCTGTTTTGAGGTAGTTTATTATGGGGGTCATCCATCCTTGATCCCGACCTATTATGGCTAGCATTCTTTCTTCTTCTGCTATTGACGGGTTATGTAATACCTCTTGGATGAGGCTTCTGTTGTTGCCCCCTGGTTTGGTGCTGGCTAATTTTGAAAGGGCGTCAGCTCGGGCATTTTGCTCACGAGGTATGTGGTGGATCCTATATTCCCCGAGTTGTCCGAGCTGTTCTTTGGTTTTATCCAAAAAAATTTTCATGGTCGGATCTTTGGCTTGGTAGTTTCCTGTTATTTGTGAGGTGATGACTTGTGAGTCACTGTAGATGTTGAGCTTCCGGGCTCCAACCTCTCTAGCCAGCTTTAGACCAGCTAATAATGCTTCGTATTCTGCCTGGTTGTTTGAGGCCGGGAATCCGAATTTAAGGGAGAGCTCAAGTTGAGTTCCTTGGTTGCTCTCAACTATCACACCCGCACCACTTCCTGTTTTATTCGAGGATCCGTCTACGTATATGTTCCATTCTAGGGAAATTTCCGGGATGTCTGTAAATTCTGCGATGAAGTCGGCCAGGTGTTGCGATTTGATCGCTGTACGCGCCTCGTATTGGAGATCGAATTCGGATAACTCAATTGCCTATTGTAGGATTCTTCCTGCTAGATCTATTTTCTGCAATATTCCTTTTATGGGTTGGTTAGTTCGAACTTTAATGGTATGCGCTTGGAAATACGGGCGAAGCCGCCGGGATGTGAGGATCAGAGCGTAGGCAAACTTTTTCTATTTTCTGGTAGTTCAGCTCGGATCCCTGTAGTGCTTTGCTAATGAAGTAGACGGGTTTTTGCCCATGTTTGTCTTCTCTGACTAGTGCTGAGGCTATTGCCTGGCTCCCTACTGCGAGATATAATATGAGCAGTTCTCCTTCTCGTGGCCGAGATAGGATGGGTGGCCGTCCTAAGAACTCCTTGAAGTCTAGGAAGGCTTGCTCACATTCTGTTGTCCATTCAAACTGTTTTCCCTTTCTTAAAGTAGCATAGAAGGGAAGAGATCTTATCGCAGCTCCTGCTAAGAATCGGGATAGAGCGATCAACCTTCCGTTGAGTTGTTGTACTTCTTTGATACAGGTTGGGCTCTTCATGTTGAGTATGGCTCGACACTTGTCTGGATTTGCTTCAATCCCCCTTTGTGTGAGCATGAAGCCCAAGAATTTGCCGGCTTCTACTGCGAAGGTGCATTTTGCGGGATTGAGCCGCATGTTGTGATTCCTGATAGTAGAAAACACTTGAGTCAGGTCGGATAACAATGTATCTTCGCTTTGTGTCTTTATCAACATATCGTCTACATAAACTTCCATGATTTTTTCGATATGATCTGCGAAAACTTTATTCATTAGCCTTTGATAAGTAGCTCCTGCGTTTTTGAGACCAAAAGGCATCACGATGTAACAGTAGTTTGCTTTCGGTATTAGGAACGAGGTTTTTTCTTGATCTGGTGGGTACATGGGGATTTGGTTGTACCCTGAATATGCGTCCATGAATGAGAGATACTTATATCCTGATGAAGCATCCACTAGAGCATCGATGCTTGGGAGTGGATAGGGGTCTTTTGGGCAAGCTTTGTTGAGATCGGTGTAGTCGGTGCACATTCGCCACTTCCCATTTGACTTTTTCACCAAGACGACGTTTGCTAGCCATAGTGGATATTTGACTTCCCTTATGAACCCGGCCTCAAGTAACGCTTGTACTTGTTCTTCTACAACCTGAGCTCGTTCTGGTCCAAGTTTTCTTCGTCTTTGTTGTACCGGCCGGGATCCTGGATAAACTGCCAATTTGTGGCTCATTAGTTCGGAATCAATACCTGGCATGTCGGCAGCTTTCCATGCGAAGAGATCAACATTATCTCGTAGGAACCGTATTAGTGATTCCTTTATGTCTCCTTTCAGGATCGTGCCAATATTAGTTGTTTTATCCGAGGTGTCTCCGATCTGGATTCTTTCTACTTCTCTTTCGGGTTGTGGTCGGAATTCTTCTCGCCTCTGAACTCCACCGAACTCGATTGTATGGAACTCTCCTCCTTCACCTCGGAGGTTTAGGCTTTCGTTATAACAGCGACGTGCCATTTTTTGATCTGCCTTTATTGTAGCTATCCCTTCCGCAGTTGGGAATTTCATACATAGATGTGGGGTTGAAACTATTGCGCCGAGTTGATTTAACGTTGTCCGACCTATTAAGGCATTGTAGGCTGAGCTTACATCGACCACGATGTAGTCTATCTTGAGTGTTCTGGATTGGTTCCCCTTTTCGAAGGTTGTATGCAGCGATACGTATCCTAGCGGTTGAACTGGGGCATCTCCTAGTCCGAACAGGCTGTTCGGGTATGCTCTTAGCTCTTTTTCGTCTAGACCGAGTTTGTCGAAGGCAGTTTTGAATAAGATGTCTGCAGAGCTTCCCTGGTCAATTAATGTACGGTGAAGGCCTAGGTCACACAAGGCCTTCTTGAAGGTCATGGTACCTATGGTACAAGGTATAGAAAACTTCCCAGGATCCTGCCTCTTTTGGGGCAGTTTATGCCTAGACAAGTCATCCAGTTCTTTGGTGAGCAAGGGAGGTTCATCTTCCCAAGTCTCATTTCCAAATAACTTGTCATTTAGCTTCATGATTGCTCCAAGGTATTTAGCAACTTGCTCTTTAGTGACATACTCATCCTCTTCAGAGGAGGAATACTCATCAGAGCTCATGAATGGCAGAAGTAAGTCCAATGGAATCTCTATGGTCTCAATTTGAGCCTCAGATTCCCATTGTTCCTCATTGAGGAACTCAGAGGAGGTTGGTACACGCCCACTGAGGTCTTCCTCAGTGGCGTCCACCTCCTTTCTTTCCTCCCAGAATTCGGCCATGTTAATGGCCTTGCACTCTCCCTTTGGATTTTCTTCTGTATTACTTGGGAGAGTGCTAGGAGGGAGTTCAGTAACTTTCTTGCTCAGCTGACCCACTTGTCCTTCCAAATTTCTGATGGAGGACCTTGTTTCATTCATGAAACTTTGAGTGGTCTTTATTAGATCAGAGACCATTGTTGCTAAGTCAGAAGTACTCTGCTTAGAACTCTCTGTCTGTTGCTGAGAAGATGATGGAAAAGGCTTGTTGTTACCAGGCCTGTTTCTTCCACCATTATTGTTATTGAAACCTTGTTGAGGTCTCTCTTGATTCTTCCATGAGAAATTTGGGTGATTTCTCCATGAAGAATTGTAGGTGTTTCCATAGGGTTCTCCTAGGTAATTCACCTCTTCCATTGAAGGGTTCTCAGGATCATAAGCTTCTTCCTCAGATGAAGCATCCTTAGTACTGTTTGGTGCATTTTGCATTCCAGACAGACTTTGAGAAATCAAATTGACTTGTTGAGTCAATATCTTGTTCTGAGCCAATATGGCATTCAGAGTGTCAATCTCAAGAACTCCTTTCTTCTGACTAGTCCCATTGTTCACAGGATTCCTTTCAGAAGTGTACATGAATTGGTTATTTGCAACCATTTCAATCAGTTCCTGAGCTTCTGCAGGCGTCTTCTTCAGATGAAGAGATCCTCCTGCAGAGCTATCCAAGGACATCTTGGATAGTTCAGAGAGACCATCATAGAAAATACCTATGATGCTCCATTCAGAAAGCATGTCTGAAGGACATCTTCTGATTAATTGTTTGTATCTTTCCCAAGCTTCATAGAGGGATTCTCCACCCTTCTGTCTGAAGGTTTGGACTTCCACTCTAAGCTTACTCCATCTTTGTGGTGGAAAGAACTTTGCCAAGAAGGCATTGACTAGCTTTTCCCAAGAGTCCAGGCTTTCCTTAGGTTGAGAATCCAACCATATTCTAGCTCTGTCTCTTACAGCAAAAGGGAATAGCATCAGTCTATAGACTTCAGGGTTAACCCCATTAGTCTTGACTGTGTCACAGATTTGCAAGAATTCAGCTAAAAACTGATGAGGATCTTCCATTGGAAGTCCATGGAACTTGCAATTCTGTTGCATTAGAGAAACTAATTGAGGCTTTAGCTCAAAGTTGTTTGCTCCAATGGCAGGGATAGAGATGCTTCTCCCATAGAAATCAGGAGTAGGTGCAGTAAAGTCACCCAGCACCTTCCTTGCATTGTTGGCATTGTTGTTGTTTTCGGCTGCCATGTCTTCTTCCTTGAAGAATTCGGTCAGGTCCTCAACAGAGAGTTGTGCTCTAGCTTCTCTTAGTTTTCGCTTCAAGGTTCTCTCAGGTTCAGGGTCAGCTTCAACAAGAATGCCTTTGTCTCTGCTTCTGCTCATAAGAAAGAGAAGAGAAAAAGAGAATGTGGAATCCTCTATGTCACAGTATAGAGATTCCTTGAAATGTCAGAGGAAAAGAGAAATAGAAAGAAGAAGGAGAAGGAGAATTCGAACTTTAATCAGATAAGGTTCGAATTGTGCATTTAGAAGGAGTAGTACTCCATAAATAGAAGGATGTGGGAAGGAGGGAAGAGAATTTTCGAAAATTCAATCAAAAGATTTTGAAAACATTTTGAAAATTTGATTGATAATTTTCGAAAATTCAAAGTGAGAAAGAAATCAAGTGATTTTTGAAAAAGAATTTGAAATTAGAAATTAAAAAGATTTGATTGAAAACTATTTTGAAAAAGATGTGATTGAAAAAAATTGATTGAAAAGTTATGGTTTTAAAAAGATATGATTGAAAAGATATGATTTGAAAACAATTTTAAAAGATATGGTTTGAAAACAATTTGAAAAGATATGAATTGAAAATAATTTGAAAAGATTTGATTTTAAAAACTAATGACTTGCCTAACAAGAAAAGATATGATTCATAAAACCTTCCTTAATAGAAAAGGCAAAAAATGTTCAATCAAATCATTAATTGTTAGTAAGTATCTTTGAAAAAGGAAAAAAATTGATTTTGAAAACATTTTGATTGAAAAGATATGATTTGAAAAAGATTTGGTTTTGAAAAACTTTGAAAACTTGAAAAAAATTGATTTTGAAAACAAAATCTTCCCCCTGGCACCATCCTGGCGTTAAACGCCCAGAATGGTATACATTCTGGCGTTTAACGCCCAAAATGCTACCTTTTTGGGCGTTAAACGCCCAACCAGGTACCCTGGCTGGCGTTTAAACGCCAGTCTGCCTTCTTCACTGGGCATTTTGAATGCTCAGCTTTTTCTGTATAATTCCTCTGCAGTATGTTCTAAATCTTCAATTCCTTGTATCATTGACTTGAAAAGACACAAATTAAAAATATTTTTGGATTTTTAATAATCAAAATGCAACAAGAATCAAATAACAATGCATGCAAGACACCAAACTTAGCAGTTTGTGTACTACTGACACTAACAATATGAGAATGCATATGAGACACACAAAATACTTCAAGTCAATAGAATTCAAAGATTAGAACACAAAATATATGCATGGATTCGAAAAATATAACAAAAACATGCATTTGACACCAAACTTAAGATGAGACTCTAGACTCAAACAAGAAATATTTTTGGATTTTTATGATTTTGCAAATTTTTTTGTATTTTTTCGAAAATCAAGTGGAAAAAGGTATCAAAATTCTTAATGAGAATTCCAGGAATCAGTGCAATGCTAGTCTAAGACTCCGGTCCAGGAATTAGACATGGCTTCACAGCCAGCCAAGCTTTCAAGGAAAGCTTCGGTCCAAAACACTAGACATGACCAAAGGTCAGCCAAGCCTTAGCAAATCACTGCTCCAAAAGCAGGATTGATACGAAATCAACAAGCTCTTGTGGTGATAAGTTGAAACCTCGGTCCAATCAGATTAGACATGGCTTCTCAGCCAGCCAGATTTCAACAAATCATCATGAAACTCTAGAATTCACCTTCAAGAATTTCGAAAAAAAATACCTAATCTAAGCAACAAGATGAACCGTCAGTTGTCCAGCCTAAACAATCCCGGGCAATAACACCAAAAATTTGATGTTGTTGCCGGATCTTGGCTCTGATGTTACCAAAGGCTTGCTCAAAACTAGAACAATCCCCGGCAACGGCGCCAAAAACTTGGTGCGCGAAATTGTGAACTATACTTTTTCACAACTCTCATAATCCCTGGTAATGGCTCCAAAAACTTGGTGCGCTCAATACCATGGCATTACACAACTTCGCACAACTAACCAGCAAGTGCACTGGGTCGTCCAAGTAATAAACCTTACGTGAGTAAGGGTCGATCCCACGGAGATTGTTAGTAATGAAGCAAGCTATGGTCATCTTGTAAATCTTAGTCAGGCAAACTCAGATATATATATGGTGATGAACGAAAATAACATAGAAGATAAAGATAGTGATACTTATGCATATCATTGGTGTATGAGCTTCAGACAAGTGTATGAAGATGCCTTCCCTTCCGTCTCTCTGCTTTCCTACAGCCTTCATCCAATCCTTTCTTACTCCTTTCCATGGCAAGCTCGTATAGGGTCTCACTGTTGTCAGCAGCTACCTCCCATCCGCGCAGTGAAAGCTAATGCACACACTCTGTCACAGTGCTGCCAATCACCGGTTTGGTTCCCTCCCCTACCGGAATAGAATAACTCTTTTGCGTCTGTCACTAACGCCCAGTAGGTTACAGGTTTGAAGCACGTCACAGTCATTCAATCATTGAATCCTACTCAGAATACCACAGACAAGGTTAGACCTTCCGGATTCTCTTGAATGCTGCCATCAGTTCTTGCCTATACCACGAAGACTCTGATCTCACGGAATGGCTGGCTCGTTTGTCAGGCGAGCACTCGGTTGTCAGGCGATCAACCATGCATCATGCAATCAAAAATCCAAGAGATATTCACTAAGCCTCGGATGCGTGTAGAACAAGAATGGTTGTCAGTCACCTTGTTCATGAGTGAGAATGGTGATGGGCGTCAATCATCACCTTCATCATGTTGAAGAACAAGTGATATCTTGGATAAAGAACAAGTGGAATTTGAATGGAAGAACAATAGTAATTGCATTAATACTCGAGGTACAGCAGAGCTCCACACCTTAATCTATGGTGTGTAGAAACTCCACCGTTGAAAATACATAAGAACAGGGTCTAGGCATGGCCGAATGGCCAGCCTCCCAAAAGTCTCTCCTCTGATCTAAAATTGATCAAAAGATATCTAGAGATCTAAAAGTGATCAAAAGATATATATACACTAGTAAAAGGTCCTACTTATAAGAAACTAGTAGCCTAGGGTGTACAGAAATGAGTAAATGACATAAAAATCCACTTCCGGGCCCACTTGGTGTGTGCTTGGGCTGAGCAATGAAGAAATTTCGTGTAGAGACCCTCCTTGGAGTTAAACGCCAGCTTTAGTGCCAGTTTGGGCGTTTAACTCCCAATTAGGTGCCAGTTCCGGCGTTTAACGCTGGAATTTCTTGAGGTGACTTTGAACGCCGGTTTGGGCCATCAAATCTTGGGCAAAGTATGGACTATATATTGCTGGAAAGCCCAGGATGTCTACTTTCCAACGCCGTTGAGAGCGCGCCAATTGGGCTTCTGTAGCTCCAGAAAATCCGCTTCGAGTGCAGGGAGGTCAGAATCCAACAGCATCTGCAGTCCTTTTGAGTCTCAGAATCAGATTTTTGCTCAGGTCCCTCAATTTCAGCCAGAAAATACCTGAAATCACAGAAAAACACACAAACTCATAGTAAAGTCCAGAAAAGTGAATTTTAACTAAAAACTAATAAAAATATAATAAAAACTAACTAAAAGATACTAAAAACATACTAAAAACAATGCCAAAAAGTATACAAATTATCCGCTCATCACAACACCAAACTTAAATTGTTGCTTGTCCTCAAGCAACTGAAAATCAAATAAGATAAAAAAGAAGAGAATATGCAATGAACTCCAAAAACATCTATGAAGATCAGTGTTAATTAGATGAGCGGGGCTTTTAGCTCTTTGTCTCTGAATAGTTTTGGCATCTCACTCTATCCCTTGTAATCCAGAATGGTTGGCTTCTTTAGGAACTTAGAATCCAGATAGTGTTAATGATTCTCTTAGTAAAGTATGATGATTCTTGAACATAGCTATTTATTGAGTCTTGGCTGTGGCCCAAAGCACTCTGTCTTCCAGTATTACCACCGGATACATACATGCCACAGACACATAATTGGGTGAACCTTTTCAGATTGTGACTCAGCTTTGCTAAAGTCCCCAATTAGAGGTGTCCAGGGTTCTTAAGCACACTCTTATTTGCCTTGGATCACAACTCTTATTCTTTCTTTTTTTCTTTCTTTTTCGTTTTTTTTTTCGGCTTTTTTTTTTTTGAAATGCTTTTTCTTGCTTCAAGAATCATTTTATTGATTTTTCAGATCCTCAGTAACATGTCTCCTTTTTCATCATTCTTTCAAGAGCCAACATTCATGAACCACAAATTCAAAAGACATATGCACTGTTCAAGCATACATTCAGAGAACAAAAGTGTTGCCACCACATCAAGATAATTAAACTGCTATAAAATTCAGAATTCATGCAATTCTTTCCTTTTCAATTAAGCACATTTTTATTAAAGAAAGGTGATGGATTCATAGGACATTCATAACTTTAAGGCATAGACACTAAGACACTAATGATCACAAGACACAAACATGGGTAACATAAGGCATAAAAAATCGAAAAACAGAAGAATAGAGAACAAGGAAATCAAGGAACGGGTCCACCTTAGTGATGGCGGCTCTTTCTTGCTCTTGAAGATCCTATGGAGTGCTTGAGCTCCTCAATGTCTCTTCCTTGTCTTTGTTGCTCCTCCCTCATGATTCTTTGATCTTCTCTAATTTCATGAAGGATGATGGAGTGTTCTTGATGCTCCACCCTCAGTTGTCCCATGTTGGAACTCAACTCTCCTAGGGAGGTGTTTAGTTGCTCCCAATAGTTTTGTGGAGGAAAATTCATCCCTTGAGGAATCTCAGGGATCTCATGATGAGTGAGGTCTCTTGTGTACTCCATCCTTTTCTTGGTGATGGGCTTGTCCTCATTAATGGGAATGTCTCCCTCTATGTCAACTCCAACTGAATAACAGAGGTGACAAATGAGATGAGGAAAGGCTAACCTTGCCAAGGTGGAGGTCTTGTCCGCCACCTTATAGAGTTCTTGGGCTATAACCTCATGAACCTCTATTTCTTCTCCAATCATGATACTATGGATCATGATGGCCCGGTCTATGGTAACTTCGGACCGGTTGCTAGTGGGGATGATTGAGCGTTGTATGAACTCCAACCATCCTCTAGCCACGGGCTTGAGGTCATGCCTTCTCAATTGGACCGGCTTTCCTCTTGAATCTTGCTTCCATTGTGCGCCCTCTTCACATATGACTGTGAGGACTTGGTCCAACCTTTGATCAAAGTTGACCCTTCTAGTGTAAGGATGCTCATCTCCTTGCATCATAGGCAAGTTGAACGCCACCCTCACACTCTCCGGACTAAAATCCAAGTATTTCCCCCGAACCATAGTGAGATAATTCTTTGGATTCGGGTTCACACTTTGGTCATGGTTCTTTGTGATCCATGCATTGGCATAGAACTCTTGAACCATCAAGATTCCGACTTGTTGAATGGGGTTGGTAAGAACTTCCCAACCTCTTCTTCGGATCTCATGGCGGATCTCCGGATATTCACCCTTTTTGAGTGAAAAGGGGACTTCGGGGATCACCTTCTTCAAGGCCACAATTTCATAGAAGTGGTCTTGATGCACCCTTGAGAGGAATCTATCCATCTCTCATGACTCGGAGGTGGAAGCTTTTGCCTTCCCTTTCCTCTTTCTAGAGGTTTCTCCGGCCTTGGATGCCATAAATGGTTATGGAAAAACGAAAAAAAAGCAATGCTTTTACCACACCAAACTTAAAATGTTTGCTCGTCCTCGAGCAAAAGAAGAAAGAAGGGAGTAGAAGAAGAAGAAATGAGGAAGAGGGGAGGTGGTAGTGTTTTCGGCCAAGAAGGGTAAGAAAGGGTGTTTAGGTTGTGTGAAAATGAAGGGTTGAAGAAGGGTATTTATAGGAAAGAGGGGGGTAAAGGTTCGGCCATTAGGGTGGGTTTGGGAGGGAAAGTGGTTTGAATTTGAAGGGTGAGGTTGGTGGAGAGAAAGATGGGATTTGATGGGTGAGGGGTTTTTGGGGAAGAGGTATTGAGGTGATTGGTGAATGGGGGAAGAAGAGAGAGAGTGATGGTAGGGTCCTGTGGGGTCCACAGATCCTGTAGTGTCAAGGAAAAGTCATCCCTGCACCAAAAGTTGCTCAAAATCACGTTTTGAGCCATTTCTGGCGTTAAACGCCGGGCTGGTGCCCATTCCTGGCGTTTAACGCCAGGTTCTTGCCCTTTACTGGCGTTTAACGCCAGTCTGGTGCCCCTTTCTGGCGTTAAACGCCCAGAATGGTGCCAGACTGGGCGTTAAACGCCCAACAGCAAGGCTTACTGGCGTTTGAACGCCAGCAGCTTCTTCCTCCAGGGTGTGCTGTTTTTCTTCCTTTTTCATTCTGTTTTTGCTTTTTTCATTATTTTTGTGACTTATTATGATCATCAACCTACAAAAAAGATAAAATAACAAAAGAAAATAATTAATTATAAAACATTGGGTTGCCTCCCAACAAGCGCTTCTTTAATGTCATTAGCTTGACAGAGGACTCCCATGGAGCCTCAGAAACACTCAGAACCTTGTTGAAACCTCCCAACACCAAACTTAGAGTTTGAATGTGGGGTTTCAACACCAAACTTAGAGTTTGGTTGTGGCCTCCCAACACCAAACTTAGAGTTTGACTGGGGGCTCTGCTTGGCTCTGTTTTGAGAGAAGCTCTTCATGCTTCCTCTCCATGATGACAGAGGGATATCCTTGGGCCTTAAACACCAAGGGTTCTTCATTCACTTGAATGATCAACTCTCCTCTATCAACATCAATCACAGCCTTGCTGTGGCTAGGAAGGGTCTGCCAAGGATGATAGATTCATCCATGCACTTCCCAGTCTCTAGGACTATGAAGTCAGTAGGGATGTAATGGTCTTCAATCTTCACCAAAACATTCTCTACAAGTCCATGAGCTTGTTTTCTTGAATTGTCTGCCATCTCCAATGAGATTCTTGCAGCTTGCACCTCAAGGATCCCTAATTTCTCCATTACAGAGAGGGGCATGAGGTTTACACTTGACCCTAGGTCACACAAGGCCTTCTTGAAGGTCATGGTACCTATGGTACAAGGTATAGAAAACTTCCCAGGATCCTGCCTCTTTTGGGGCAGTTTATGCCTAGACAAGTCATCCAGTTCTTTGGTGAGCAAGGGAGGTTCATCTTCCCAAGTCTCATTTCCAAATAACTTGTCATTTAGCTTCATGATTGCTCCAAGGTATTTAGCAACTTGCTCTTTAGTGACATACTCATCCTCTTCAGAGGAGGAATACTCATCAGAGCTCATGAATGGCAGAAGTAAGTCCAATGGAATCTCTATGGTCTCAATTTGAGCCTCAGATTCCCATTGTTCCTCATTGAGGAACTCAGAGGAGGTTGGTACACGCCCACTGAGGTCTTCCTCAGTGGCGTCCACCTCCTTTCTTTCCTCCCAGAATTCGGCCATGTTAATGGCCTTGCACTCTCCCTTTGGATTTTCTTCTGTATTACTTGGGAGAGTGCTAGGAGGGAGTTCAGTAACTTTCTTGCTCAGCTGACCCACTTGTCCTTCCAAATTTCTGATGGAGGACCTTGTTTCATTCATGAAACTTTGAGTGGTCTTTATTAGATCAGAGACCATTGTTGCTAAGTCAGAAGTACTCTGCTTAGAACTCTCTGTCTGTTGCTGAGAAGATGATGGAAAAGGCTTGTTGTTACCAGGCCTGTTTCTTCCACCATTATTGTTATTGAAACCTTGTTGAGGTCTCTCTTGATTCTTCCATGAGAAATTTGGGTGATTTCTCCATGAAGAATTGTAGGTGTTTCCATAGGGTTCTCCTAGGTAATTCACCTCTTCCATTGAAGGGTTCTCAGGATCATAAGCTTCTTCCTCAGATGAAGCATCCTTAGTACTGTTTGGTGCATTTTGCATTCCAGACAGACTTTGAGAAATCAAATTGACTTGTTGAGTCAATATCTTGTTCTGAGCCAATATGGCATTCAGAGTGTCAATCTCAAGAACTCCTTTCTTCTGACTAGTCCCATTGTTCACAGGATTCCTTTCAGAAGTGTACATGAATTGGTTATTTGCAACCATTTCAATCAGTTCCTGAGCTTCTGCAGGCGTCTTCTTCAGATGAAGAGATCCTCCTGCAGAGCTATCCAAGGACATCTTGGATAGTTCAGAGAGACCATCATAGAAAATACCTATGATGCTCCATTCAGAAAGCATGTCTGAAGGACATCTTCTGATTAATTGTTTGTATCTTTCCCAAGCTTCATAGAGGGATTCTCCACCCTTCTGTCTGAAGGTTTGGACTTCCACTCTAAGCTTACTCCATCTTTGTGGTGGAAAGAACTTTGCCAAGAAGGCATTGACTAGCTTTTCCCAAGAGTCCAGGCTTTCCTTAGGTTGAGAATCCAACCATATTCTAGCTCTGTCTCTTACAGCAAAAGGGAATAGCATCAGTCTATAGACTTCAGGGTTAACCCCATTAGTCTTGACTGTGTCACAGATTTGCAAGAATTCAGCTAAAAACTGATGAGGATCTTCCATTGGAAGTCCATGGAACTTGCAATTCTGTTGCATTAGAGAAACTAATTGAGGCTTTAGCTCAAAGTTGTTTGCTCCAATGGCAGGGATAGAGATGCTTCTCCCATAGAAATCAGGAGTAGGTGCAGTAAAGTCACCCAGCACCTTCCTTGCATTGTTGGCATTGTTGTTGTTTTCGGCTGCCATGTCTTCTTCCTTGAAGAATTCGGTCAGGTCCTCAACAGAGAGTTGTGCTCTAGCTTCTCTTAGTTTTCGCTTCAAGGTTCTCTCAGGTTCAGGGTCAGCTTCAACAAGAATGCCTTTGTCTCTGCTTCTGCTCATAAGAAAGAGAAGAGAAAAAGAGAATGTGGAATCCTCTATGTCACAGTATAGAGATTCCTTGAAATGTCAGAGGAAAAGAGAAATAGAAAGAAGAAGGAGAAGGAGAATTCGAACTTTAATCAGATAAGGTTCGAATTGTGCATTTAGAAGGAGTAGTACTCCATAAATAGAAGGATGTGGGAAGGAGGGAAGAGAATTTTCGAAAATTCAATCAAAAGATTTTGAAAACATTTTGAAAATTTGATTGATAATTTTCGAAAATTCAAAGTGAGAAAGAAATCAAGTGATTTTTGAAAAAGAATTTGAAATTAGAAATTAAAAAGATTTGATTGAAAACTATTTTGAAAAAGATGTGATTGAAAAAAATTGATTGAAAAGTTATGGTTTTAAAAAGATATGATTGAAAAGATATGATTTGAAAACAATTTTAAAAGATATGGTTTGAAAACAATTTGAAAAGATATGAATTGAAAATAATTTGAAAAGATTTGATTTTAAAAACTAATGACTTGCCTAACAAGAAAAGATATGATTCATAAAACCTTCCTTAATAGAAAAGGCAAAAAATGTTCAATCAAATCATTAATTGTTAGTAAGTATCTTTGAAAAAGGAAAAAAATTGATTTTGAAAACATTTTGATTGAAAAGATATGATTTGAAAAAGATTTGGTTTTGAAAAACTTTGAAAACTTGAAAAAAATTGATTTTGAAAACAAAATCTTCCCCCTGGCACCATCCTGGCGTTAAACGCCCAGAATGGTATACATTCTGGCGTTTAACGCCCAAAATGCTACCTTTTTGGGCGTTAAACGCCCAACCAGGTACCCTGGCTGGCGTTTAAACGCCAGTCTGCCTTCTTCACTGGGCATTTTTGAATGCTCAGCTTTTTCTGTATAATTCCTCTGCAGTATGTTCTAAATCTTCAATTCCTTGTATCATTGACTTGAAAAGACACAAATTAAAAATATTTTTGGATTTTTAATAATCAAAATGCAACAAGAATCAAATAACAATGCATGCAAGACACCAAACTTAGCAGTTTGTGTACTACTGACACTAACAATATGAGAATGCATATGAGACACACAAAATACTTCAAGTCAATAGAATTCAAAGATTAGAACACAAAATATATGCATGGATTCGAAAAATATAACAAAAACATGCATTTGACACCAAACTTAAGATGAGACTCTAGACTCAAACAAGAAATATTTTTGGATTTTTATGATTTTGCAAATTTTTTTGTATTTTTTCGAAAATTAAGTGGAAAAAGGTATCAAAATTCTTAATGAGAATTCCAGGAATCAGTGCAATGCTAGTCTAAGACTCCGGTCCAGGAATTAGACATGGCTTCACAGCCAGCCAAGCTTTCAAGGAAAGCTTCGGTCCAAAACACTAGACATGACCAAAGGTCAGCCAAGCCTTAGCAAATCACTGCTCCAAAAGCAGGATTGATACGAAATCAACAAGCTCTTGTGGTGATAAGTTGAAACCTCGGTCCAATCAGATTAGACATGGCTTCTCAGCCAGCCAGATTTCAACAAATCATCATGAAACTCTAGAATTCACCTTCAAGAATTTCGAAAAAAAAATACCTAATCTAAGCAACAAGATGAACCGTCAGTTGTCCAGCCTAAACAATCCCGGGCAATAACACCAAAAATTTGATGTTGTTGCCGGATCTTGGCTCTGATGTTACCAAAGGCTTGCTCAAAACTAGAACAATCCCCGGCAACGGCGCCAAAAACTTGGTGCGCGAAATTGTGAACTATACTTTTTCACAACTCTCATAATCCCTGGTAATGGCTCCAAAAACTTGGTGCGCTCAATACCATGGCATTACACAACTTCGCACAACTAACCAGCAAGTGCACTGGGTCGTCCAAGTAATAAACCTTACGTGAGTAAGGGTCGATCCCACGGAGATTGTTAGTAATGAAGCAAGCTATGGTCATCTTGTAAATCTTAGTCAGGCAAACTCAGATATATATATGGTGATGAACGAAAATAACATAGAAGATAAAGATAGTGATACTTATGCATATCATTGGTGTATGAGCTTCAGACAAGTGTATGAAGATGCCTTCCCTTCCGTCTCTCTGCTTTCCTACAGCCTTCATCCAATCCTTTCTTACTCCTTTCCATGGCAAGCTCGTATAGGGTCTCACTGTTGTCAGCAGCTACCTCCCATCCGCGCAGTGAAAGCTAATGCACACACTCTGTCACAGTGCTGCCAATCACCGGTTTGGTTCCCTCCCCTACCGGAATAGAATAACTCTTTTGCGTCTGTCACTAACGCCCAGTAGGTTACAGGTTTGAAGCACGTCACAGTCATTCAATCATTGAATCCTACTCAGAATACCACAGACAAGGTTAGACCTTCCGGATTCTCTTGAATGCTGCCATCAGTTCTTGCCTATACCACGAAGACTCTGATCTCACGGAATGGCTGGCTCGTTTGTCAGGCGAGCACTCGGTTGTCAGGCGATCAACCATGCATCATGCAATCAGAAATCCAAGAGATATTCACTAAGCCTCGGATGCGTGTAGAACAAGAATGGTTGTCAGTCACCTTGTTCATGAGTGAGAATGGTGATGGGCGTCAATCATCACCTTCATCATGTTGAAGAACAAGTGATATCTTGGATAAAGAACAAGTGGAATTTGAATGGAAGAACAATAGTAATTGCATTAATACTCGAGGTACAGCAGAGCTCCACACCTTAATCTATGGTGTGTAGAAACTCCACCGTTGAAAATACATAAGAACAGGGTCTAGGCATGGCCGAATGGCCAGCCTCCCAAAAGTCTCTCCTCTGATCTAAAATTGATCAAAAGATATCTAGAGATCTAAAAGTGATCAAAAGATATATATACACTAGTAAAAGGTCCTACTTATAAGAAACTAGTAGCCTAGGGTGTACAGAAATGAGTAAATGACATAAAAATCCACTTCCGGGCCCACTTGGTGTGTGCTTGGGCTGAGCAATGAAGAAATTTCGTGTAGAGACCCTCCTTGGAGTTAAACGCCAGCTTTAGTGCCAGTTTGGGCGTTTAACTCCCAATTAGGTGCCAGTTCCGGCGTTTAACGCTGGAATTTCTTGAGGTGACTTTGAACGCCAGTTTGGGCCATCAAATCTTGGGCAAAGTATGGACTATTATATATTGCTGGAAAGCCCAGGATGTCTACTTTCCAACGCCGTTGAGAGCGCGCCAATTGGGCTTCTGTAGCTCCAGAAAATCCGCTTCGAGTGCAGGGAGGTCAGAATCCAACAGCATCTGCAGTCCTTTTGAGTCTCAGAATCAGATTTTTGCTCAGGTCCCTCAATTTCAGCCAGAAAATACCTGAAATCACAGAAAAACACACAAACTCATAGTAAAGTCCAGAAAAGTGAATTTTAACTAAAAACTAATAAAAATATAATAAAAACTAACTAAAAGATACTAAAAACATACTAAAAACAATGCCAAAAAGTATACAAATTATCCGCTCATCACATAGCATTTACAATGTCTTGATCATTCCTTTGTAGAGATAACTCATTAGTAACTTCTAAGATATTTTTCATCAAGTGCAAGTTAAAAATGAATTCAAAGGATTGAATGACATTCAATAAATGACATGCTTAAACTCTTTCTTCTGAATTATTTTCATCTTCCTCGACATATTCAAGAACATTAATCATAGAAAGAAATAAAAAAATTAATCTAAGTATAGTTCCATAGTGGGAATCCCATCTAGTGTCTCTAACTCTTTTTAAAGCTATTTCTTGATTCAAACTACGCCTACTAAAATTTTTTTCACTTTTTAATGCTTCAATTGTCTTAGTCATCTGACTATCACGAAGCATATCTCTTCGTTTACACGAAACTCCAATATTACACAAATTGGTTAACAAATTAAAAATAAAGCAATTTCAACTTATTTTTTTTGCAACCGTTACAAGAGCTAACTGAAGTTGGTGGGCAAAACAATGTACGTAGAAAGCATAAGAATTTTCTTTCAATATCAAAATTTTTAAACCATTAAAATCTCCTTGCATGTTACTTGCACTATCATATCCTTGTCCACGTACTCTTGATAAACTTAAAGTATATGTTTCTAATAATGACTCCAATGCTAATTTTAGAGATAAAACATTAGTATTAGAAACATAAACAAGACTAAGAAAATACTCCCTAACTTGTCCTTCTTTGTTCACATACCTTAAGCAAACTGACATTTGCTCCTTAATAGAAATGTCGCTGGCTTCATCAACCAATACAGCAAATAATCCATCCCCAAGATCATCAACAATAACTTTTTTGTTTCTCTTGCAGCAACTCTTACAATGTCTTTTTGGATTGAGGGTGCTATTAGTTTAAGATTTCCACGAGAATTTTTGAAAGCACGACCAATCTCTTCATTATGTTGCGCAAAAAAGTTTAGAAGTTCCAAAAAATTTTCTTGATTAACAGAATCATCTATCTCATCATTACCACGAAAGGCCAATCCTTATCGTAAAAGAAATTTAATACAATCAATTGTTGCTGTCAAGTGAATATGATCATTCTTTTTAGCTTGCTCATATTGTTTCTCAATAGCAATAGTGATGTGTTGTTTTGGTCTCATAAATGCTTCACATTTTCTCCAAACTTGATTATGAGCGCTATCATGAATCTCAACATGAATTTGTAGTTTCTCATTTTTTTTTAATTTGAAAAGCCATTTGTTACAAAAATATCACCACCTTTAGTCTCGGGTTTTATAAGATAACAACAAAGACAAAAAATAACATCTTTTGATATACTATACTCTAACCAATTGCCATAGTCATCAAACCAATTAGGATTAAATCTTCGAAAAGAAGAACCACATGCAGTTTATGAAAAATCATGAGTTCTTGATTGACAAGAACCTTTTTACAAATATGCACATCTAACTTTATTTCTATCATTCGGGTGATAACTTGAAATCTTTGGTCGTTGTCTTGGATCTGTTATAAGACTCTCTACTTCGAATTCTAAAAACCTCCTTTTATTAAAAGAGGCGATGGATTGTTTTGGGATCCAATCTCTAATGATGAGGTTCTTTTGAAATATTTCTCCATTACTAATAGGCTAAACTTATAAATCTAAGTTAATTAATTAATAAAAAAAATTCACAATTCTACACAAATTGAAAATTACAGTATAAAATTATAAATATAAAATTGATAAGCATATGTCATTCAAATTAATTTTCAACAATAACAACAACTAATAATATCCCAAATTCCTAATTCAAAATAAGTCAATACACAAAAATAATTAACAAACAAATTAATGAAACTAAATTTGTAATTACATCATCAGAACAAATTTAATCACAATTAAAAAATCAACTATATCAATTATCAAACAACAATGAAGCAAATAAGTGAATAAGCAATGAAACAAGCAGATATCGATTTCTGTGAATCATGATTTATGAATGTACCAAGAATAATCCAAGACTAAATCTGAACAGTTGAACTCTAGGAAGTAGAACTCAGTAGGCAGTAGCGGTGCGGCGTCCAGCGGCAGCAAGATGAAGGCATTATCTGCTGAAGCCTAAAGACCGAAGAGAGAAGAGGATCACAGTCTTCACAGAATCAATCGCTGAAGAAGAAGGCAAAACTACTACTCTACCAGATGTAGCGCGGTGGTGATACAAGGAGAAATCGACAGAGCCACGCGGGACGGCGGGATCATGGCGATGCAAGGAGAAATCGACAGAGCCAGTGAGACAGTGACATTAGTGGAGACGCGACAGTGACTCTGGAGACAGGAGAGTGGAGACGTCAACGGGAAGAGAGCCGTGACACTGGCTGAGACGCGGAGTGGCAGCACACGGCAGCAAGCCAGCAATGGCTCTAGTCTCTGGAACAGGAGGGCAATGCGGAGGCTGGAGCAGATGAAGAAGGGTTAGAAATTTGATTTGGGGTGGGGTCAAAATTAATTATATAGTGGGGACAATTAAGGCATTTCACTAAGAATTACTAAATAATTTTTTAAATTTCACTGGGGCAGTTGACCCTACTCTCCAATGAATACATCCGTCCGCAGTATTATATATATTTTTCATTTATATAGTTATTATTGATAAATATAATTTTGTTCGTCTTTTTTTAACGTGATATAGTATTTGATAGATTTTAGTATGAAAATTTTTTTAAATAAATAAACAAATATTTTATTTATTGTAAATGAATAATTTTGAAAATAATTACGAAAATGCGTAGCATTTTTATCTCGTTTACATTATAAATGAGATAAGACAAAGCGAGTGACACGTGTATATCTTGTTTATAGTGTAAACGAAATACAGCAAGACAAATTTCAACAACTATAAAAAGATGTGCAACCATTGGTATTTTCCACGTATATTTCATATCCTCTTCTCCTCCGTCTTTCTTCCAAAAAATAGGCAAAAATGTCCAATAGTAGTAGATATGTGGTTGTCTGTGTGTATCCCAATTGTTGTATGAGAAACAGTGACAATAGAATAATATTTGAGTGTGATAATCCGTTGTTGTTGCACACTCAGCGAGTAAGTTCGTTGTTGAAATTGAAGAGTCTGATATTGAGTAACTTTGGTGGTTTTGGAAGAAAAGATATCGGAAGGGTGGGATATAGGTTGCTAGCACCGTTGGGAAACAGAATTTTTCGGTTTTGTCTATTTCCCCTCCGTAGCGACGAGCATGTCTGCCTCATATTTGACATCCATGGGAGAATCATGGAGAGACAATTGATGGAGCTTTCCACGGAGGTTGGTGATGTTGGTGGCAGTGGATCCGTCCATTCAACCTTTGTGCAGGATGGCCCACCTCTCGCACCACCACCGATTCATGTTGTTAGTCTAGTGGAAGACATGAACGTGGATGATAAAGACTCTGACGAAGAGTATATTGCAAATAGTAATGATAATGGTTCTTCTGAAGATAATGATGAGGAGGAGTTTGTATCAGAGATGTCCGCCGAAGCAGCGGTTGTCCTTTGGATGCAGGGACGGTTCCATGTATATTGGTGTGGGGGCAAGCGCCCCCACTACAATTTGAAATTTTTTTAGTAGTATATGATAATAATATTTATTTGCCCCTATTAGATTATTAAATTTGACCCCACAATAATTTTTTACTCAACTTTTAGTACTTAATCATCAATTTAAAAATTTTATATTAGATATTCGTTAGAATGATTAATTCTCATATTTAAACGAAATAAGTGTTATTTTTTAAAAATCAACTCAAAAGAATATTATTTATCTTCTTTTTAAATTAGCTTTAATTTTTGTGTAGCAACTATATTAATTGAAAGAACTTTTTTAACTATGAATATCAATAAGAGTCGGCTTCTAATTGTGTTGGGAAGTGAATTTTTAAATAATTGTTTAGTAATATATATGGAAAGAGAGAAAGTTTAATGGTAGTGTTAAGAGAAAAATTACTTAATTTTTTAAAAATATAAAACCTAAAAAAATAGAATTTTAAATATATTATTATTTAAATTACTATTTTAATGTTTTAATTTGTATATTAAATATTTTGAAGGCTAATCATATTTTACAATAATAAAATATAATCATAACAATAATCATATTATATGTATATAAAAAATAATTATCTGTATAAAATATATATTAAAAATAAGTTAAACAATATATGTATTTATACATAGATATATAGTTGTTAATAGATAATTTAATATTTAATTTTTTATATACACATTATTTTTATTATAAAAATTATTATCGTATTATATCAATTTTGTCCCACTATCAAAATTTTTTGGATCCGTCGCTGTTTGGATGTCAAGGAAAGATCAACCTTAATTTTTACTATTATGGTGGTTGTGCTTTGGAACCTTGTGGTGACCGTGGTCGCCATCGTGGTCACCAGAACTTGGTGAATTGACACACCCAGCAACACACCTATAAAGTTGGTTATGGCGTGATGAAGGTCCAGAAGGTGGAACTAACACTCCTTTTGGAAGAACATTGAACACCGCGTGGCTAAACCCTGAATAAACGTTGCCATACTCACCACCATGTCTTCTAGTAACACTTCTTGAACCGTGGGGAATGTTGAACCCCTTGTAGTATCTAATGGTTTTCAAGTTATCATCAAGAGTGGTGGAAAATGAATCATTTGATGATGTTATGGCTATGGTATAAAGGAGAAGGAAGAAGAGCATAAGGGTGCTTAATGTGGCTAAGACCTTGGTTTCAGTTTTTTGGGTTTATATTTTGACTAAATGGTAATGTGAAAATATGAAAATGTTAAGATTATTACGGTAGTGTCACGTATGCAAAACGTATGCAGGATAAAAAAAAGGAAAAAGAAATGGCTTTAATTAAATGTGATTTTGAGAAAGAAAAAACAAATGTGTAATGATACATGCATAAATCAGTAAATTAAACTATTAGCAGAAATTCTTACAAGGGTCATTGTGGTAATGTTACTTATCTTTAGTGAATCTTTTAATTAATCTTGTAAATAAAATATATTTCTAAATTCTAACCCTGTCTAGAGGTTTTCGGATTAAAAGATATTTTTTTTCCTATAGACTCGAATTACAAACCTTTGCTCTCCTAAATATTTCTTCTTTAATTGACTTTATCAACAGACTCTAACATAGATAGCAATGCCTTAATTGGAATCCCAAGTTCACAAATCATGAGGGTAATGTAACATTTTTCTAACCAGTATTAAAAACATGAAATAAAATAAAATAAAAACAAAATTTTTATATAACCAAATATGCCATCATAAAGGATCAAAGTCTTATTATATAAATAACAATAGTATTAGCAACACAGTCATATGATGCTGATCTAAATATCCAGCAGACATCATAGAATAGGTTATACAATGTTTACATATCCACTGACATAACAAAAAAAAAATGCCAATTTTTTTCAGCTTCTTAACCTGTGTTTTGCATGCCAGCAGCAATACCCTTCATTGTCAAGATAAGTGTGTCCTCCAAACCAGGAGCATACTCACTTTTTGGGTTGAGTTTAACAAGTTCTGCAGCTGGCTTGCTTGATTCCATGAATTCCTTTGACAAATGTGGCCTCAACTTGACATGGTAGTCGGGGTCGCGGATTCTCTTCAACGTGTAGGCTTGTAACACATTCAGGGTTGTGATGTATGAATCGCGGAGACGAAGCCTTTGCTTCAAGTAGGGGTCACCTTCAAGAAGATCCCTGTGCCCAGCAACCTACAATATACACAAAAGATGTTGAAGTACAAAGTTTGGCAAGTTAAAGTGCCATGATAAGTTTCTTTCAAATTGATAGATATAATTTATCTCGATGTTACAGCAAGTAATGAATTACCTGAAGGAGAAAACTCTTGGTTTCTTCATATTTAGTCCTCAAGCGCTCTCCGAATGGCAACAGCTCTTCTGACACTAGGAGTTTGTCGTACAGGGAAGCGATCCCCGGGTCTCCCTTGGCGAACACCATCTCGATCAAGTCCAGGGTGACCCTGAAGAAAGGCCACTGATTGTACATATCTTGAAGCATTAGGAGATTCTTTGGATCCTTCTCAATTGCATGCTTAAATGCAGAACCAAAGCCAAGCCACACTGGCAAATGAAACCTTGTTTGTGTCCAAGCAAAAATCCATGGAATAGCACGCAGTGATTCGATTCCTCCACTTGGCTTTCTCTTTGATGGACGACTTCCAATGTTCATTCGTCCATACTCCAACTCAGGGGTAGCCTGCAGATCACAATAATAATCATAAATAAAGAAAAGTAATGCTTAATATCAAATTATTTGAAAAACTATAAAACTAATGTTACATAAGCATTTGTTATGAACATTATCAATGAAATCTCAGCAAGTTTTTACTTAATGAAGAATACCACCTAAATTGCTATATATTTTCTTCCAAGGCTATCATCTTCTATATCTAGGTTAATAAATCAAGATTGAGTGTAGATAATACTTACACATCGGAAGTATTCAACAAAACGGGGTTCCTGGAAAACAATGGAGCGATACTCCTTCGTTGCAATGACAGCCATCTCATCTAGCAGCACTCGCCATTCCGGTTTGGGTGACACGGGAGGGTGCATTCCGTGCTCAAGTGTAGCAGCAGTGAATCGCTGGAGAGTTCTAAAGCACAAGTGCTCCTCTCCAAAGGATTGTTCAATAACTTCACCTTGAACTGTCACCCGAAGTGAGCCATGAATGGTTTCTGGTGGCTGAGATAATATAGCAAGGTGAGTGGGGCCGCCTCCTCTTCCAACAGTCCCTCCTCTGCCATGGAACATTGTCAGCTTAACACCGAAATCCTTCGCAACCTTTATGAGCTCCTCTTGAGCCTTATACAGCGCCCAAGCCGCAGAAAGACGACCGGCATCTTTTCCTGAGTCTGAGTATCCTATCATAACTTCTTGCTTCCCATTGATTCGGTTTCTGTACCAATCAATAGAGAAAAGCCGCGCCACTGCAGCAGGAGCAGACTCAAGATCAGCAAGCTTTTCAAACAATGGCACAACCCTTAGCGGTTGCTTCACATGGCATTCCCGTTGTAAGAGCTCAACAGCAAGCACATCAGACGGTGCTGTTGCCATTGAGATTATGTAGGCACCAAAGTTGTCTGAGGGAAGTTCTGCAATGACATGGAAGGTTTCCAGAACATCGGCGATCTCTTCTGTTTTGGGAAGATCAGGGCCGAACAGAGGGCGCTTTCCACTGAGCTCTGACAGAAGCCATTCCTGCCTGCGTTCCTCAGACCACTCTCGGTATGATCCAATCTCCAAGTGTTTGGTAATGGCATCCATGACATCAGTGTGCCGGTCTGACTCTTGACGAATGTCGAGTCTTACCATTGAGAGTCCAAATGTGGAAACTTGCCGCAAGAAATCAAGAAGGCTACCATCTGCTATTGGTCGGTCACCACATGCGCAGAGTGATCTATAGCAGAGTTCAAGGGGCTCCAGGAACTGCAAGAAATGAATTGGAGTCAAATAGTGTTTTAACATATATTGCCATGCATTTTGTATTGTCCTTTGTGAATCATGGATTTACTACTCTGAATGAAATAAAAAACATAAGAAATCAAGTTTAAGGAGCAACATAAATATTTACTGCTCCAAAACCACCGTGGATAAACCTAAAGGATATGTATGATATAGGTAATTATAAGTGTTCACAAAAATTAGAAAGTACCACGGTAAAGAAGGAACTCAGTATGTGACTACAAACCATAAGGTGATTGCAGTTTATAGGGCTGTTCTGAGGACAATACCTGCTCAACATTTGTGAAGGTTGTCTCTTCGGGGATGTCAGAGGTTCCATTGGCTAATAACTGGCGAGCACGTTCGCGTGTATTGTATAGTTTGTCCCTCACATCACCAAGAATAACACGATATGGCTCATTTGGAGGAATCTGCTTCCAAAATTCTGAAGGAATGAAGAAATTATTACAATGAATGACATTCAAGAGCAACTGAATTTTACTTGCCAAGTATTCAACTCTAAATGAATCAATAGGTGTGAACAGTTCAGTTTTTGTAGATTCCAATGAAGATTTCAATAGTTCATTATGCAGTTCAGAGAAAAGTAGAACATACCAATGTAATGTTTTGCATCTCTCCTTGAGGACACATGGAGTTCATCAGCACGAACACGAAGCTCATCATTGCAGCGCCACATAGACAACTAAAAATGCAGATAGAATCAATAATTTAAGAATCATGCTTTTAATGCTTTCACAAAATTACATACCAAATACATTGTTATAATAGCAGCATATTTGATACCTCAAACATGAGATCTTCTATCTGAGAGAAGTATAAATTAGCAGCCATCATTCTAGCCAGCAAACACACATCCCTTGTGACTTCAGGGGTTACCCTAGGGTTACCTGTAATGGACATTATACATATGAAGCTGAGAATCAAAACTCAAAAGAAAAACAAACAAAGAAATAGCGAAGCATCATGGATGAGGTGAAGATATTTTAAATCCATGCCACATGAATACTTTGAAGATAATTAAGTTTGAGATTTAACGAGAAATAAGTTTGTGTGCTAATTTTTGGGGAAAAAAAGTAAGGTACCATCACGATCTCCTCCCATCCAAGAAGAGAATTGAATAAGAGGGGCATTGTATGGGACACGCTCATTTATTCCGATGTTCTTCAGAGCTGTGTCAACACGGCGCAAAAACTTTGGTACACCTTTCCATATTGTCTCATGAAAGTAGCTCATTCCTGCCCTCATCTCATCTTGTGGTGTTGGAGGACTCCTTCGAATTTCATCTGTGCGAAATGCAGCTTGAATCTGCATGAGAGAAACATCTTTAGAGCCATTGCTTTACCATAAACATAGCCACATATATGTAACCACAAATTTGAAACCATAAAATTTACTGACATATCAAAGGGAAATGGTAATAGAAATCATACACAGCTGAATAAATAAGAAAAGAAACCCAAATGCATAACAGTACACAGAATCAAGAATGCACCTCTCTTTGGAGAGCCTCATCAAGTTCCTGCTTATCATCCGGTGTTATGTCTTTCGCATACAACTGTGTCAGACAGTTCCTTATCCTGAAAAAAGAGGACAATGATTACCAATGAGATCAATGATTTCCAGATTCTGGTGAATTGAAACGATAAATTCGCAGTTAATGGACTATAATTATTCCCGAGTCCAGTGACAAACCTTCCATGCTTTTGCAGCAGAGATCGACGAATGGACTGAGTGGGATGAGCAGTTAGGACCAAATCTACAGTTTGGTTCTTCAAAGCATCAAACACTTCCTGTGGGGACTTCTTCAGTTCAGTCACAAGCCTCTTGAAGGTTTCTTCAATGTCAGATTCAGTGATGGCAGAGTTCTCATCAGCAAAATCGCCCTTCTTTAATAGCTTAATCCTTCTTCGGTAAGCAATTTGGACTTCTTCTGCCAAGTTAGCCAAATTAAGCATGTGGGAAAATGATTTGGCAATGACAATAGAATCCCCAGCATCAAGACCAGTTAGCATATTCCCAAGTTCCTCCAACTTCTCAGTCTTATGCTTCCCTTCATACTCAGCTGAAAGCTCATAACAATCTTGAACCTATTAAGCATCAAATTGTTGAAACTATAAGCCACAACAGGAAAATAACAAAGAAAGAAAAAATTACAAAACAAAGCGGAATATTTGGTTCCTCTTTTTGAGTCAGTGCCAATCCTTAGTATGTAACATGTTTGAGAGTACTTGTGCATATTAAACTTCTCCCCTCTTTTCTAGAGTCAATAGATCAAAATATTACCAGGAAAGAAAAAAAGGAGCAGATTTTGTGCATCATATCAAAGTGGAAATGAATTTATTTACTTAAGAGTTTGCATTTACTTATGGCTCTAAAACAAAAATCAAAAAGAGTAAAGGCCACTGGTTCTAGATTAACGTTTCTGTTGCATTCCAATTGCTACAATTGAAGAAAAATTACGAGTAAATGCAGCTGAAACATTGAAGTACTACCATGATAGTGACACAGAGCAAAAATCTACAGAGTAATTTGTAAACTGTATAGTCAACTAAAGATTGGAAAAGTGAAAATTTCTCAAATCCAGGGGACACACTACCATACAAATCCAAAGGGAAACGTCCAAACACCAACAAGGATTAATCTTTCCATGAAGTTCGAAATGGGGTTTAAGAAATCAGCTAAAATTAAACCAAAAGTAAAGTCCTTGATAGAAAATTGAGGTGAATTACCGTTTGCCTGATATCTTCACCATGCAAATCCTGAAGAATGTCAAGGAATCGATCAAGCAACAAAGCATCATACTCAACAAGCTTGTCATCATCAGAAACCTTCCTTGGTGCCAGCAACCTCAGCTGAGCATCAATTGAAGCCATCTTCTCAATGTTCCTACTAGTAGCTGCCATCTTAGTCCTTCCTCACAAAAAACTATGTGCGTTTGTTTGTTCTCCTATTTTTATATCTGTATTATAACAACAATTCAATTCATGCAAATAAATATATGTATGACCCCACAAAGCTTCACAACAATCTATTTCTTGTTACTGTATAACAGTGACCTCAGAAAATTAATCTATTAAAAGAAAAAAGAATACTACAGAGAGCGAGAGAGATTAATCCCGTGACACACCGTAGATGAAAGATGTTGTTGCTAGAAGGGTGCTTACGATGTGGGCACGAGAAAGTGCATAGAAAAGAAAAGAAGAAGAAGCTGATAGAGTTATTAGTAACTGAAAGAAACTCCTATTATCACGGAAAGACACACACAGAAGAGGAGAGTGTGCTTGGAAACGGCATGTGAAACTAATAAGAAAGCTCGTGTCTCGCCGTCTATTTATAGAGACTAAAATCACTTATATTCAAAATTAAACATTTACGACTTCGGATTCGAAACTGTTGAAGTGAATTAGTGAGTTAACTACTAAACTAATCTAATTTAGTTAAAAAATTATTTTTTATATTAATTATATAAATAATTATTTAAAAATTTAAATTAATTGAATGACAGTATAAAATATTTTAAACAATTAATTCATCAAAATTAAACTCTTTGCTAAATCACATCCGTTGAGATGTTTGTAATAAATATTTTAATTTCTTTATAAATATATTATAAATGAATTGAAAAATTTTAGTTCAAATAAATTTTTTGTCTTCATAAAATATTTATTTGTTATTTTTGTTAAAATTTTCTTTTGATTTTGATCAAATATAATTTAAAATTTTTCTAGTTTAGTCTTTTACTACTAATTTGTTTCGTTAAATGTTGATGAAACATATTAAATCCTATGTGACAAACTGAAATACTAATATGACAAAATATTAGTCAGTATTTAATTTGTTTGGAAATAAATACCAACATATATAAGTCTTTTTAAAGTTAAACCAAAATGGAAAAATAAAAAAATAGAGATTAAAACTTTTTTAAGCCAACAATTTTTCAAAGTAAATATTTTTTTAAAAAATAAAATTTTTGTTTTGGATTAAAATATTTGTTAGTTAAATCTATATTTTAAATGGATGGAATATTATTTTAATATTGATACGCTAACTGAAAATTAACGAGTTTCTTCCAGGTCAAACTAGTACTACTGATTGATATTGGCATTCTTGTTTCTATTTATATTCCAAATTGAAATGTGGCTACAATATTTTCCATTTGGAAAATTATTTTTGTCGAGACATATTTAAGACCGTAACACTTACGTACAATACGGCCACGTCTTAACAAAATACAACAATGGAATCATTGACTAAGAAATTTTTTTTATTCCATACATTAAAAAAGAAGAGAAACAAAAGTTGAGTGCTTAAACCTCAAGCACAAGCCAAATTGGAATATATTTGCCATTTTCTTTTGTACTCGGGAATAGAATTCAGAATATTGTGTTGTGACTTTTTAATTTCTTTTCTTTTCTTTTTTAATTGGAATATTATTTGAGTTTAATTAAAGAGTTAATTTTTTAAGTTAATATCAGTTAATTTTTTAAAATTATTTTTATATTCTAAATTTTAAATCTTAAATTCTAAATTTTTTTATATCCTAATTCTAAATGTTAAATACTCCAAAAATAAGGGTTAAAAATAATATTTGAAAATTAATTTCATAATAAAAATCAATTAATACCAACTAATTAAAAATTAATTTTTATGTATTTACAAGTTTCTAAAAACCGAACCGGTCATTAAACCGTTCTAACAATTGATTTATTAGTTTATAAATCTAATCGGTTCAACTATGGTTGAACCGAAAAACCATTTTATAATAAAATAACAAATAAAATATAAATAAATACTCTAAAACATAATTATAGTCTAATATAAAATTTAAAATATTATCTAAATTAAAAGTACTACATAAACCAAAATGTTATGATCTCTTTCAAATACAAATTCAAAAATCAAATAACAAAAACAACAAATCAAACATATAATACCAGCATCCACTGTTGTCATCAATCATAGAAATTTATACATGTTGAGAAATTTAACAAATGGTTTTATAGATGTTTATGAAGGTAGTAGCTCGGACGACCTACCCGGTTTGCAAATTTATACTTTGTTGATGAACACAACCGATATGCAGCATGAGATGTTGAAGAGACTGCACAAAAAAATGCAAAAGTGCAATGGATATCCTCGAGTTAGAGCTTTTGATAACTCTTGGGTCCATACATACTTGGTTGATAAAAATTGCTGAGAGAGCTATAGAAATGCAAGTTTGATTTGAAGATGGGGTCTAAGGTAAAATTTGGTATGAGCCTTATCTATCGCGTGGTTCAGAAGGAGAAGATCCTCATCTTCTGGCACAACATTGCACCAGTGAAGTTATTTATAGAATATTTTGAGTTGTTCTTCAAATGGGAAAAAGGGCGGGAAATTCTCATGTTAACCAGGGAACTAGAGCTCAACTAGAGCTCTTCGAGCGTGGTAGAGTGATGGATAAGTTTGAGGAACCTGGTGGAGTTTCAAAGATACTCCTTGCTTCGATTACAGCTTGTGCCGAAGGCATTAGTTTGACGGCAGCTTCTCGGGTGATCATGCTGGATTCCGAGTGGAATCTGTCGAAAACAAAATTAATCAATAATTATTCAACCCATTAACAACAGCATGATTTAGTGGTTTCCAGACTAACTAACAACAATTATTCAACAATTATTTAATCTATTATTCTACCTAGTAATTCACATATCAGTCAACAATTATTCAACCTCACAGATTATTCAACAATAATTATTTAACAATTATTGTAAAAAAAAAAAAAGTAAAATACCTAGAACAAGTGAAGAACAGAGCTGGCGAGGAGGCAGCAACAAAGCTGGCGACGGAGGCAGGAAGTCAGGAACAGAGCTGGTGACGGATAACTGTCATCAATATACTGTCATCCCTTAAGCCACTATGAGTAATACAATGATTAACTGTCATCAATATACCCCAAAAAAATAAAAAATGAAAAATCATTTCTCAGATGCAAGAAATTGAAAGTCAATTAAAATAGGTGTGGATACTATGAACCAAAGCAGACCAGGTAAAGAGAGACCACCGAATTATCTGAACTGATTGATTCAAATCCAAGGTTATAGAAAATGTGCCGCCTCCAATTTGGTAAAATTAGACCTCAACTGCAAGATATCTTGACAGGCATGAACAAGAACACAAGCATTTGATTGACTCAGAAGCATTCTAGCGCGCGTCCACTTGAAGTCAGACCTCAGGCAAACTCATCTAAAAAAGTGAATGATTTTAAACTCCTGTATACATTTATATATTTTCAGTTTAATATACTTGTAAATTACTCCTCAGTTCTAGTCGGATTCTTCATGAAATTCCACTGTTTCTTCTACCAGTAATCCTGACATGAACATGAACCATCATTGAAATGATGAAAACGTGTGGAATCTCTTACAATAATTTCTCTACCGACAAGCTTAGAGATATATTTTATGGCGGAATGACAGTCATTGCAGACTCTAAGGTTCTTCATGATTCTCAGTGT